>NW_017728906.1:175935956-175940344 GCF_001723895.1 Crocodylus porosus | reverse complement strand
CTCTGTCTCAAGGACACAATCATTAAAATGGCAATTTCTCTTATCTACATGAGAAAGCACAGGGAGTGTGATTTAGTGTAACAAAGAGATAGTAAATTTGCCAAAGAAGAAAAGGGAGTGATACCTTAATACAAAGAGTTCTTGGTAGTTTCTTCCCACACCAGGCACGAGATGCCAGCTGTGCAGTTCTAACAACACTCTATTCATAATGCATTTTTAAAACTATTTCTAACACAGTCTTTAATATATTACAAAATTTTCACTGCATAAATGGTGAAGCTGGCAAATGTGTGTAAATCCTCTGTTATCTCCTGTTTATACACACAAGTCAGCTTTGTAATATGTTCTAAACCCTAGTTTATGGCCTTGTGAAAATAAATCATTGCTGCTTTATTTAAATTTTTTTGGCACTTAGATTAGGTTCTACTCAGTTTTGCCATTTGTAAAATGTTGGTTACTGCGGTATACTGAAGGTGAGGACAATGAAATGCAAACTGTAATTTGGGGACCCTGATGGGAGCACGCTGTAGTTATATGTCTAGGATTTTGAATATCGCTGTAGATTCTAGATATATATCGCTGTAGATCCTAGATATATAACTACAGCAAATAGTGTAGTAGAATCTGGGTTTCCTGCATTTTGGGTGACTATTCTACCACTGAATTACTAGATAAAAGAGGGGTGCATTTTTGTGAATTAGCAATTAATTTCTATCACTTTTCTTGTAAGTGCCAAAGCAAAACATTTCATTTTGGGTTGCCTGCAATATTTTATGTCAAGGAAAACAAAACAAAAAATTTGCTACATTGAAAAAACTAGCACATTTTATTCTTGTTTTGAGCTAAATTAAAAAAGGACACCTTTTGCTCAGCCTTATATGTAAGGTTCTGACTTGCATGCAGTTAGCTGAACAAGAAGGATCTGCTTCAAAGAAAATGTGAATGGAGGTAACTTCTGCTGTGCAAAGCCAAGTGTCATCCTGCAATCTGAGAACGGGCTTCATTTCATATTTTGTGTGCATGTGCCCTGCGTGTACACACACACACACACCACTCTACCCAATATTGTCCTTATTATAGTTTAATATGTTACTTTCTTTCTCACACACAAATTTCAGAAGTCAAGCTGTAAAGTATGGGCACTAGCTTTACAGTAATACAGTAAAATATGGTTTTGTATTAATAGTATAGCCTGTTGGCCTAAGTGGAAAAAGGATTGGTGAGGTTTTCTTACATAGACTGCTCATAGAAGTTACAAAGTTATTCGTACACCCATCATACTAGTCTAACTGGACATAAATATTTCTGAGTAATCTTAAGTAAAACAGTATTACTTGTATCCTCCAAAGTACTGCATATGATTTATAGTGGCAAACAACTACCTAAAGAAAGACCTGTCTGAATTAAACTAATGAAGAGAATTACATCAACCACAGGTGGATGGGAAGATTTAAAGTAAACATTTTTTTTTAAATCTCAGTTCAGGGAGCTAAATTCAGCCCTGGTGTAACTGACCTTTAATGGAGCATAGGTAAGAGTTGGCCCTATGTCTGAAGCACTTTCAATATTACAATCTATGTTAAATTAACTTGTTGCATTCTATTTCCTGCTTGCTACATGACCAACTCTTTTCACTCTACATGATTGTTCCCCCTTGCACTAATTTCTATCTTTTCTATTTAAGGTTTATGTTCTTCTGGGTAAGGTCTGTGTCTTAGTAGGTTTCTGAACAGTGCCTTGTGCAATAGGGCCCAAATCCCAACTTGAGCCTTTAGTTAACGCAGACATACAAATAATTCTAATTTCTTTGCTCTTTGGCCATGTCTGTCTTCTAACTCTGACAGGCATTTTCAGAACTCTGGCAAGATATAAATGTATAACCATAAGAGGTGATTGAGGCCTAAAGGAAGTTTTGCCACTGACTTCATCACGGGCAGAATGTCACCCTAACTTACTAAGGTGATAGCACTGAGAAAGTGCAATGCAATAACACCCCAGCACACTCTGGTCAGTTAAAATATGCCACTACAAAGGAGATTTCAGTAGTCTATCAACAGGCTGTAAAGTCTGAGCTGAATCAGAAATCATCTATAGAGTCTCACTACACACTGGCTCAATAGAGCTGCAGTGTTCCAGTAAAGTAAATCAAGTGATTCATAAAATAATAGACTGAAAAACACACTCTGTATCTCAACATGGGGCAGCCCCCCCCCAGGTGAGAACGTTAGCAATCAGCCATTATGTTGTCTCCCTCACAGGCAGAAGAGTTTTTATAATAGCAATAGTTGATGCAATGTCTATAGATTTTGTGAATATGGCATATTCTTAACAGACAGGCATGATTATATCACAAAGAAAGACTTAGATGCTCCTGGAAGGCTGCAATCCCGTGCCAACTGAAACCAAGATGATTGCAATGGGGCAGGAGGGAGGGAGGAGAGATCCAATATGTAGAAGAAGGTACATTCCTACAGAAAGTCTATAGAGCTGAAGTTGAACAGAGCACAAGTTAGGTCATGAATGATGTTAGAAGATGTGATTTTGAGAGGTTTAAGAAGACTAAACCCTCCTGTAATGATTGTTGAAAAAGGAAGATGCCATAACAGAATTTTTCAAGACGTAAGTCCCTTTTCCATACCACTATAGCTGTATCATAGCATTGTAGAACTACTGTGGCTGGTTTTGTGAATAAAAAACTTTTAAGATTTGCCATTTTATAAAATCATTGCAACAACATGACTGTGAGAAAATGAACAAAAATGGCTGTTCCATACACAGAAATTACTGCTCCATAAATAACTATTCTAGCTTTAGAGTCAGAAACAGTTTGGACAAAGGTATAAGTAAGTGCAGGGCAGCTGTCAGATTAAAAGCAATCCCTGCAATAAAAAGAGTGAGTGCAATTGCCTGAGAAAAATAAAAGAAATAGCAGCACTACTGACTGGAGCAATGGGACAAAAGAGATCTCCAAAATGCAATTGAAGTTCAAATCATTTAATAGGTGTACATTTTAAAATAAATAAAAACAATACATATCCTAGCCTATTACCACATTTACATGGTAGCCATTCATGACAACTTAGGTCATGAATGAAGTTGGAAAATGTGCTTTTTAGAGCTTTCAGAAGACCAAGACCTCCAAGAATGGACTGAGTCCATTCTACATGATCCTTTTGACAGACAAGAGCCTCAGAAATTGGAGCACAATTTGGCCCAAAGATTCTTCCCCTGAGAAGGAATGGGTTTGATATCCAGGTAGGTACAGTTCAGCCAAGAACTACTATCATCCCTCAGAACATGTTTTTGGGCGGCAGGGTTCAAAATAGGCTAGGCTATAATAAGGAGGGGCAGACCCAGAGGGTGTGTGTGCATGCAAACTGGGCTCTCAGAGCTCACAAGCACATTGCTGCAGCTCCTGCTGGGAGCTCCCCACGTGCCGTGAATACTGAGATTCCCCCAGAGAGTGAGTTACACTGCTGTTTGCCCTTCCCTTCTTTCCCCCACCTCTGCCTGCCTGCCACCACAGGATTTAACAGCAGGGGAAAAGAGGGGGTGAGTGGACAGCAGTGACACACTGCCCCTGCTTTCACATAGTTTTGGAGCCCAGCGGCTGATTGTCGCCACTGCTCGTACATTATTTTGCCCTGCTACTGACTTGACAGGGCGGGAAGAAGGAAGGAGAAGAGCAAACAGGAACAATGCTCTTTTCACTGCACATGTGCTGCTCATTGCCAGGATCCACCTAACCATTGATCATAGGCTACAAGTAGGTCAGTGCTGCAAGCACTGCAACTGCAGTGTAATGTAGTCATAACTAGCTTTCGTTAGCTCAGGTACCATTAGCAGTCTAGCTGTGGCTACACAGATCTTACAATGGGCTACAAAACCTGCTGCATGGCAGGGTGAATTAGCCCTAACTGATGTCCATGGTGCCACAAGAGACTGATACCACTAATACCTAGATACTGTGGTCACTGCGTGAAGACACAGCCTACCCAAGAAAACTATTTTATACACACACACACACACACACACAAGCCTTAGTCTGTATGTCTGTCTGTCTGCCTGTAACACTTTATTCACACTCTGATTGGTTGTCTGGCAGACGACCAGTGTGTGAATAAAGCGTGACAGATAGGAGGTGGCAGTGGCACAGAGGACCACCCCCATGACAAAGGGGACATTGTGGATGGAGGGGATGAAGTGGGGCTGGCCGCCCCCTCCCCCTGATCCTTGGAGGCAGTGGTCATGGTGGGTGGAGTGGGCTGGGACCCCAAGCAATGGGGGGAGGGAGGAGTGGGCCTGGGTCCAATGTGGTGGGGGGAGGGGAGGAGCAGACCTGACATGGCAGTGGAGGTGGGGGGCGAGGGGAGAAGCAGGCCTGACAT
>NW_017728906.1:175930380-175935856 GCF_001723895.1 Crocodylus porosus | reverse complement strand
GGGCCCAGATGGGGGTGGGGGACAGACACGGGGCTCCGCCCCTGCCTGCCTCCCCCCCCCAATTATTCTTAATGAACAATTTTCTAGTCTTGCTATAAAATCCTAGTGGAGGCATGACATCGTGGTTTCTACCTTAACA
This sequence comes from Crocodylus porosus, assembly GCF_001723895.1. Lineage (NCBI taxonomy): Eukaryota > Metazoa > Chordata > Crocodylia > Crocodylidae > Crocodylus > Crocodylus porosus. The sequence continues at coordinate 175,935,717 of NW_017728906.1, read as the reverse complement.
TAAATGATCAAAGCGATTGTAAAGGAGGGCCATGGGGTTAGCCTCCACTAGCTCTATCAAGGTACAAGCTATTTGTGCCTTATCTCACAGAGACTTTGCAGTGATAACTCGAGTTAGATAATGCTTTAAAAATAATTTCACTTCTGCTGGTGAAGACATGGCTGCATAAATTATCAGCTAAGCTGAACAGTCTCTAGCCTTGCTCTGAAGCAGGTCCAGTTCAGAGCTCTTAGAAAGGAGTCTATGGGGTGCCATGGTTGCAATCAGTAATTGTCAGGAACTTATTTTAGAGAGTAAGCTGTCTGGGAAAGAGCCTCTTTGTATGACACCTTAAAACAGGGCCGCCCAACGCCACATCTGGCCCCCCAAAAGGTTAAATTACAGCCTTTACTCTCCAGCTGCTGCCACTGCCTCCTCCAATTTCAGCTGTCTGGCCCCAGCCTGGGGAGTGAGGCAGCATGGGGCAGCCTGTAGCTGACAGAGCCTACAGCTAGGGGGCATCAAAGGAACCCTAAGAAGTGGAAGGGATATTCACTCTTCCCCTCCCTTCTTCCCCCTGGCTGAATTCAAGAACAGGGGAAAAGAAGGAGGGTCCCCCACATAGTGCAGTGCAGTGCAGGGAGGGTGCATATATCATGATGCAGTGCAGTGTAGCTGGACCTCTTGCACCAGGCGGAGCCTACCTGGCATGTTATGCTGTGCATGCAGTACGTGGCTTGAGGGGCAGCCCTGCTTTTGGACATTCACACACCCAACCCTGTTGGCCTCTCTAGACCTCTAATATAAATAGTAAACAATCATTGCTCATAAATGAGATCTTTATATTTGCCAAGCATTTATTTCTATTTTATGCAGTTGTTTTATCATTTCATAGGCAAAAAATAATAAGGCATATACAGGATAACACAGTAAGATAAAGTGATGCCCTTCTGCGAACTGCTTCTCTAATGAAAGACATTTTAAAATGAAAAGTTGCAGGATACCATTAGCCTATTGTGCATTACAGTTTATTCTTTTTTAAGCGCATATTACATTGATTGGAGTTAATGATTGAATCTTCTGCTTTAATTACATGTGTCAGAACTAATTTGTCAACACGGAAGTAATTAATCTCTTCTTTAATAACCAATATCACATATGACCTGTAAAATAATTTGTAATCCCTCATTTTGGCTTTTGGAAATCCCACAGATTCTTTAAATGCGATTAAAGAAGAACCACATTTTCTTAAGTTGTTTATGATGAGTTGTTATTAGCATTATTGATTAAATTTGAGGCCAGCTTTCTTCAAAACCAAAAAGGTTTATGAGTTCATGACTACATGGCTAATTCACTGAATATTCAGCAAAGCATTTATATGCTCTTAGAACAGAAGGTTGCTACTACTGTGCTTAACAATGTTCTTTAGAAACTGGTAAAAAAGGGAATAAGGCTGTTCAGAGCTAACATAATATATAGGTTAGTCTGACCCATCAGTAAGGTTAATAACAACATTATAGGTGTGATAAAGCACATTTATGATAAGATATATAGTGATGGCCAATAGAATGCCAATGATGTTCACCATGCTTGCTACTTTAAGCAACAACAAACTGAGTTATTTTCTTGCAACTGAGCCCATAAACTACATATTGCTGTTAACATATATATGCTTTCAAAATAGAATGGTGTCCTACAAAGAAATTCAATAGAGTTTGTCAATAACTAACTGAAGCTAATAAAACAGAATGCAGTACCCGGGACAAGCAGTGATGCTGTTTCGATTGTACACCTGTGCAAATGGAAAACCTATCCTTATTAAAATAACAAGCCCACATGTTTGTGTATTGTTTTGTTTTATTAAAATAAAATCTCAGATTGAAGCCAGGTTTTGACAGCACATCTCTGAAGCTGAATGGAAGTATTATCTGCCATGTTATACCATCATTTTTTTTCCCAAATGCCACTGGCAGGATGACATACCTTCCTGTATTTCTTGTTGAAATATAACATTTAAAATTTAGAGAATACAAAATATAATCATTCACTACACATTTACTTTGAATTACAAATTTTTACTACCTCTAATTAGACCCAGCCAGATTATATAAAAAGTGTGTCTTTTATTTAGGTGGGATGAGTTAATTCATGAAGTAGTAAATAGACATTATTTTCAAATATTCAGAGTACTAATGATTTATTCATAAACATTTATGTGGATCCTGAAAGTTCCACAAAGCTTAATATGGATGGCACTGGCCCCCTAAAGATGCACTATTTTGTCAAAGGAGTGTAAGTCTTCAACCAGGAACAGAAATATTCTGTGATCAAATAACTACTCAAATAAAGGAGGGAGGATATAATCAAAGGGATATGTTTTCTTGTTTGTTTTTACGCAAGTAAAATAGCGAGAAATTTGCTCATTATTTAGAGAAGACTCTTTTATATCTAAGAGGATAGCAAAAAACAGGATCAATTTAGCAACAAATTACTAAGAGAAAAAAAGCAAAAAAGCTACAGGCATCTAGTTTCTTGTAATAAAGTATTTAGCTACCTTACTGGAAAAGTAGGTTTCTACTGCACAAGCATGTAAAATGAATCCCAAAACTATGAACCTTCCCGATGTTAAACATGTTAAATTGTTCTAATCACTGAAACAATCTCAGATGGAAGCAACCTACAGACAGTTATGTACCAGGGGTTCTGGCCTTCTTCCCTGGATCTCTCCAGCATATTTTAACAAACTGTCATTGCAGTATGATATTGGCTGCCATTGTTCTTCTGCTTTACCTGTGCAGGTTAGGGGGGTATGCCTCACAGTTCTGTATCTTGTAGCTGTGTCAGGGTTGATAGTGTAATTTTACTGATAGGTTTAACAATGGATATATATAGGATGGTTTTGATACGGATAATCCCACCTCTGGCAGGGGTTGGACAAGATGACCTCTGGAGGTCCCTTCCAGCCCTACTTCTCCAAGATTCTATGGTTCTGTGTATTATTAGTTCTTCTCCTCTAGCATCATGATTTTGGGGCTGGGAAACTTTGCATAATGCCTAGCAAAATGGATTCTGGTGAAGGACTGGGGTTTCCAAGTATTAATGTCATCAACTAGTAAATAAACTATTATAACAGTAATATGGCTGTAACTATGCATTTACCATCTTCAACAAACATGGTAAAATCCCCTTTTTGATAACAAGAGTTGAGGAAGTCTAAAGTGGTGGGAAAAGTGAGTTATGATGCTGATGCCTAGAAACTTTATTGTTGGAAACTTGAAGTATGGAGACTTGTAAGAATGATAGTCTTGGAAACTGCTGAAGGAAAGGAAAAACAGAGGGTAAGTGTAACTTTTTCTATATTTTAGATATATTTTTTTAAAAATTAACTGGCTCCAACACCATTTCTTTCCTTCACTGTTGCAAGTTATGAGGGTCATCTACTGGCAATGGTTTAAATTATTTACAAAACGCACATTGTTACTGAGTGAAGTAGCCCAGATAAATGACTTGGACCAAAGAATAGTGAAGAAAGAAGGCATTTTATAATAGACCTACACAAAATATGTTAACTTTTAATTAAGTTTCTCGAAGTACATCTTCTACCTATGCAACTGTATTAACCACCAGTGGTTGTGGCCAACATGATTAACTCACATGCCTCACCATCCACACCCAGTCACACACTCCTCATCTGCATAACTGCTCTATCTCACTTGCAGTGTAGCCAATGAAGTTGCACAGGTCCAGTTCCTAATGTGGCATTATGTTAGCACAATAAGAGCATGACAAGATTACAGCTTGGTATTAGAATTGTTATACAATGCTTAAGAGGTTTTGAAGGTTGAAAATACTCCATAACGTGTAGTTCTATGTCTCCGATATTCAGTGAAAGGAAAAAGGTCTTAAATGATTGAGTCACAAATAATTGTTCTGAAGTAATCAATCAAGATTTAAGCTGAGTTATGGGCCACAGAACCGGGGTGGAGGGGAGCACCTGGGCCATGGCCTGACCAACTTTTAGCACGTTAATTTATATAACCCACAACTGTGCAATTGTCATTCCAGTTAAAACTGTATAGCTACTTTTAACTGCATAGCTAGGTAAATTAATGTGCTAAAAGTTGGTCAGGCCATAGCCTGGGTGGCCCACCCTATTCCGTAGCCTATGAGCTGAGTATCTAGAATATTTTCCAACTTTTGGAATGAGAACAGGAGTACATTGTACACATTGTAGAAGATGAAACTTGTCTTGAAAATGAAACTTGAAATGCCCTTGTTTACCTGGGTTTATCAAACTCTTAACTAGGGGGACCCTTAAGTTAAGTATGCTCTTTTGGCTTTGACTGCCTTTTCTATGGGTCAAATTCTCACCTAATTTTGGTAAGAATGGTCCTGCCTTCAAGCATGATAGATCTAATTGTTCTCTTCCTTAGTGGTCTTCTCCTTCATCTTAGGACCCTGGATTATTCATATTCCTGTTTCTGATGGCCCCTACCTTGCTTTTCTTTAGAGCCAAATTGAATTTTTCAAACATAGAGCTACCACCTAGTGGATAGGTGGATTAACTAGCATGCCTTTTCCCTTAAGATGTGGGACAGAAACAATACAATTAAGAAATGATAAAAGTAGGAACTGCCGAAACAAAAAGGTAAAAGAATTAAAGGGAGCAGGCATATATCTAAGAATATTAAATCCACAGCAATAATCAGATCTCCTCTCCAAGACAATTATCCCCTCTGATAATTCAGTAAAATTAAAACCCCGCATAGAGTATTCAGGGATTCAATCCTGCATTGCAGCAATTAGCCCTCAGCTGAAATAGGGGACACTCACTGTCCCAGGCCTTAGATCTCTAAAAGAAAATAAAATTTCTGTTATGTACAAATTTCAGGTGAACGTACAGTACCACCAAACCCTTTTAACTTCAGGTGAGAGCCCACCTTGGTGGGCATCAACAAACTAGGACCTTTCCCCATCTCAGACCCCCTCCTAACTAACTAGTTGAGTGACTGCTCCCAGCAGTAGCATAGCTATGTGGGGAGACCAAACTGGGGGCAGTGCAGAAATAGGTATTGCCACCACCAGCAGCACAGCCACTGCCACTGCCACTGCCCCAAATGGAGCTGCTCTCCATGGCACAGAAAGACTGCTGGCTCCCAGCATTAGCTGTTGATCTGTCCCACTACAAGGAAGATCCTTCACCAGGAGGGAAGGAGAAGGTCAATGCAGAGCACAAGTTCTGTCAAGTCTTCCCTCAGGTTCTTGTTAGAAATGGAATATTGTTAGAAATGGAGTATTGTTAGAAATGCACAGCTTGCATCTTGCACCCGATAAGAAAGAAACACTGCCAAGGACTTT
>NW_017728906.1:175922290-175930075 GCF_001723895.1 Crocodylus porosus | reverse complement strand
CTGCAAAATTCCTTGGTGGGTTCAGAGTAATCTGAGTTTTTGACTCTGCTCTGACCCTATTTGCAAATACACCTTTTGTGCCATCTAATGAGTGTGTGTCTGTGATTTTGGTGGCCTCCAGAGAAACGAACCGCTTTAAGCATCATTCTGAAGCAAGAGAAGCTTAATGGGTGAGGCTGGCAGACCATCCTCTCCCTCTAGATATCGAGTTTAGAGGCTAGTCTCCTGGCTGGGCCCTATTTATGCCTAATGATTGCTACCTGCTTTCCCTGCCTGATGCTGTCAGCAGCAAAAATGTTTCAAGTTTGGCTGAGCTTTCTGTGGAATTGAGTGCACGCAGTTCACTGGGCCTTTGTTGGCCAGAAGCAAAATAGTTATTTCACCTAGTCTGTAATGAATCCAGTGCAGTTTCTTCTGTTGCTAGCAGTCAATGACCTACATCTCTTCTCTTCCCCTGAATACTGTATCAGTTCGTTATCAGTGTATATGCCTCAGGGTCCTGGCCAAAGGCAGGCTATTGAGAATGGCAGTAGCTTGCCCTATCATGTCAGTCAGGCCTTTGGTTTGATGAACACTCCTATTTTCTGTCCCAGTCACCACTGCTCAGGCATATGATAAGCAAGCATTTTCTCTTTCCCAGTCTATACATCTCTACTTATCTATGTATTTATTTATTAGATTTATATCCACTTGGATTCCAATACTCAAGTTCCCAAATCAGTAAGAGTCCTGTGCAGGACAGTCTCTTGAAGTTTTCTCATTTTATTCCAGTCTGGCAGTTCCCTGTAAGTTTCAAGACCTTCAAAATTGTCATCTCTTCATGATTGTTTTAAAAAGGTTCCCATAATGGTCACCCACTGTTTCTCCTTTGCCTCCCCCTGTCAAAGGCACACACATAGGATTGTCTTTAATTATCTTTTTATGTTACTAGGGAAGTAGGTGGAGTGAAGTCAGCTATAATTTTAAAAAGTAGGAGAGGAAGTGGAAGGGTGATAAGGGTGGAAAATACTTATTCTATCATATGTTAAAAAATTAATATTACCTAACCTCTAGCTTTATTCTTTAATAAAACAGCATTGCTTATTATTTTAACTTTAAAGGAAATATTTACTTTCATGAAAAAGGCTAGTCTCAGTTTGGTGCTGAATGGTAGAAGCCATTTCAAATCCCAAAAGCAAACAAACTTTCCAATTTTATACCTTCACAGATGAGAAGAGCACTGGGCTGCTTCTGTTTCTGCCATTCAGACATCAAGAGGTTCTTTTTCAAAGTGCTACAGTAAACAGGAAGTGTGTGTCCTGGCCACGTTGTTTGTTAATGAGTTTTCTCTGCAAGGGTGCTGCTTGCTCTCTCTTTTGTAATCTGTCTGTAAGCCTTCAGAAAAGGACCTTTTGTTCCACAAACCTGAAATTTACAATTGAAAGGAGAGAGAAAATTTTATACTTTCATAAGTTCTTACTCTTCCCTGTAGTGTGTAGGTGTGCTAATAAAGGATAGGGAAGGGGGAGAAGAGAAAGGTGGGGACAGGTCTATGCTGTTCCTCACAGACTTCCTCTGTCTTCCCCATCCAGTACACAGCACTTCAGCAGAATTTTTATCAAGGGTCTCTATTGCTGAAATAAGTGCAAAGGTTTGCATTTACTTGAACTAGCTTTGGATACTGCTAAACAGTGCTGGATTATGACATGCTGAGGCCCCAAACTATGTCCAGTTTAAGAGGCCCCATATGATAAAAATAATCCAATGTATGCATATTTTTGTCATATAAAAATGAAAATGTCTATATTTAGAGAGTCATTTTCTCATATCTCTCTTACCTCCTTTATTTACCAGCTGATTATTATAACCTGATATTGAGTCAGGTTTTGGGTTTTTTTCTTATTTAGAGGCCCTTCATATTGTGAGGCCCGAAATTGTAGCTTAAGTAGCTTATGCCTAAATTCAGCACTACTACTAAACTTCCAGGCATCAGGGCAAGGGATTCAGTATTGATATGTTCTTTGCCTACAAGGAGGCATAGTTGGTGGTGCTTAACCTTTTGGACCCACAAGCCAAATGAGTTGGGAGGGGCTGGTCTATGGGCCAGATTGAGCCCCTTTTGCCATGGATCCCAGCACTGCCCTTTCCTTCACCCGCGTGCCAGTATTGGTACCTGGGGAGTTTGGCACTACCCCTCCTATTCCAGTATGCTGGGGCCGAGTCCCAGGGACCAGGCGCTGGCCCCTCCCAACCCCATGCACTAGGGTGGTACCAGGGTGGCCTCGTACCACCTTTTCTCAGCCCTCCACACTGGGATTGAGCCCTGGGATGCTGGGCCTGCCCCCACCTGGCCCTGCACACTGGGATCAGGTGCTTGATCGAGTATGCAGGTCCTGGGACACTCCACAGGTCCAGGAAATTGGCAGTGAGAGAGCAATGCCACAGCTAAGTCCCACCACTCCCCTGCTGCCAAAGGAAACTCTTTTCCCTGCCATAAACTTCCTGTATGGTGTTGGGCAAGTCTTTGTGCCTCCATTCACTATCAGTAAATAAAGAATCACTTTCCAAGTCTCTGCCTTACCTATTTAGAGTGACATGGTGAGTCAGTAACTGTCTCTTAATAGGCTTATATATTGCCTAACTTTATGGCAACCCAGACCCCTAAGGGATCTGTCTTAATTATAAATAAGGTAGTTAGCCTCTTAAAGTTGCCTAACACTTTCTACTATAAATTACTACTGTCACTTGTTTATAACTTTAAAAAAGCTAACTGTTGAGGTTAGAATTTTCCATGCTGACTATCTGCTAAATATTTTGGAAAGGTTTCATCCAAGACAGTTTATCTGTTTTTGGAGACGGCTAGGGAAACACATATTTCATTTTGTAAGAAAAGAGAGAGAGAGAGAGAGAGAGAGACCTTTTTTTGAAATTCCCTACTGTTCCAGTGATTTAGACCAGGGAACTGATATTTAGTAATAGGTAGGATTTATGCCAGGAACGTGCCTTTTGCCATCCACATGAAAATTTGTCCACATTTGACCACATTATGAGCCTTCTGGAAAACAGTGGTTCATGCTGGTGATGTAGAAGCTTTTTTCATTTTGTGAGCCCAAGTCTCACAAAAGTCCACCCCCACAGAGCTTACTCATGGTATGCTGAAAGGTCTCCCAGCTCTGATATGCACCCCTCCCCCTCCTCCGTGAGTGAGGGAGCATGTGCTTGTGAAGGGCTATAGGACCCTAGAAACACTTGCCCTGTATTGGTTGCTTTAGGGAAGGTTGGGGTGGGCCAGATGCTGCAACTGAGAGGAAGATGACCACCTCATGTCCTCAGTTACTGCTCTCCCACCCTGCTGCTCAGATCACATGGAGGAGATATCTGTCTGATTTCCTGATAGAAAGAACAAAACCCAAATCTAAGGGAAGGAAGGGAGTAGAGTGTACAAACAGTCTATTGAGGTTGGAGGGAGAAAAAGATTGGGCTTGGAAGCACAAAGGGAAAGGTAGGGCAATAGATTGGCAAAGAAATAGACTGGAAGCCAGTGGAAGTGTGTGTGTTGGGGTGGGGGGGATGCTTAGATTAGGCAAGTAGTGCCAGACAATGCAAAAAAGGCTAAAGTACACAATGCATTTCTTACCACAGTCTTCACTGGCAAGGTCAGCTCAAAGCAACTGCACCTGGCAAAATAGTGTGGGGAGGAGATGAGCAGCTGGCACTGGTGAAAGAATAGGTTAGGGACTATTTTAAAAAGCTGGACATGAACAAGTCCATGGGGCTGGACATGATGCATCTAATGGTGCTGAGGGAGTTGGCAGGTGCAGTAGCAGAGCCCCTGGTGATAATCTTTGGAAACTCATTGTTGCTAGGAGAGGTCCCAGATTATTAAAAAAGGGCAAGGATAGTATGTCACAGGCCAGTTGTGCACAGTGAGCATATCAGTGTAGCCACTGGGCTGTTTGGTTTCGGATCGAGGAAGCAGAGTTGGGAGTAAAGCAATGGTAAATTTATTATGTATGTTCAGTGCCATTAGCACCCCTTCCCATTTGTCCCCCTGTGAATGCCTAAGTACTACCTGGTCTCCCACCTGGAGTTTCCCCCAACTATCCTTTGGCTATTTCACTGCTGGCTCATGGGGCCAGCTTTGACCAAAGGCTTGCTGCATGGGGCTTTCTCTGACATGGGGCCGATTGTTGGCCCAGTTGACTGAGCGATTTAGGTGCAGGTTTCAGTCCTTGAGGGCTGAACCAGCGGCCATTCGCAGATTGCACTTTAAGATACCATTGGCTCATTCTACCAGTCCATTAGATTGCGGGTGATAGGGAATGTGATAGATCCACAGCACATGATGTTTCACGGCCCACCATAGACAAGGTGGTTGTGAAAATGTGAACCATTGTTATTTTGCAGCTCTACAGGAGATGGGTAGACAGCTAACAAGTTTTTTAGTGCTGCACAGGTGTTTTGTGCAGTGGTCTTGGCGGAGGCTCGGATGAACATCATTTTGTGAGTCACTTTCTGGGGGTGCGGAGAAGTGGGACTATAAAGTTGCATTGCCAAATTTGCCATATTACCTTCCCATTGAGTAATGACAAAGGGGTAGTCGAGGCAGGGGTTAGTCGGGCCTTGATTTCCTGGCAGATGATGCAGGATTTCACTAATTCCTGCGCTTCCCTTTCAGTTAGGTGAATGTCCCTGGTGGCTGCTATGAGAGCAGTGCCATTGCGGCCAGGGTGCCCATGCGGCCTATCCAGCCATTCTGTGGCTAGTACTCCAGGGGTCTGCTGGAGGGAGGGGCTGGGCACCTTTTTTGGGGGTGGCTGGGCCTTTGCTTCAGCAACAAGGATTTCTGTGCTGTTTTTGGCTAGTTTATTTACTTGCCTGTGCCACTTTGCTTCAGGCCCTTCAGCTTTTTTGATTCCATGTGCTGCACTAACATGTCATATATGTAGGGGAAGGTCTCCCTGTGCCATTGCCCACAAGCCTCCCATTTATTACAGCTTCAAATGTCTCTGCCTAGCCTTTTGAAGTTTTCCTTTTTTCACAGGGGTAGCCACTTGGTGCACTCCTCTACTACCATCCATGAATCGCAGTAGAAATAAATGGGTTTTGTATAGCCTGACCCTAGTAACAGTTCATAGTTGGCCACGTCAACTACAGCGGCTAATTCAGCATACTGCGCACTTTGACCGTTTCCTCCCATCCTAAGCTGCTTACCATCTCGAACTTGTATGACAGCACTCCTCCAGCTGCAACCTTTGGCTGAGCCATTGGTAAACCAGACCTCTACATCTTCTGATGTTTCCATGTCAGGCGAGAAGGGAGGAGCTTCCTTGATGGGTGATGGCTCATAAGAGCTGGCTGCATCTGGGTATATGTTTACTGTGCTTTCTGTGATTTTTTCCACTAGTGCTGAATGCCCCTTTGGGGTTACCTGCTGGGCCTGACTTAAGATCTAATAAATCCACTTCTGCAGTGTTGTTTTTTGGACCCTCCCTCTGGGCGGGAGGTGTCAGTCAGACAATGCCATTCCCAGGATGGGTACCCGGGTGGTTATGACAGTGGGTCGCTCCCCTCTCATGGTCTCTGTGATTTCTAAAGCTGTAGCTGCTGCACACAGCATTTGTTTTAGTAGGGTGTATTGGGTTTTAGCTCCCTTCCAGCCTCAGCTCCAGAACCCAAGAGGCTTTTCCTCTGCTTTAGATGTATCCCTCTGTCATAAGCTTCAATGGTGCCCCCCATTGGACACATTTACATGGAGCCAGAGCTCCCCTTCTGGGTGTCGTGCTGCTAGGGAGGTGTGGGTGGTTACCACCTCCTTGAGGGCCCGCATGGCATGTTGGTGCTCAGGGCCCCATTCCCACTATGCCTTTTTTTTCCATAAATTATACAAAAGCCGGGCCAAGACGCTAAACTTGGGGACATGCAGGAGCCAGAAATTAAACTCTCCCAGCTGGGCTTGCAATTCTTTTACATTGTTGAGGGTAGGGGTATCTACCAGGCTTTGCAGCTCTTTAGCCAGTATGGTGGGTCTACCTTGCTGCCATTGGATTCCCAGGAATTCACACTGGGGTTTGACTTCTTGGATATTTTTTCTGGATAGCGTGAACCCAAATGTTTGCACCTTCTCTTTTAGGGACTTAAAAGCACAAATGGTTAATTCCCAGTCCTGGCGCCCCCCACCATGACATCATCAATCTACTGCCAGACATGCACCTTCCGGTGGCTTAATTGGACTTCATGGACCACTGCAGCTAGCACTCCATGGGCCAAGGTGGGGCTGTGCTCCCAACCCTGGGGTAGGACTGTGTAGATGTACTGCTGTCCCAGCCACGTGAAGGCGAACAAAAGCCAGTGATCTTCATGGATATGGATAGCAAAGAACATGTCCTTAATGTCTACGGATTCCATCCACTGAGGGCTGTAGCACCTAATGCTTTCCGTCAGTGCAGGCATGGACTGGACCACAGCCGTTAGATGGTTGGTGTTGGCATTCAAAGCCCTAAAATCAACAATCATTCGCCAATCCCCATTTGGTTTACGTACCGGCCACACTGTGTTGTTGTACGGGGAATGAGTTTGAATGGTGGTTTCATCCTCCAGCTGCCGGTTGATAATGTCTTGAATGGGTTGTGTTGCTTTGGGAGGTGTGTGGTATTGAGGTCGGTGTACCCCCTTCATGGCTGGCAGGGTGATCGGGGTCATAGAACATCAGGTTACTGCTGTCATCATGTCTTCCTGCTTGCTTTTCTGAACTGTGGTGCAGCCAAACTGCCAGGCCTCCTGCTTAAAGATAAACTGCTGCCCCTGCAACACATTTAGTCCCAGTAGGTTCAGCCCTCCCCAGAACATGACAGCGGCTGCTGTTACTATGGAGCCGTTATGCTATGTGAAGGTAGGCCAGACCAAATGTCCTGGTCATCTGGCACCTCCAACACCTACTACCTGATAGGGGGTTCCCCGTGCCCTTTTCCATTTTGCACAGTCCAAAATGCATACCTGGGCACCAGTCTCTAGTAGCATGTTAATTGACTTTTTTATTTTATTTAAACAAATCTTTATAGGTACTTGGATTAAGGGGCCAATATTATTCTGTGTTACCAGTCCCTGATCCTCTACTGCCCCCATGATGACCCCTTGCTCAGGGGGCTGAGTTGGCTGGGACTCCTACTTTGGGGGTTCAGGAGGTGCTGAGGGTTCTGTTTTCTTCCCCTTCCTGCCCCCACGGTGTTTGACCCATAGCTCTTGCAGGACCATGATAGGCAGTCCATCAATTTGCTCTTTACTAAACCCTGCCGCCAGTAACTCTCTCCACATTTGCACCCATGGGGTTTTAGAACTTTCATGTTCCATTATCCTGGACTTGGGGGGCCCTGCTGGGTCATCTTTCTTGGGGGCCACTGCCATGGCCTTGGCAGTTTTTATTGGTTTGGGAAGCCCGGGCTTCTGCAAAATGGGCAGAAGCTGTAACAACTGCCGGATTGCATTTCTTACAGGGTGAGTTACCAACTCTTGTTGTAAGGCCAGCAGAGCTGAAGTGCATGCCATTGGTGCTTGCCAGCAGAACTTCCTCCATATGGCTTCTGTCACTAGTTCTTTATCTAGAGTGTGCCTCATTTCCTGCTTGAATGATTTCAGTTAAGGCTAGCTGATACAGACAGTGGATAGCTTCCTCTAAGTTAGCACATGCCCATGGGGGAGGATTAAGCTCTTCTTCCACGTTACCGTAACCCACAGCAGCCACCAGTATTGTGGTAGAAAACAGAGTAATGTTGTGGTCCTGCCCGACCCACTGACCCAACTGGAGTT
>NW_017728906.1:175905941-175922190 GCF_001723895.1 Crocodylus porosus | reverse complement strand
ACTGCCAGGCCTCCTGCTTAAAGATAAACTGCTGCCCCTGCAACACATTTAGTCCCAGTAGGTTCAGCCCTCCCCAGAACATGACAGCGGCTGCTGTTACTATGGAGCCGTTATGCTATGTGAAGGTAGGCCAGACCAAATGTCCTGGTCATCTGGCACCTCCAACACCTACTACCTGATAGGGGGTTCCCCGTGCCCTTTTCCATTTTGCACAGTCCAAAATGCATACCTGGGCACCAGTCTCTAGTAGCATGTTAATTGACTTTTTTATTTTATTTAAACAAATCTTTATAGGTACTTGGATTAAGGGGCCAATATTATTCTGTGTTACCAGTCCCTGATCCTCTACTGCCCCCATGATGACCCCTTGCTCAGGGGGCTGAGTTGGCTGGGACTCCTACTTTGGGGGTTCAGGAGGTGCTGAGGGTTCTGTTTTCTTCCCCTTCCTGCCCCCACGGTGTTTGACCCATAGCTCTTGCAGGACCATGATAGGCAGTCCATCAATTTGCTCTTTACTAAACCCTGCCGCCAGTAACTCTCTCCACATTTGCACCCATGGGGTTTTAGAACTTTCATGTTCCATTATCCTGGACTTGGGGGGCCCTGCTGGGTCATCTTTCTTGGGGGCCACTGCCATGGCCTTGGCAGTTTTTATTGGTTTGGGAAGCCCGGGCTTCTGCAAAATGGGCAGAAGCTGTAACAACTGCCGGATTGCATTTCTTACAGGGTGAGTTACCAACTCTTGTTGTAAGGCCAGCAGAGCTGAAGTGCATGCCATTGGTGCTTGCCAGCAGAACTTCCTCCATATGGCTTCTGTCACTAGTTCTTTATCTAGAGTGTGCCTCATTTCCTGCTTGAATGATTTCAGTTAAGGCTAGCTGATACAGACAGTGGATAGCTTCCTCTAAGTTAGCACATGCCCATGGGGGAGGATTAAGCTCTTCTTCCACGTTACCGTAACCCACAGCAGCCACCAGTATTGTGGTAGAAAACAGAGTAATGTTGTGGTCCTGCCCGACCCACTGACCCAACTGGAGTTTGGGGCGGAGAACCAATTGTGCTGCCTCAGAGCGACTCACAGATACTGCCGAGGCTCCTTCTCCATACATTTGGACTAACCAGTTTATTATTTGCTCCCCCAGTTTGGCCTTATGTTGTTCTTGCAATTCTCTGATTTCTGTGTGAGTAAAGGAATGTGTCTCCATCCAGAAATTTCCTCCTTGTGGCCCTGCATGAATTAACACTACTGGGAAGGTTTGGGCTAACTCCCCACCTAAATTCTTTTGGGCCAGTAGGGCATAAGGAGGTGGGATCTCACAGGCCTCTTCTGCAAGCCTCACATATTTATTATTTTCTGGCTTAGTTTCTGCAATTTCACCACACAGGCTTTTACTTTCTGGGTCATCCCACAGCTCAGTTTTTGGAATTTCACCATAAAGACACTCCCGGACCTTTTCAGGGGAAGGTTCAACTCATCGTGCCACTTGTACTTTCTGCTCAAGGGAGGTGATTGCCTGTGTGACTAGTATTTTTCCCTCCCAATGCTCTAATATCTCTAGTCAATCTTGAGCTGCTCTAGCAGCCGTGCATGCCACACTGCTAGAATCCTTTTCTTCCCTTAATTCCCTCTCAAGCTGGGTTACTTGGTCTTCTAGGGACTGGTTCTCTTGATGAAGCTGAGTGGCTTCCTCTGCTCCCAGTCTTAGGCATGTTGCCAGTAGCCAGGACAGGCATTCTTTCTTAGGTCTGCCCCTCTGCACAGCAGTGAATGCAGCCCACTGACAGGGTACTGTGGTGGGATCACTCCAGGCGAGTCTCAACCTCTCGTTATCCCACCCTTGATTCTTAATACCCATAACCTCTTCTATCAAAACAATCAGCAGAGTCCACCCCTCTCCTCCCTCTGTGCCATTTTTCCCTCCAAATTCACCATCCTCAATCCTGTTCGTGACACCAATTTTGTCACAGGCCAGTTGGGCACTGTGAGTATATCAATTTAGTCACTGGGCTGTTTGGTTTGGGATTGAGGAGGCAGAGTTGGGAGTAAAGCAATGGTAAATTTATTGTAGTTTACACACACACACACACACACACACACACACAGTTAACAGAAAGATAAATGCAATAAGCAGATGACACAATATTAACAAGCTAGTTGTAAATAATAACGATAATGAAAACAGATAAATAGATTAATCTGTCTCAAGCCAGTTGGGCACTGTGAGGGTATTAGCCACTGGGCTGTTTAAAACAAGAGACAGATAGACATGGGTTGGCAACTTATCGATAGTTCCTCAATGCCACGTGCACACCAGGTGATTCCAGTGAAGTCAGGCGTCCCCAATCAATGCTGTCAGAGGGATTACTGGGGAAGGTCCCTTGATTAGGATCTGGTCCTTACTCACACGGGACCTCCTTCCTGCTGGTCACCTGATGCATGCGCTTTTTATACCTAGTTTTATGCTAATTTGTTGGCTTTAGAGCCATTCACAATCTTGTCCTATAGCTGTTACCCTATGGGATTAAAAGGTGTTAAAAATTATTATAAAAGGTTACTACCCAAACTGGGTTTAGCCAATAAGCAAATTACAATGCAGCATCTTCAGGTTTGAAATTAACATTACGCCGCCTAAATCCAACCCCTTTAGAACTCTCTGACTGTGCTTTTTTGAGACATGCTTTCCTGGAGTGTGCTGGGTAGGCCAGGCAGTTGAAGCCAGTTTTTATCATTATCAAGGCTAAATTCTGAGCAAGAAAGAACTGTTAGGTCAGCTAAACTTACAGCTATAGCTTTGTCTTTGAGGCCGTTAGTTTCACAAACAGTTACAAGTTACATTTTCAGGTTCCAAAAATACAAGCTTTATATTAGACAAAAATTCCAAATGCCTCTAAGAAGCACATATTTATTGCTTATTAATTTCTTTGGTTCTGGCCATCACAATAGTGCCCATCTTAAAGACAGGCAAGATGGAGGATCTGGGGAGCTACAGACAGTCACCTCAGTCCCTGGAAAAATCATGAAGAATATCATCAAAGAATCCATTTGTAAGTACTCGGTGGAGTCAGCACGGATTCATCAAATGGAAGTCATGCTTAACTAACTTGATTGCCTTCTGCGATGGATGAATGGCTTTGTGGATGTGAGGAGAGCAGTGGACTTGATATACCTGAACTTTAGCAAGGCTTTTGATACTGTCTCACACAGCATTCTCACAAGCAAGCTAAGAAAGTCCAGGTTGGATGAATGCACTCTAAATTGGATAGAAAACTGGCTGGATCAGCAGGTTCAAAGAGTAATAATCAATGACTCAATGTCCAGTTGGTAGCCATCGTTAAGTGGGGTGCCCAAGGGGTCATTCCTGGGGCCAGTTTTGTTTAATCCATTCATCAGCACCCTGGGAGATGGCATGAAGTACACCCTCAGCAAGTTTTCAGATGACACCAAGCTGGGGAGAGTAGTAGACACTGGAGGGTAGGGCTAGGATTCAGAGAAACCTAAACAAATTGGAGGATTGGACCAAAAGAAATCTCTTGAATTTCACTAAGGATAAGTGCAAAGTTCTGGACTTAAGGCAGAACAATCTCATACACTGGTACAGACTGGGGACTGACTAGCTAAGCAGGAGCTCTGCAGAAAAGAACTTGGGGGTTACAGTGGGCAGTAAGCTAAGTATGAGTCAGCAGTCTGCCCTTGTTGCAAAGAAGGTGAAAAGCATCCTGAGCTGCATTAGTAGGATCATTCCAAGCAGATCAAAGGAAGTGATTCTTTCCCTCTATTTGGACCTGGTGAGGCCACATCTGGAGTACTGTGTCTAGTTTTGGACCCCCCATTTCAGAAAGTTGGTGGACTAATTGGAGAGAATCCAGCTGAGGGCAAGAAAAATGGCTAGGGGGCTGGGGCACATGCTTTATGAGGAGACACTGAGTGAATCAGGCTTTTTTAGTGTGGAGAAGAGAAGACTAAGTGGAGATATGATAACAGCCTTTAGCTTCCTGGAGGGCAGTTACAAGAGAATGGAGCTAGACTAATTTCAGTGGTAGCAGATAACAGAACAAGGAGCAAAGGTCTCAAGTTGCAGCAAGAGATGCTTTGGTCTTGCTAGATATTTGGATATTAGGAATAACCTTTTCACTAGGAGAGTAGTAAAATACTGTAACAGGTTACCCAGAGAGGTTATGGATTCTCCATGCTTAGAGATTTTAATACCCAGGTAGACAACTCCCTTGGCTGGGATGATATAGTTGGGGATGGTCCTGCCTTAAGCAAAGGGTTGGACTAGAATGACCTCCTGAGGTCCCTTCCAACCCCAATTTTCTCTGATTCTATGAATCTAAGTAGCTGGGTAAAGACAGAACTGGTAAGGGAAAGGTAAACTGGCTGGCTCAGGAACTGCATGGAGCAAAGAAAGAACAAATGAGAAGCTAGGTTGAATGGCAGGGAGAGAGGGGCTGTCTGGTACTAGCTGAGTAAAGAGACTAGGAAATTAGTTTGAGATTGAATGAAGAACCTGGGGAAGGAGATCATCTGGGAGCCAGATGAGGGGTAGGAGAGAAACAGATCAGACAAATCATAAATATGGAAAACTTACTAGTTTGGCCAAGAAGGGTGGGGCTGGGTGCAGGTAACAGGAAAAGCAGGATTCAGAGAGTGAGCAACGGTGTGGGGGAAGAAAAGGGATCTGGCCACATGACATGTTTACACCAGTGTAACTTGCATCAGTTTTGTACACCAGTGTGAATTACAGCATGATCTGGAGTGGCCACATGCAGGTAACTTGGAGTACATGCACACAGTAGAAGGTTGTTACTGCACCTCTCCACTAAGTGGTGGAAGAACAGGCAACAGCCTTTTTGTACTGAGCAAATGGTTACCCATTTTCTAAACTGCAGACAAATCACATGTATAGATTTTTTTATCTTGATTTTTTCTGGAGTAATTCCACAGAAAATTAGAGTAAGTTACACTGGGATATGGATATAAATGGGTTGCTTACAAATGTTAAAAAAAAGTGGTGCTTTACAAAAGGTAGGCCATGTTTTTGGCCAGAGTGCTGAAAAAATTGCAATGTCTACTTTGTAAAGGTGCCAGAGTGCCAGCATGCCATAAAAACAAACCAGAGCAAGGGGTACATGGCAGGATGCACTGCATATTAATATAGTTAATAATGTTGCTTTTTAGCAACATTTAGCAACTATTATTAATAGTTAGATGTTGCTTTTTTACAGTAAATACCAGGTTTTCTAAAAATTTTAACCTAGTGACAATGAATACAACTTCATATACTACCTTTGTTCTTGTGTATTTTTGTTAAGCATGTGATGAGAGAAAAAAAAGAGAAAGAAAAGAAAGAAAAAAGAGGAGAGAGAGAAAAGAGGGACAAGAGAAAAAAGAGAGAAAAGGAAAGGAGAGAAAAAAGAGAGAAAGAGGTAAAGAATGAAAAAAGAAAACAGAGAAGAAAAAAGAAAAAAGAGAAAAATAAACAGAGGGGAGAGAGTAAAAAGAACTGAGAAAAAGAGAAGAGAAAGAGAAGAGAGAAAAAGGAAAGAAAAGAAAGAAAATAGGAGATAAAAATGAAAAAAGGTGAAAAAAGAGAAAAAGAGAAGAAAATAAAAAGAAAGAGAGAAAAAGAGGAGACAGAGAAAAAAGAAGAAAAGAGAAAAAAAGGAAAAATGGAAAGAGGGTGTGTCCTTAGCTGGCCACATCTCCCACCACTACTGGCTGCAACTCGGGCTCACTGGTCCATGGCAGTATGTGGCAGAGGGAGGCAGCAACACCCCAGCCACCAGGGCCCAGGGCACTCAGGCCTCCCCAATGACCCCAGAGTGGGGGGAGCCCGGGGCCAGGCCTTGGAGGGAGGGCCCAGCTGGGGCTCTGGCATACAGATACTCCACTACATCCGGGGGGTAGCGCCAGGCTGTTGAGCCCTGGGGCCAGGCTCAGGACAGGGTGGCGCAGGGAGAGGCAGGCATGGTGGGAGAGCTGCAAGTAGGCTGGCCCAGCCAGGCCCTTAGGAAGGTGGCAGCTGGAGGAGATCAAGGTTGGGTGGGTGGGAAGCAGGGGCTTCCCCAGGGCTCTGCAGACTCGGACCACAGTGAGCAGGTGGGGGCACCCAGTGGCACCCAAGGTGTAGCCTGGCCTGTGCAGCTTCACAGGGATGGGTCACAGCTGTGCTGCCTGTGAGGGGATGCCACCTGGCCAGGGCAGGATGCTGAGCTCTGGGGGCTTCCAGCTCTGGGCTCAGCCTCCCTGAATGCCAGGCGTAGCACGAGCAGAGTGGAGCTGCCCCCAGTGCAAAGGCCCAGCTGTGGGACCTGGCTGCAGGAGCCCCTAGGTCCCAGGAACAGCTGCCCTAGACAGCACTCAGGGCTGAGCCAGCCAAGAGCCTCCAGCACAGTGTCCCCTCTGCAGTGCCTGCCTGGGCCCCAGCCTTGCCCACTTGCAGCTCCCTCCAGAGGCCATGCCAGGCTTGAGGATGCAGCCTAGGGACAGCAGGTGGGGTCAGCAGGATGCAGACAGTGTCCCTGCCTGTGTTCCCCTCAATCCACCCCCAGTGCCTGACATGGTGCTGGAACCTGTGCCTGCTCCAGAGATCCTGGAACAGTAACTTAAAAAAAAATGTTTTTAAACAATTTCCTTGCATACCACCTGGCATGCTGAGGAAAATGTCCCTGTGTGACACTGATTGGCATTCATGCCAAGGGGTGCCGATCCCTTTCCTTTATTTTAAATTCGGCACACTCCTACGCTGAGCCTAGTAATGCCTAGAAGAGGCATCGTGTTAGCTGATCAGCTATTAGATAAAAGCACCAAAAAAGTTGCACTGAAGAGTCTGATCTATACAGACGCTGCAGAGTCAGGTCAAACTTTCAGTAAAGTGAGTTGTTTTTTTTAATGTCTGTAAACAGCACAGTGTATGTGCCCCAATAAGGGGCAGTTATGCTGATGGAAACATATCATACTGAGGACCTTTGCCCAACTAGGCACAATTAGGTGTTCAGTTAGTCAGTTTCCCATGACCTCCAGGGTTGTTATGCACTATTCTGACAACTCACTTGGGACCTTTTTCCATGATTGACATTCTTTGACAAATTCTCTACTTGGTTATGGTCTTTCCTTTTTGTCCATCCAGTAATGTTACCTCTCCACATGTTCCTTAGTCAGTTATATTTTCTCTTTCACTCACTCTTCCCTGAAGCCTCTCTTTGGCTAAACCAATTCAATTCAAATTTAATTCTTATCCTCAAGAAAGCTTTAATATTTTTCAACAGAAACAGTAATTTCATCTCTCACTGATTAATTATCTTTATCAGCTGTGTATAGTATCAGTAAGAGTTGTCTATATGACCTAATTTCAAATGCTCGTAGCCATCTTGAATGCTGAATGTCAATGTAGCAACTTTCACGTACACCAAAGGCTGCTGCCATTTATTGTTAAGCTAAGAAGATACATATCTGTTTTCATGAAAATATTTTTGCCTTTAAATAGCACAGACAGTATTTCTGGTGCTCTTGATTCTATTGCTGTTCTTGTCTTTGTCTGTTCTATGACCTTCTGTGATAGTGGCTCCTAAGAGCTGTGAATTTAAACAAATATAAGTTGTACAGTTTTCTGACTCTGTGAAGTATGGGTTTGGATAATTTAGCCCCAGATTTTTGTTTGGTTGGTTGCTTAGTTATTTATGTTCTTGTTCATCCTTTATTTTAAAAATAAAAAGTTAGTTAAAAATAAACAGAAAATGGCAAATAACTAATAAGAGAAAATGTCTGCCTTTTAGAAGAGGCATTGTTTCATAATAATAGAACAATTATAAATAAACCATAAACTCATATATCTGTTTTGCTTAGTGCTGGGCCATTCAGAAAGAATTCTATTTTCTCTGGTAACTTCACAAGATTTGAGAGCTTCAGTGTTCATCTCCTGTGAGACCATTGCTGGGGTACTTATTTTACTTTGTTTCACTAACACTATCCTGCTAAAGATACAGTGTTTCCTTGATTGGTCAAAGGAGGTTTTTTTCAATATCATTTTGGTGCATTTTAGCAACAGATATCTGATATTGTTAAAAAAACAAAGAGAAAGAAGAAAGGAGAAAGAAAGGCACAGGAAGGTGTGGTAACTTACTGAAAGTTATAGAGAGCATCAGTTTTATTGAGTCTCAATCAAATCTCCTACCCATTTGTCTTCCAGATGGCTTTCTAGTATAATGAATGCCTAGCCCACTAACAAGGTAGCTGTTTGAACTGAAAAGGATGCTTCTTCACTGCTAGAGTTTCACTGAGGACTTAGGCTGGTTCACTGTTGAGAAGTAAACTTCTTCCTTGCTAAAAAATAGCTGCTTTCTTGTGTATACCTCAGTTCCGTAGAAAATCCATTTAATTTTTGCAAAACACATTAACTAGTGAAGTCCTTAATACAGATTTCACATTTTCCAACACAAGACTAGAATTGCTACTATAGGAATAAATTAATAACTATGAAGGCCAGCAAGCTCAGTTTCTCTGATAACTTGTTAATAAATCTGCAAAAAGACAGACAAGTGTAGCTATTCAGCTTTAGAAGACTGCTACATTAGATCCATTAATCAGCATCTTAGCAGGAGTTGGGAGAGAATATAACAGGCAATGGGTAATTAGTGTGACTGCTCTCTTCTAAAACTAGTAAGATCCCTACAAGAAGGAGAAATGGAAACTGGGAAATGACACTATGCACATGTGTATTAATGTGCTTTAGCTAATATGCACTAAATCTAGTACCTCCACTGTGAAGTACTAGAGAAATGTGCACATTAAGACTTTTGCCAGTCTTGATATGCATTAAATAGCACGTTTTTTCAGTGATATTTTATTAAGCATTAAAATAGCCTAATGCACATTAGAACACGTGTAGATGTGTCCACTATGCATTAACTGTAGTAACCCAATAGTAATAGAAGCATCACAGTGATGTGAGGACTCTGAAATAGCTTGGAAATCAGTATCTGACTTCTATCCTGAAGCCAAGTTTTCAGGGACTCTTATAGTTATCTTTTGGAGTGAAACTTGTCTTAGCCAAGAGTGTGTATGACTATGGGGGAAAAAAATAATTTCAGCTGTTTTAAACTTGTCAAAGTGCAGCAAGAAGCAGACAGTACAAGTCAGTCTTCAATAAAAATAACTACACAAAGCCCAAATAAACTAATAAACTGAGCTACACATATTTATGTCAGATGACAATCTGGGCTAGGGGGGGCACATGTGTGTGTATCATTCATCTGTATTTATAAGTATATATTTCTTTAAAAAGACCAGCACTATAATATTGTCTTTCTTGTTTCGTACCCTGGTTCTCTTTCTTTGACTGCTACTTTGCAGGAACAGGTTTTTTGTACATCTGTTCACTGGGACAATCAGGTCTTTTTTCTGAAAGTCTACCCTTGATTTAGATCTTTGTATTTTCAGTTGCAATGACTAGATTTCATCTGCCACAATCCTGTCAGTTACCAAGCTTTATTGTTAATTGGTGATATTCCTATTCTTTGGCTTCTTGTCTGTCTGTTAAGTAGTTCCTGCCCTGTGACAGCCATTGACTTCTCACTCCATGACTTTAATTTCTTGAGTAGTCTTGCAAGGGATTTGATCAGGTACCTCATTTGAATGTGCAAAAGTACCATCTAGTTGTCCTTTAGTCACTGTTGTTGATCTTCTTCAAGAACAGTAGGTTAATGGTCATAGTCTCCCTTCATAGACACCATTCTGTTGTCTCTCCATCCTGCCTTTAACAATTATATGAAGCAATGAATAGGGGCACTAGTCTCTTTCTGCTTGAGGAAACAACCTTGATACTTTATTTAATCCTTACTCACCATGTCCAGACCTTCATTTTAAGGAGGGCAACTGACTCTTGGTTCCCCTACAATTTCCTGCCAGGAGGGTTAAGCTTTTGAACTAAAGTTCTGGGTGTCACTTTTCAAGCACTCTGTTCTCAAAGCCAGTCAGGGGTTCTACAGAAGTATGTATAGAAACCACCACCCTTTCAGTAGTGCTTGGATATTTTTTAAGTGAACATCCACAAGGGTAGTATGAACAGACAGAGGTAATTAGCCATGTTGTTTAGTCATGTTACTCTGAAGTCAGGTAGAAGGCAGAGCAGAGTAGCACCTTAGCAAACCTATACATGAGAGTGGAGGCTGCTCCAATGCACTGTAATTACAGTGTGTCAAAGCAGACTCAATTAATTGAGTGAGCCTCTGCCAGTCAGCTTCTGTGTCATGTGTATCATTGTCCCTGCACGTCAAAATTGCAGTGGGGGCACTTTATCTAAAGCTCTCTGCCTTTTATACTGCTGAGTTCTGCCTAGGGAGAGGTGCACTGCTCCTGGAGACATTGCAATGCCAGATTGATGTGTAGAGTGGATGGAGCAAGCTTTGAGTCCACATCCCAGTCCCCCAACAACATTTATTATAAAGTCTTCACATTGAGGACATATCAAATATTAAATTGATAAGAACAAATTAAAAAGCTATATTAAGAAACTGTTAAAATTGAAATCTTTAAAAAAGATCTTTGAAAAACACAACCCTATGCATGGTAGCTACATAAGGGTAATATGGTCACAGATAAAGGAGTTTCTGTGTGTATAAAAATACAGTCATGATTTGATCATTGACAATGTTATTTTCCACAGGCCAAAATACAGTAAATCTAATTAGCAAAATCTAACCATAACTCAAACTAGGAACAGCTTTAGCAACACTACCACTCTGTATTACTTTATACCTGTGCTGGTATTACAAACTAATCAGAAAAGTAATTTGAGTCTCTTCTAAAGTAGCTTACATCACACTTTGCTATTTAAAGTGAAGTTTAAAAATGACTCATAGAAATCAACTTGTCAAGTCCAAAGCTTGCTAAATTGTGGGATGAGTTAACAGAGAGCTTTTAAATTTCATACATTTCATAGTCATTAGGGCTGGAAGGGACCTCACAAGATCATTGGGTCCAGTGGGGAAGGAAGTCATCTTGGGTCAAAGGTTCCCAACTAGATAAGCATCCAAATGTTTCTTAAAAGAGTCCAGAGTAGATGCTTGCACCACTTCTGGGGGGAGTCTATTCCAGGTTGTGGGGGCTCAGACAGTAAAGAAGTGTTTCCTTATGTCCAGCCTAAAACGGTCTTGGAGGAGTTTGTGACTATTGGACCTTGTCATCCTTTGGGTGCTCTGGTGAACAGGTGTTCCCCCAGGTCCTGATGCACACCCCTTAAGTACTTATAGGCTGCCACCAAGTCAACCCTGAGCCTTCACTTCTCCAGGCTGAAGAGTCCATGACT
Organism: Crocodylus porosus; assembly: GCF_001723895.1. NCBI lineage: Eukaryota > Metazoa > Chordata > Crocodylia > Crocodylidae > Crocodylus > Crocodylus porosus. The sequence goes on along the minus strand of NW_017728906.1, from coordinate 175,910,884 downwards.
CTCAGCCTCTCCTCGTAAGGCCTGTTCTGTTGCCCTCTGATCATGCGTGTGGCTCTCCTCTGGACTTTCTCAAGCTTCTCCACTTCCTTTTTGAATTGTGGAACTCAGAATTGAATGCAGTACTCCAGCTGTGGCTTCACCAAGGCCAGGTATAATGGAAAGATGACATTCTGGGACTTGCTCAAGAAGCATCAATCGGTGCAAGCCAGAGTTCTGTTCACTCTACCAGCTGCGGTATCACATTGGAGGCTCATGTTCATTTTGTGGTCAATCATGACCCCCAAGTCTCTTTCGGTTGTGGTGCTAGCAAGCGTAGCACTGCCAAGCTTGTAACAGTGGTGAAGGGTTTTTTCCCTGAGGGAGAGCACCTTGCATTTCTCCATATTGAATGCCATCAGGTTTTCATCTGCCCACTTTGCCAGCCTATCATGAAGATAAACACCACATTGGCCCTCTTCCAAATCTTCAGGTACTTCGCCTGAGCACCATAAGTTCTCAAATATCCTTGCCAGTGACTGTGCTTTAATGTTCCTTAAGCACTCTTGGGTGCAATCTGTCTTGACCAGCTGATTTGTGGGTGTCCAACCTCTCCAGGTGTTCCTTCACTAGGTTGATGCCAATGATAGGTGTATATTCACTCTTCCCTAGCCATCCCACATAATGTTAGGTATGGCAGTCCCTTTGGGTTGATGAAAAACCAATGCAAAGTAATCATTAAGCAGGTTGATTTTTTTCAGGGTGTGAGTTGTCAATTGTCCCATTTGGTTTATCAGGAGACCAGTGTTACCCTTGTTATTCTTCCAACTCCCCACATATTTGAAGAAGGACCTTTTTATTGTCCTTGATTTGGGTAGCCTGTTAGAGCTGGGTTACAGCCTTGGCTTTCCTGGTTCGCTCCCTACAGGTGTGGACCAGTGCAGAATACTCCTCCTTAGCAATGCTTCCAGTCTTCCATCCTTTATAAGCCTCTCTTTTTAGACATAAGAGGTCCATGAGTTCCCTGTTGAGACAAGAGGGTTGCTGTGTCCTTTTACTACTTTTCCTATGGGTTGGGATGGACATCCCTTGCATTTCTAGGATTGCTAATTCTGCAAAATTCTGCAAAATTCACAGACCTTTTGTTCATGTGTAAGCAATTATTGATGTAACAGGGTTTTGTCTGCTTATGAACAAAAAGGGATACATTTGACAAATCACATGTTGACTATAGTACTCTGCTATAATAATGTCCATAAGAGCAGTTTCGAAATAAACAAACTTATTACAGTTCCTGAAAGTCTAGTAAGCTGGACAATACTGCCTATGAACAAGGACACATTCATCTACATCTCCCTGGACTGCACTTACATCAGCTTTCACAAGACAAAACAAATCAATTTGCATAGTTCAGTTTCCTTCAATAAATTAAATTCAGTATAAAATATTGTTTACAATTAAGTAGTTGACATGGTTCCCTCTAATTCCATAATGAACTTCTGACCTAGTGCAGATAACAGGGAAAGATGTATTTCTCTACCTGAGTTTAAGGATCTGTCCACAAAGGCTTTGTAGCTAGACCTTATAGCTAGAAGTTCAAGGGGTTAGATGGGTTAAAAATAGACCCCAGTCTAAGGTATATTGAGGTAGGGGAAGGGGTGGGTGGGATGGGGGGGCTAGAAAGGGGATCTGGGGACTACTGGGATCTGAAAGGGAATAGGTGGGATCCAGGAGGGATTGGCAGGACCAGGAGACTAGGATCTGTGGGAGGAGGTTGGGGGGAATTCAGGGGATTGGAAATTTTGGAGAGGCTCCCCAACACTGCCAAACCCCCCTGAACCCTCTTAGCTCTCTCCAGTGTTGCTGAACAACCTCCTTAAAACTGCTCTTGGACAGATAAACCAGGATTCATGGGAGGGAGGCTCACAGGACTGAGGGATGGCAGCTCCATGGGGAAGGTTTGGTGGGATTGGGGGAGCTTTCTCCCTCCCTGGATCAGCAGCTATTTTTAGCCCCCCACCCTGACCCTTCACCCCAGCAAACCAACCCCCTCCTATCCTGCCCACTTCTCCTCCTCTCTTTTGGGGGGTGAAGAGAGCTGGCTGATCTGTGGGACAGAGGTATTATCCTTTGGGAGTTGCGGCAGGGGAGCTAAAAATATCCTGGTGCAGGGGGAGTGGGGTAGGAAAAGTGTAGCCCCAGGACTGGGTTCAGTGGCTGGAATTTCCCAGCCCTGAGGTTGCATTGGGAATAGGTACAGAAATTCAGTTAGATTGGTCTATCCATACCTGATCTAACTTAGTACACCTCCAAGATACAGTTAAATTAGTTTGGGTTGGCCTTTTTTTGACTGGTCTTCTAATCTTCCTGGAACTTCTGTACAGTCATACTTAGATCAACCTAACTAGGGATCTAAGTGTAAAGTCCACGCCTGGGCAAACTAAATTAGATCGAGTGGCCATTTTTAATGCAATCTAACCTCTATGAACATCTGTATGTATCCAAAATGTCCAAGTTGCATCCTAGATTCTTTGGGAAAATTTGATACACTGGTAGTACAGGCTTTATTGCAATTCTGAAAAAGAAACCCTGTTTTCTGTTTAAGAACACATTCTCTTTAATCAGGACATCAACAGAAATCATACAAATTAGCTTTCAGATATGGAAAATCCTCTTCTGACAAATATCAGATCACTTGAAAGGACCTCTGTTTGGCACTAAAATAACATATGTATCCCAAAAGTACTAATCATTTTTGAATTGGCTGCATTTTTTAGGACTGAATGGGTGCATCCTGACTAGTGGGTACATGCTGCTCACAGTGCCTCAAAGCAGGTTGAGGCACTGCAAACCACATGTGGTTCATCGTCACCCATTCATTGCACTGGAAATTAGCAGCAGAGTGGGGTTTTTACATACTGGGAAATCCCAGTATCAAAAATAACCCCCTGCCATTGAAAAAAGCACTGTGGTGCACATGGCAAAAGCGTATGACAAAAGAAAGGGGCCCTGGCCAGCCAGAGCCACACTGCTGCTCTGAGAGGTCCCAGGATCCCAGGTAAGGATGCTGAGGCCAACACAGGTGTTGGTCTCAGCCTCCCCTACTCTACCTGGGTCACTTTGTCACATGCCAGAATGTGTATGCAGGTGCGTGCCAAGGGACAAATAGCAGCAGCACAGATATGTGCCACTACTTTTTGTCCCTCTGGAAACATGCAGTCCTGCATGTGCACACTCATCAGGATGCACCTAATATAGCCACTTCCTTGCTTGAGAAACATTCCTTACTACTATCCATTCATGCAGCTTTCTAAAGTGTTTGTGTGTGACCCATATGTCATAATAATGTCCTTTGAGATGACAGGGGACCTATTTTCATTTTTACAGGTAAATACAGACTTCTGAAATTCATAAGCTCATGGACCCATTGAGAACAAATATACAAACCATGAAGTCTGATGCAAAAAAGTGAAGGTTAACCAACTGCCCAAGCATTAAATAAATACTATGAAAAAATCAACTTGAACTGCGTAGAGGGAAAATCAGTAATCAGTTCACTATATGGAGGCAAATATTTGCTTGGCAAAAATAAGCAGAAAAAATAATGAATGCTCAGTATGTGTATTTGAATAGAATGAATGCTCTATCCAAAAGAGCAGTAGTGGGGAAGAAAGAATCAGAAAAAGGGAGGACAGAGGCTGGAAGGAGAGTTCTGGATAATAATATCTTTTCTTCATTGTCCATCCTTCAGCATTATATGTTTGCATATATTCTCATTACTAAAGTAAGGAAATACAGATTAAATGAAAGCACTGTAAAATGGATTTATAACTAGATTGGATCATTGTGTTCAATAAGTAGTCATCAGTGGCTCTGTGTCTATTTGGGAGAGTCAATCCTGGGTCCAGTATTGTTTAACTTTTTCATTAATGATTTGGGTGATAGGATTTGCAGGTGATACCAAGTTGGGCAGAGTTGCAGACACACTGGAAGATAGGATTAGGATCCAGAATGGCCTGGATAACTGGAAAAAGGATCTGCAATTGACCACATTAAATTCAACAAAGGCCCTAAAGATGCACTTCGGTCTTTCTGTCATTTCAAATTTATGAAGTATCTTAGAATCATAGAAAATAGGAGGGACCTCAGGAGGTCATCTAATCTAATCCCTGCTCAAAGCAGGACCATCCACAACTAGATCATCCCAGCCAAGGCGTTGTGTAGCCAGGTCTTAAAAACCTCCAGTGGTGAAGAGTCCACAACCTCTCTGGGCAAACTGTTCCAGTGCTTTAATACCTTCCTTGTGAGAAAGTTTTACCTTATATCTAACCTCAACAAAGACATAATGAGCACACAATGTGAAGCTCAGATCCACAACCCTGAGATTAAGAGATTCACGTTCTACCAGTTGAACTAGCCAGGCCCATATCTTCTTTTTGGATAACAAGTGAAGAGTATATAGGACAATATCTGTTAGGGATATGTGTTTTTAAAAAGAGTATACCTGAATAACTTGCATATAGGACAAAAATTAGCTAAGGAGATCTCTGCTCCAGTAATGTTTGTTTAGAATAAATCCTTGGGAAGTTACAGCAGCCAGGAAGAGCACTAATATGTCAATATTTCAAAAGGGCAAATAGAAAATCCCAAATAACTGTGGGTTTGTCAGTCTTAGCCTGACATCAGCACCAAAAAATAATGGAACAAAATTACATGGAATTTAAGCAATTAAGAATTAAACTAGAAAGAAAGAGTTAATGCCAGTAAACATGTATACGATAGTTCTCATTAACCAAACCTTCATAGATTGCATAGATTTCATAGACATTAGGGCTGGAAGGGACCTTGGAGGATCAACGAGTCCAGCCCCCACCCAAAGGGCAGGAAGTCAGCTGGGTTCATAGGATCCCAGCAAGATAAGCATCCAATTTGCTCTTGAAGGTGTTCAATGTAGGTGCTTGAACCAC
>NW_017728906.1:175888512-175905340 GCF_001723895.1 Crocodylus porosus | reverse complement strand
GGTGTTAAACACCATCAGGTTCTCGTCCGCCCATTTGTTGAGCCTGTCCAGGTCAGCCTGGATCACGTGCCTGTCTTCTCGCATGGATGCTTTGCCCCAAAGTTTGGCGTCATCGGTGAACTTGGCCAGTCCGCTTCTGACTCCAATGTCCACATCATTAATGAAGATGTTGAACAATATGGGTGCAAGGACAGAGCCTCGGGGGACCCCACTGGTCACTGGACACCATGATGAGTGACTTCCATCATTTACTACCCTCTGGGTCTGACCACGGAGCCAATTTCCCAGCCAGCAGGTTGTGGTGGACCCAAGGCCACAATTGGCCAGTTTTGCCAAGAGGTGATCATGGGATACCACATCAAAGGCTTTTTTGAAGTCAAGATATATGACATCAATCTCTTCTCCCTTGTCCAGGTCATGGGTCACCTGGTCATAGAAGGAAATCAGATTGGTCAAGCAAGACCTACCTGCAACAAACCCATGCTGGCTATCCCTTAGGACGTTGGCGTCAGCCAGTCCAATAAGGATGGCCTCTTTAATAAACCTTTCTAAGATCTTCCCCAGGATAGAAGTCAGGCTGATGGGCCTATAGTTAGCCAGATCCACTTTCCTCCCTTTCTTGAAGATAGGCACCACAGTGGCCTTTTTCCAATCTTCAGGCACTACGCCGGAGCTCCACAAGTTCTCAGAGATCCGTGCCAGAGGCTAGGCTATGTTGCTCACCAGCTCCTTGAGTACCCTGGGGTGTAGATTGTCAGGGCCGTCTGACTTGAAGGTATCCAGCTTCTCAAGGTGTTCCTTCATGAGGTCAGCATTAATGGAGGGCAGGGGATTTCCCTCACCTGGACCTCCCTGTCCTATAGTGGGCATGGACATCCCATGGGACTGAGGAAAGACCAGCACAAAGTACCCATTTAATAGGTTGGCTTTTTCCTGGGCGTCAGTTGTCAGTTGCCCCATCTGGTTCAGCAGGAGTCCAATGTTGCCCTTGCTTTTCCTCTGGCTCCCCACATATCTGAAAAAGGATGTTTTATTGTTCTTGATGTTCAAAGCTAGTTTGAGTTCAGCTGCAGCCTTGGCTTTCCTGGTTTGCTCCCTACAGGACTGGACCAGTGCAGAATATTCCTCCTTGGAGGTGAATCCCATCCTCCATCCTTTGTAGGCCCTTCTTTTTAGCCTCAGGAGGTCTGCTAGGTCCCCAGAGAGCCAGGGGGGCTGCTGTGTCCTCTTGCTGCCTTTCCTCCAAGATGAAATAGACTGAGCTTGTGCATTGAGGATTGCTCCCTTGAGGAGCAACCACTCTTCTTGAACTCCTCTCTCCCTGGGGTCATGGTCCCTAAGGGCCTCACTGACAAGCCTCCTGAGCTTTTCTAAGTCAGCTTTCCTGAAATCAAGGACTTCCATGTTGCTGACTGACTTGCCAGCTTTATGGTGGGTGGTGAAGGTGATCAGCTCATGGTCACTGTCACCCAGCTTCCCATCAATCACTAGGTCACTGATTAGGTCATCCCCAGTAGCCTCTACCAAGTCAAGCAGCTCTTTGCCTCTTGTTGGCCCATAGACTTTTTGAGTCAGGTAGAGGTCATCCACGCATGAGAGGAAGCTTTGGGACCACTCAGATTTTGCTGAGTGATCCTCCCACAAGATCAAGGGTAATTGAAGTCACCCATGACAATCATGGTCCTGGAGCATGCAGCCTCATCCAGTTCCCAGGTGAACTCCTGGTCAAGCTCAGGGCTTTGGGTGGGAGGTCTGTAGTAGACTCCCACTGTTGTGTCGCCTGTGCAATGTTCCCCACAGATTTTAACCCAGAGGGTCTCCAGTTGTCCACCCTGGGCACCAATATCAGCTTGCAGGGATGCGTAGCTTTCCTTAACATAGAGAGCTACACCCCCACCCCTTTTATCTACATGATCCCTCCTGTACAGGGTATAGCCATCTATACCCGTAGTCCAGTCATGGGTGGAGTCCCACCAGATCTCCATTATCCCTATGACATCATAATTATTTGCATTGAGCAGGAGGATGAGCTCCTCCTGCTTATTCCCCATGCTCCTGGCATTTGTGTACAGGCAAGCAAGTGTCCCCTCGGGGGCTCTTGCCTTGCCCACAGATTGTGCCAGGGCTGGGGCAAGGGTGGGCTCCTTTAAGTGCCTTGGTGTTGGTCAGTGGGCCAGCACTGGTGGTAGTCCCCCAGCGGGCTTAGTTTAAAGCCCAGTGGAGCAGGTCATCCAGTCTGGCTGAGAAAAGCCTCCTCCCCAAGTGAGAGAGGTGGAGGCCATCTCTTCCCAGCAGTTCGCTGCCTCTCTTGCCAAAGAGTGGGCTGTGGTCATGGAAGCCAAAGCCTTCCCTGTGATACCAGCTCCACAGTCTTTGGTTCACTGTGTAGATCCTCCTCTCCCTTCTCAGTCCATACCCTAAGACTGGGAGGATCGACGAGAACACCACCTGCGTCCCCAGACCCTTTAGCCCTGCTCCCAAATCCCTCTAGCACCTCATGACCCAGCTGGGAGTGCTCTGAGCCGTGTCATTTGTGCCCACGTGAGTAAGGAGCATAGAATAGTGGTCTGTGGCCTGGAGAAGCTTTAGGATCTTCTCCTCAATGTCCCGGATGCGGGCCCCTGGGAAGCAGCAAACTTTCTGGGCTAAGGGGTCGGGGCAGCAGATTGTCCCCTCACTCCCCCGCAGGATGGAGTCTCCCACAACAAACACTTTACGTTTTGTCTTGGGGAGAGCAGGGACGGTAGCTGCAGTTGACCCTGGGTTGCTTGCGGGAGCTGGCAACTCAGCAGGCTCTGCTGGAGCAGCAAGAGGTGAGCACCTGTTGCTAAGCTCAGGCGGGGCAGGAGCCTTGCTGTGCCAGGGCTTAGGGCCCTTGACCACCTTGGTCCATATCCCTGACTGGACAGAGTGGGAGATCCCAGAGTCCTCCTTTGTCCTGGAGGGAGACCGTGATCTACCCTCCGGCTCCCGGGGGAGAAGGGCCTGGCAGTAGGAGTCTATCTCCTGCTCACAGTCCCTGATGGCATGCAGTCTCTGGACTGTGGCCTGGAGCTCCTCGAGCTGGCATGCCAGAGACCCCAAAAGGGAGCAGACCCCACAAGGGGGTGGTGGCCATGCTCCTGGGCCTCAGAGCCTGAAAAAGGGACAGGCAACCCCTGCAGCCAAGAGCCAGAGGCTCTGTCTGTGTAGATCCCAGACCCATGGGCTCTGTCTGGGTGGCTGCTCCAAGATGCCAGAGGAGGAGGTTGCAGAGCCTGAGGAGACCCTCATGGTGCGGCACGTGCCCATCCATGTCATGCCTCTGGTAGGCTGGCAATGGCTGGGACTGTCTACCCTGGGGGGTTCGCAGGCAGGGTCTCAGACCCTCTCACACACCCTCCTGCATGAACTCTGCGCTAACTCATGCGCCACGTGGCTCTGGTCGCGTGGCTCTCTGGTGGGGCTAGGCAAAGTAGGGGCCTGGGTGGGGTGGGACCCACCACCCACCCAGCCCAGCTCCACTCAGCCACCTCCTCCCTCTCACTAAGGGTTTGACCCCCTCCCACTATGGGCCCTGCTTGCCTCTGGCTGTGCTGGGGTTCGGTGGGGGGCTCTACAGCTGCTTGGGGGTCTCTGGGGAGCTTCGGAGGAGCAGGCGCACAGCTGGCTTTCACCTGTGCGTCTCTTGCTATTCCAGAGCCTAACTGGGGCTTTTTTGCTGTTGGCGGGCCCTTTTAAACTGTGCACATGCGCAGTGGACCTGCCATCAGGGAAGCTGCTCTCAGGCAAGGGGGGACCCTTGTTCCAAATGAAACCTTGTTCCATTTTGTTTCAGATAAGTTTATAGGTATATTTGATAAAGGGGACCAAGTATATATAATATACTTATAAATTATAAATTATTATATAATTTTTTGTGAGCTATCTGGTTTGGAATTACATGACATTCTGAAGGAAAATGTAATCTGTCAGCAAAGTATGTATTTTTCTACATTCTGAAAAAGGAGATTGAAAAACTGGAGGGCTATAAAAGTTATCTGAGGGCTGAAGAAACTGCCTTACAATGCACGAGACTTAAAGACCTGAATCTCTTTAGTTTATCAGAAGGAAGAGGTAACTTAAGGTGTATAAATTATTCCTGGCGAGGGGAAATACTAGAAAAAAAAATAGAACCTGAACTCAAATTGCAACAGTGGGCATAAAACAGTGGAGAAACCACAGAGAAAAGCACTGAATTCTCCGTGTCTTGGTATGCATTGTATAGGATGGTTTGGATATGGATGATCCTGCCTCAGGGAGTTAGACTAGTTGACTTCTGGAGGTCCCTGCAAGTCTTACTTCTCTATGATCTTTAGATTGTAATTGGATGTCACTCTGGCAGGCAATCTCCAGCCAAATAAATTAAGCTTTAGACAACCAGGAGTTAAATGTGCTCAATAGGAGGTTAATTAGATAGAATATAAAGGATCTGTGTTATACAGAAGGTCAGACTAGATGATCTAATGGTTCATTCTGTCCTTAAACTCTGCCAGGCTCTAAAACCTCTGCCAACATGAACAAATCTCTGCCATTTTCCTGTCTCCATGAGCATTCAAACACACTGTGCAATCATATTCCTGCTGATCAAATGCACATGCCTCCTACCTAGATACCACATTTCTCATCTCACAACAGTAACATGCACTTTACATTACTCTACCTTCTTCCACCTGGACATACATATGGCTTCTTCCCCTCCACACACAGAGATACATGCATGGACACACTCTCATGCTTCCTATACACACAGACATTGGCCACTTTCTGGTATCTCATGCTGGCTTTGATATGTATTTCCAGGAATACTCCTACTGATAAGAGTAATTGTTGAGATGGGTAGAAGAAAAGAGGAAAAGCAAGGTCAGTTCTTGCAACCCTTATAAACACTGAATGGTTCTCATTCAAAAATACAGTCTCATTAGGACTAATGAAAACACAGGCGCTTTTATTTGAATAAGTGGTATTTGGGGTATGGATTGATAAAATGCTTTAATCAGCAGCACACTGGGGTAAAATGTAAAATAAAACAGTGAAAAATGACACAAGACCCCAAATCAACGTAACCTTGCCCAAATCAATAGTTACCAGAAATTGAAGTAAAACTCTACTGGGATATGTTTACCAGTTTAGCTTTTACCTGTACACATCCATCCCAATTTACTAAAGACGGACAAGTTCTCCAGAGTGAGGCACTGTGATAGCTGCCTTCTCTGTGAGCTGCCATGGGATAGCTGCATGTCTGTCCATTCCTGAGCCAAGTATAATTACAAAATTGATGTATAGTATATGAGGGTGTGTCCATCTGTCCATTCTGTCAGACACAACTGTAGAATCACAACATAGGTATTGACACCATATCAGAAAGTATCCATTATTTTAGATTCTTTGAACCAAATTCCCATGTTTCTGTAATCAAACCATATTGTCAACCCATTATCATCTCTCCATACCTTTTTTCTAGGCTTAGGACCATTAACTACAGCAAAGTGCATCTGGCAGCATTGCTTTAGATATATACAGAATGTCAGAAAGTATCCATTATTTTCCATTGTTCAAACAAAATCAAATTCTGTCTTCCTATACTTAACCTGAAATGGGTGCTTGGTAGAGTGTTGACAAACACTGTACTGTATAAGGCTCCTGCTGAAAGCCAGATCTGTGAAGCGGCAGCTTGAGTGCAAGTCTTCCCCATTTGCATGCAACAGAGTCCTTCCCAGTTTGCAACACAAATTTGAGCACTACCAACTTGGCTTGTGGAGAGAAAACCAAGGACCTATGGAGATAAAAACACAAGTTACAACAGCTTGAGATAAGGATCCAGAACATCTCACAAAAAAGCTATAAAAAAATATGCACTCACTAGCAGACAGACACACACACGTACACACACACACACACACACACACACACACACACACGGGACAGGTAATAGTCTAACTGCTAATTAGCAGATCCCAGTTAACCAAGAAAAGTGTAGGAAAGGCCACAAAGTCTCCATTATCCCCACTTCGTATCGCCTTATATCCGGATGCAGGGAATTCAAGATGTGAAGGCAAGAAGGCTGAAAAAGCTACACATACTATGCTAAATAGAATATCTTTATTCTATACCTTCTTTATAGAAAGTATAGAGAAGGGCAACAAGGATAATGATGGTATGGAGGGGCTTCCATATGAGGAGAGACTAAACAGGCCATTCATTTTAGAAAAAGAGACACTTGAGGGGGGACATGATAAGATTTACAAAATACTAAATAGCAAAAAGAAAGTAAATAGAGATTTATTATTTACTATCTCTTACAATACAAGAACTAGGGGTCACAAAATGAAACTAGCAGGTAGTAAATTTAAAACTAACAACAGACAGTTATTTTTCATACAGCATGTAATTCAAGTGTGGAACTCTTTTCCACCAGACGTTGTGGAAGCTTACAATTTAGCCAGATTCAAAAGGGATTCAACAGATTCTTGGAGGAAAGGGGCATGAGTAGCTACTGAGGGTGAGAGTTAGGGATACACCCTTTGAATTAGAACTTCCTAGACCTTACATGCTGGAGGCTGCAAGCGAGAGAAGAACAGTGGGGAGAAAACCCTGGTCATACCCTGTGCTCTCTCCCTTTGAGCATTCACTGTCTGGCACTGTGTGACACAGGATACTGGACAAGATGGACCTATGGTCAGATTCAGTAAATGGCAATTCCTATGATCTTATGTTCTTAGTCTTATGACATATATTACGGATTGGGATAGTGCATATCCAAATTCTTGGGTCAGATTTCACCTCCTTTATTCACTTAGGCCTCTGACACACATTACATTTAAGAAGCAATTAACAACTTAGTCATGTCATAATTAGTAACCTGGCCATATGTGCAATTCAATTTAAGGCACAATAACAGTGTGTGGGAGTGCATATCCTGGAGACGTCTCACTTGCTCACTTAATCCTTCACTTTGGAGTCTCCCTTGTTACCAGCCCACCTGTGATACAAGGGGCCTTACATGTTGTGCTGCCTGCCGGGTGTGTAGTCCCTCCCCTCAACTCTCCTGCCATGACTTGACGTTATGCTATAAAGAGAGAGGGTTCAACGGAGTACTTCTTGGGAGGGCTTCCCAGGAAACGGCAGTACTCACGATTTTGGCTCAATGTTCCACGGGGCTCTGCCTCCTCAACACCCTGTCCACTCACCAACCAGATGGGCGTCCACACAACCATGGTTTGGCCTTGCGGGCTTACCCACAGCTTGCTTCAGAAGGAATCCCACGTCTGAGTGGGGCTCAGTTGGTACTTGTCCCTCCTGTCTTGATGTGTAGCCTTCCCTCCCTCGCCAGTGTCAGGCTAAGCATGATGTTGCGCCTACTGTAGGGCATCCGAGCGGGGCGCTTGGTTCTTACCCTACTTCTCTCTATCACTCTGATTTTTCTTTTTTTTTCCTTTTCAGACGAAATATACTCCTGGGGAGGAGAGGGATGTGGAGCTGCCTCCTTTCCCCCAGCCTCCTACAGGGGGCTCAAATTCTCCCCCTGCTCTGGCTCCTACAGGGAGCTTAAATGCTTCCCCTGCTCTGCCTTCCACAGGGGGCTCGAAGGCTTCCCCTGCTCTGTCTGCTGGTGCTGAGCTGGCTGTGCTGCTTCACTCCTGTGCAGGAGCCTCAGAACATCTGGCATGCTGCACCACAGCACTTGCTCTCTCTGGCTCCTCTTCCACCTGGGTTCTGGCGATGCTTTTAAACTTTCCCACGGTGGCCACTATGGCCACCACGATTGGGCCAACTGTTCCCCAGCCAGGCAACAGCTGATTAAACAGCCAGCATAACACTGGCAACGGTCCTTACTCCTGCTCTGGCTGCCCAGCAGGAGGTAAGTTTTAAGGGGGGGGCTGTTTCTGGGGTTTGGGGCCTGTGGGGATTACCCTCTCCCCTGCAGGAGCCTGTGGGGGCGCCTCACCACCACACTGCCATATCTACATGTTCAGAATAAATAAAAGATAAAAGAAGGGAGGTGACCTGTTTGTCACAATCAGTGGTAGGACTTGAAGGTGAGCTCTTTCTTCACAGGGCTCCACCTCCCTTACACCCTGCCCATACCACATCTATCCAGGCTCAAGACCTTAATCTTCCTAGACATCTCCTACCTGGGTTGCAAGGCTACTGATCAGTCCATTTTGGTCATTTGTTCATGGGAATCACTGGCCAACAATCCCACTTTCACTGGCTCATCTCAGGAACAAGCCATTTTACAGTTTACCTATTGGAGAGGATCTCACCTCCCACTTACCACATTAATTGGTCTTTATTTATATTTACTCAATAGAGTTGTCATCACTCAATTGAACCTATATTTCAGTAATTACCAAGTTCATTTTTACTTGACCCTTACTTATTCCATCAATTAAGGTATTCCTGAGGCACTGGCCCATCCCCCTCACTAGATTTAAGTTAGTTCAATTTGCAAGTCAGTCCTTCGAGGCCTCCTAATCCATTAATCATGATCGTCTTGCCACCATTTCCTGGCCCTTCATTTTCAGACTCACCCTCTCTGTTAGCCCCTTTTCTGCCATTGCTGTCAGTGCAGCCGCTCTGACAAAGGGTTTTCCTCTCACCACCTGGCTTTGTCCATGGCTCTGACTTCCCATTCCAGCTCTGGTTTTCAGTCCTAGCTCTGCCCTGGTCCCCATCTCCTGCTTCCAGCTCTGGCAGTGGCTCTGGCTTCCAACACAGCCTCCATGTCTCCACCCAGTTTATATGAGCTCTAGTGCTCTTGTGCTTTCCCTCTCTCTAGGGGTCACTAAGTGTGCTAGTAGGCTCTTCTGACTGCCAGCTGCACTCCCAGCAGCCAGTGGGAGCCTGTCCCATCTGCATATGGCAATGCGGTGCCTGAGCCAGCCATCCTAGATATGGCCATCTTCAGCTGGCTGATCACACACCTCCAGTAGCTACACCACAACCCCTGGGTCTGGAGGTAAGTTTCTCTGTGGGTCACAGTCCAGCAGACCAGCACAGACTGTAACAGGGTCTGAAACCAGTGCCCTGTCACACATTATACCATGTTACATATTATGTCCACATGATATCCCACCTGCAATAGGACTCAGATGGGCAGCACACAGGGTTTGAACAGGCCCCAGTGAAAGGGAAGAAAGAAGAGGGTGGAGGAAGAGGAGAATAATATTTTTTTTATTCAACATTTGTTTATTTTTAAATAAAATGCCAATACAAAACTGATAACTCACATTAAATACAGCATTAGTTGAATGAGCTATAAAAATTCAAATTTTGTTAAATTATATTTTTACTTTAAAGAGAAAGAGAGAGAGTGCTTTACTGATCTTTTCTTAAAAGACTCCCACTGTTGTTTCAGAAACAGATATACCATTATGCAAGGAATTTCAGTGGGAAAGGCTTCTTTGCTGTTCTCATTTATACTGACATTCTTACAAGAATCTCGTTTCATTCATGTATATGGCATTTATACTAAGCTGTGCTTTGCCCTTATCAAACACTAAGACAAGCACCATTTTCTGATATTGTAAAAATTCATGTCTGGGGAGATAGGTCTGATATTATGCCTGCAGCTGCATTAAAAGAAAGCATATCATAATTCAAACTGCATAGCCAAACCCTTTTCCTTATCAAATTTAAAAAGTGGCCCAGTTTATATCAGGCTGGGACAAAGTAATTTAGTAACTCAATGTGTGACCAAAAGCTCACTGAAGTCGATGTGATTTTTTCCATTGACTTTGGCAGGTTCTGAATCATACTTAATCCCCTCAGCCAGCTTGATGTTCTGGTTGATATGTCCAAAACTGTAAACATTAATTAAAGACATGCTATATGCTGTGTTCAGGTAATGATTGATTAATCTAGGAGACCAGAGGTGAAAACAGATAAATTTCTGGTCTCACTATTCTTCCATTGTAGACATCAGGACTAGAAATTTAATTCCATTGATTCTCCAGCATTTGATTCCACTTTGTAAGAGTTCTCTCATGTGGACCAACTCTAATGCAAGTCTCCTGCTTTCTCAGAGTATGGCTCTCCAGAAGAATTATTCTATGGATGCATTTGGAAAACCACTGCCCTAGCATATTTTCACAAGTTTTAATTCTTTGTATTGGACATGAAGGGAGTGGAAGCCTTTCATTTTTCTCATTCAGGATCTCTGAATTAGGTTTCAGGGTATGAGGTAGCAGTTCCCTGCATGTCTAATTCATTGACGTGGCCCTCAAGATCCATTTACTCTTTTAGAGGTGGGTGCCAGACTTTACAATAAAATGCACTAGAGCTGAGTTTCTTTAAAATATGGGAGTGTAGGAGTGATGTTGCAGCTATTCAGCATGTGCGAAATGGGCCTTATTCGATTCAGATTCAGATTTGGCCCAAATCAGGGACAGTGATTCAATTAATTGATTCAGATCACTGTCCCCAATTTGATTTGGCTGAATCCAAATCTGAGGATTTGATGCTGATTCAGAGAATCAGCGATTTGGACATAGACGCAGCTTTAAATCTACATACCTCAAGGTACCAGGCATAGCTCATGAATGCTGTGATGCAGGGGCAGATGGAGCATCCCACAGGAGTGCAGGTGGGCTCCCCATGTCCTCAGTGGTGAACCTGGAAGTGGACTGAAAGTGCTTCCAGTTCACTTCTGGGTCCTCCAGGGAGTGCACTGGGCCCCCCCATCACAGCTCAGTGATCGGCCACAGGGGGACCCCAGGTGCCCCACCCCACAACCCAGGATGCACCAGTCATATGGCGTAACTTGTTAAGAAAATTATCTCTCCTTTATCTCTAGGTTTACAATGACTTTGTCTTTCACTCTTTTACTGTTAGAAAACTTTTGGGGGTGGTCAATGTAGGGGAAGAAGTGAAAAGAAAAATATGAAAAGGCTTACTTAAATCTACAAAATTCTTTTTGTTTCACCATGAACTGGAGGTATTAGTTGATTGAATCACAGTGCTGTCCTTTATTATATGACCTATCCTTTTAGCTCAAAATCACCCCAAAACACTTGTGGTCAGGGAGTCTATATTTTATAGACTCTCTCTCTCTCATCTTCCCTATTAATTTTTTTCTTTAAGAAATAAGTTGTGTGAGTCTGGTTCTTCTAATTTACACAGAAGTAATTATAGTGAAGCCAGTAGTGCACGGATGTAAGTGAGAGCAGGACTGACTCTGCATGTCTGTCTTAGTCTCCTGGCTCATAGAAGAAATGTGGGTTCTATTTGGAACCCCCATCTTTTAAAAATGAGCATTAAGTCCACCAAATTGAGTAGCAGTTTGATAGAAGATTCTTCTGGTAGGTCCAATTCCATGTTGACAGATATACAGTAAAATCAAGGCTTCCTTTTAAGGTTTTTGTGCTGTGAGTAGCAGCAGAAAGAATGATAGGTAGGTATCGCCATCTCAAAATGTTTATAGTTTTCACTTTTTAAAAGTTTTTAAAATATCGGCAAACAAGGAGAGACAATAGGCTTCCAGAATTTCATAAGGAGAGCCATGTGCTAGAAAAATCAGACTTGCCTTGTATGACAGAGAGGATTAGGATGATTTAGGAAAATGGACATGTATGGATACCTCGTCCATTTATTTCTAAAAATATGTCTATTTTGGCACAGTACAATTAGTCATGTGGTTTTGTCAGGACTGAGAGTACTGGACAACATCCAAATCCACTAGAGGGTAGGATGCCTTGACTGGAGGACTGGCGTGAGGAAGCATAATGAATATCACACCTGACTGCCTTTTTGGAAAGTAAAGCATTGCAATATTAACTCCTAAATGGAACCCTTAGTCCCATGTTGGGCTCTGGGAGCGGCATGAGAATCCCAGGGGTGCATTGGATGGTGTGCTCCCAGGGGCACACTGGATGCAAGCCCAACGCTCCTCCATATCCTGAAGCTCCCTAGAGACCCACAGCAGCCACGGAGCATGCCCAGCAACTCCCAGCACAGCTGGAGGTAATCGGGGGTCCATGGTCGAAAGGGAGTAGTCTAGCTCAGCTGCGGGGAGGCAGCTGAGAGGAGCTGAGAAGGGTCTTGCCCCACTCTGGCTTCTACGTCACCCAGCCCCACAAGGAGCCATGCCACTGGAGCCTTGCAAACAGGACACGCAAACAGGCGCACTTGTCTGTTTGGCGCATGAGTTTGCATGGGAGTTTGTGCAGGAGGGTCTGAGGCTCCGCCAGTGAGCCCCCTAGGGTAGGTAGTCATAGTAGTAGCCAGAATACCAGCAGCACAATGCAAATGGGCACACACTGTACCCCAAGGGTCCCCTCGGAGTCTGTGGCCTCCCTCCCTGGCACCTCAGAGGCCTTCACCCAGATGGAACCCATGGTTTTGGGCTCCACACAAACAGAGACCCTGGCTCCTGGCTGCAGGGGCTGCCTGATATGGTTCCAGGCACATGGGACCAGGAGCATGACCACCTCCCCTTGCAAGGTCTGCTGCACTTTAGAGTCTCTGGGGCACCAGACTGAGAAGCTCCAGGCCACAGTCCAGATACTGCATGCCATCAGGGATGGCTAGTAGGAGATCAACTGCTACTGCCAGGCCTCCACCCTATGATGGCCAAGGGTCAATCAAGGTTACCCTCCAGGAAAAGGGAGGATTTGAGGATCTGCCACGCTGTCCAGCCACGGGCTTGGACCAAGGTGCTCAAGGGCCCCAAGGCCCACCACATGAAGGTCCCTTCCCCCCTGGAGCTTTGCAACAGGTATAAGCCTCTTGCAGCCCCAGTACAGCTTCCAGAGCTTCCAGCTCCAGCAGGCAAGGAAGGATCACTCTTAGCTCCCATCCCTACTCTCCCTAAGATGAAATGCAGAGTGGTTGTTGTGGGATACTCCCTCCTGAGGGGAACTGAGGGGGTAATCTGCCCCCCTGACCCTTTAGCTCAGGAGGTCTGCAAGTCTGCTTACATAACAGACCTTATCTGGCCCTTCGAGCACTACCACTACTCCTTATCCATATGGGCACAAATGACATGGCTCGGAGCAATCCCAGCTGGGTCATGAGAGACTACAGGGATCTGGGAATGGGGCTGCTTCCGACAGATTACACCCTAGAGTACTCAAGGAGCTGGCATGTGTCATAGCCCAATCATTGGCAAAAATATTTGAAAACTTGCAACGCTCAGCTGAAGTACCTGAAGACTGGAAGAAGGCCAATGTGGTACCCATCTTCAAGAAAGGGTGGAAAGTAGATCCAGAAATACAAGCCAATCAGCTTGACCTCAATTCCCAGTAAGATTATGGAAAAGTTTATCAGAGACCCTTCTTGATAAGTTGGCTGATGGCAACATTCTGAGGGACAGCCAGCAGAGGTTTGTGGCAGGTAGGTCTTGCTTGACCAATCTCATCTCCTTCTATGACCAAGTGACCTCACCTGAACAAGGGAGAAGAGATTGACATTATATATCTGGACTTTAAAAAAGCCTTTGATCTGGTGTCCCATGATCTCCTCATGGAAAAACTGACCAACTGTGACCTCAGCTGCACCACAGTCTGATGGCTGCAAAATTGGCTCTGAGGCCAGATCCAGAGAGTAGTAGTCAATGGAAGTGAATCATTATGGCGTTCCATGACCAGTGGTGTCCCCCAAGGCTCTGTCCTTGGACTGGTTCTCTTTAACATCTTTACCAGCGATGTGGACATTCATGTCAGAAGTGCACTGCCCAAATTTGCCAATAACACTAAACATTGGGGCATAGCGTCCACACCTGAGGCTAGGGTAGTGATCCAGTCTGACTTGGATAAGCTTAAGAAGTGGGCAGATATAAACCTGATGATGTTGAATACTGAAAAATACAATGTAGTCCACCTCAGGGACAAAACCCCCACAGCATGCTTATAGGCTCAGCAGTGCTATGCTCACTACCACCATGGCTGAAAGAGACTTGGGGGTCGTGATTGACCACAAGATGAACATGAGCCACCAATGCAATGTTGCAGCTGGCAAAGTCAACAAAACTCTGGCTTCCATCCATAGATGCTTCTCAAGTAAATCTCAGGATGTCATCCTCCCGCTGTACTCAGCCGTGGTGAGGCCGCAGCTGGAGTACCGCATCCAATTTTGGGCTCCACAATTCAAGAAGGATGTACAGAAGCTTGAGAGAGTCCAGAGGAGAGCCATGTGCATGATCAGAGGCCAAGAGATTAGGCCTTATGAAGAGAGGCTGAGACCCATGGGACTCTTTGGCCTGGAAAAGCGCAGGCTCAGGGGGAACTTGGTGGCTGCCTATAAGTACATAAGGGTTGTGCATCAGGATCTGGGGGAACATCTGTTCACCAGAGCGCACCAAGGGATAACAAGTACCAACAGTCATAAACTCCTCCAAGGCTGTCTTAGGCTGGACATAAGAAAATACTTCTTTACTGTCTGAACCCCCAAGGCCTGGAATAGACTCCCTCCCGAAGTGGTACAGGCACCTACTCTGGAGTCATTCAAGAAATGTTTGGATGCTTATCTTGCTGGGATCCTTTGACCCTAGTTGACTTCCTGCCCCTGAGGCCGGGGGGCTGGACTTCATGATCTTACAGATCCTTTCCAGCCCTAATGTCTATGAAATCTATGAAATCTATTAAAAATGTCAGGTTCACCATGAGACATGTAAGAAAATAAGCCTTCAAAAAGCAGCTGAGCAGGAACATAACAGAAGGAAAATAGTCAAAATTAAGTCCCCTAAAATGGTGTGTTTGATAAAAGAGACAGCTCCCTCTAAACTTGGGGTTCTGAGCCAGGAACCCCTTTTATCTGAAATTCAGCACTTAAGCCCTTAGTTCTTATCTCTGAAACATTTTTGATCTTTAAAAGACTAATTCATTGGTGCTCAACCTTTCTGGGCTGCAGACTGGGGCAGGTTTGGTTGGCACAGGCATAATCTAGCATGTGGCCTTAGCTGTGCATGCTGAATCAGAACCCACCACCACCTGTGCACTTAATCAGGCCACTGCTCTGGCTCCACATGCACAGGATTGGGTTTTTCCACCCTCATGCACTGGCCCAATCCAGCCCATAAGGCAATGTCGTCTGGCCATGGGGGTTGAACATTTGGTGGCTGGCAGCAGTGGCAGTGTTAATTACCACCACTCCAAATTTCTGAGTCTGTCAGGAACATCAAAGGCCAAATGATGCAGCTGCATAGGTCAGATCTGGCCTGCAGGCCAGAGATTGAGCACCACTAACCTAACTCAGTTGGGGAGGGGAAAAAATGGGCTTCCTGTATGACCAAATTTCAGTAATATTTTCTTTCAGTTTCACATGAGTAGTTTTGCATTTCAGTTTATATTTCAGTTCAGTATGCCATTAGGGGCAGAAGATGAGCAGTTGGCTACTAGGTTAATAAGGAATAAAGGAATCAGAATCTAAGATACTGCACCCTTCAGTTTAAGACCTGGGAAACACACTGCCTCCACAGAACTTGTCTGACTTCATGCTGATCCACATCAAATTACTGAAGCAATGAAGTGAAGACTAGACACTTACAGCACCCAGAATGCCACACCTTTATCACAGTTTGATCCAGTATGGAGTTACCCAGTTTCTCTATGCTACGAAAAATATAGCTACATCCATCAACATTGTCCAATGTAAAAATAATTTCACTTGATGGAAACCTCCTGCCTATCCATATCAGTAAAAAACCCTGACTTCACCATTCTTTTTTGTACAATATTCTAAACCTGTCATTATAAAAGTCTCTTGCCTTGCTTCACTTCCCCTACTACTACCTAAGCCTGAGTTTAGTACTGTCGGAGCAGAAACTGCCCTGTCTGAGCTTGTACAGGCATAGATGACATGTGGTGAAGGCATGGGGGAGATGTGCCCCCCTAGATTTTTGCGCTGACAGTGAGTCATGGGCATAGGGCTGCAGACTGGCCAGAGCCAGTGCCTGGCAGCAGCAAGGGTCAGTGACAGTGCAGAGCTGTGCCCCCCACAACACACTGTCAGCCCTTATGACATCTGTGTGTACAGGGCTAAGCAAAATGATACCCTGCAAAGGGTGGAATTTTAGAAGCTACATTAAAAGAATTGGCTGTTTTTCTATTTATGGATATTGCCTTAGAACAATCCCATTGTATCATTTGCATAGAACAAAAAAATCTTGAGAGCTCATACTGTAAAACAGGAGATCTCAACTGTTTTAGACTCAAGATATCCCGTGAAAAATACCAGCTCTTAGCTTTCATTTAGGGCTATTCTGTGGTTGCTCGGGTCTGCAGGGGGGTGGTCAGGAAGGCCAAGGCGAAGATGGAACTGGGACTAGCTACCTGGATAAAGGACAACAAGAAGTTCTTTTTTAAATACATAGGGGACAAAAAGAAGGTACCGGGTAATGTGGGGCCCCTGCAAGACATGCTAGGAAATCTGGTCATCACACCAGACGACAAAGCTAACCTATTTAACAACTTCTTTGCCTCTGTTTTCCTGAGCAGGGACCAAATCAGCCCCCACACCACGACCCACTCAGGCCCCAGGGGAGGCACATCTAGGCCAAGGGTCAGTGAGGAGCTAGTCAGAGAACTTCTGGAAGGACTGGACGTATTTAAATCATCTGGTCCAGACGATCTCCAGAGTGCTGAAGGAATTAGCTGAGGTCACTGCGGGAGCCCTGGCACAGCTTTGTGAGCACTTGCGGTACTCTGGTGTGGTGCCAGAGGTGTGGAAGAGGGCCAACGTGGTTCCCATCTTCCAAAAAGGGAGGAAGGAGGACCCAGGAAACTATAGGCCAGTTAGTCTTACCTTGATCCTGGGTAAGCTTTTTGACAGAATTATCCTGGTACATGTCTACGAGGGGCCAGCAGGGGAG
>NW_017728906.1:175867704-175888412 GCF_001723895.1 Crocodylus porosus | reverse complement strand
GGGCTGCAGGTGCTCGACCACCTGGGTGACAGCGATCATTGCCTGCTGGAATTCACCATCCAGCGCAAGGTGGCAAAGGCCTACAGTAGGGCAGCAGCCCTAGATTTCAGGAAGGCGGACTTCAATGAGCTAAGAATAATAGTCAGGGAAGCACTGAGGTCCCAGAGGGGAGGGGAGCCAGGTGACCAAGAAGAGTGGTTGCTCCTTAAGACGATCCTACAAGCCCAAAGAGAGGTAATCCCAACATGGATCAAAGGGGGCAGGAGGGCGCAAAAGACCCCATGGCTCACCAGAAGCATCCGGGAATGTCTCCTAGCTAAAAGGGAGGTTCACACCCAATGGAAGGGAGGGGCCATCACCAGGGAGGACTATACTGCTGTTGCTCGGGGATGCAGGGGGGCAGTCAGGAAGGCCAAGGCAGAGATAGAACTGGGACTAGCTTCCCGGATCAAGGACAACAAGAAGTCCTTTTTTAAAATACTTAGTGGGTAAAAAGAAGGTACCGGGTAATGTGGGGCCCCTGCAAGACACGCTAGGAAATGTGGTCATCACACCAGACAACAAAGCTAACCTATTTAACAGCTTCTTTGCCTCCATTTTCCTGAGCAGGGACCAGATCAGCCCCCCCACCGTGACCCCCCTCATGCCCCAGGGGAGGCACACCTAGGCCAAGGGTCAATGAGAATCTAGTCAGGGAACTTCTGGAGGGACTGGACGTATTTAAATCATCTGGTCCAGACTATCTCCATCCCAGAGTGCTGGGGGAATTAGCAGAGGTCATTGAGGGACCCCTGGCACGGCTTTACGAGCACTCGTGGTGCTCTGGTGTGGTGCCAGAGGACTGGAAGAGGGCCAACATGGTTCCCATCTTCAGAAAAGGGAGCTACGAGGGGCCAGCAGGGGAGGTTATGCTTGGGGCAACCAACATGGGTTCATTAGAGGCAGGTCCTGTCAGACCCACCTGGTGGCCCTTTATGACCAGGTCACAAAATCCTTAGTTGCAGGGGTGGCAGTGGACGTAGTGTTTCTGAACTTTAGGAAGGCCTTTGACACTGTCTCTTACCCCATTCTCATTAAAAAACTGGGGAACTATGGTGTCGACACCTACACAAGCAAATGAGTTGCCAACTGGCTGGAGGGCTGCACCCAGAGAGTGGTGGTGGATGGGTCATTTTCAACCTGGAGGGATATGGGCAGTGGGGTCCCCCAGGGCTCAGGCCCGCACTGTTCAACATCTTCATCAGTGATTTGGACGAGGAGGTAACAAGCACCCTCTTCAAATTAGCTGATGACACTAAGATGTGGGGGGATGTGGGCACGCTAGAAGGGAGGAATAGGCTGCAATCAGACCTAGACAGGTTACAGAGGTGGGCGGATGAGAACAGGATGGGTTTCAACACTGACCAGTGCACGGTGATGCACCTGGGGAGGAAGAACCAGCAGCATACCTACAGGCTGGGGAACTCCCTTCTTGTCAGTGCAGAGACAGAAAAGGATCTTGGAGGCAGTCAGGAAGGCCAACTACACCTTGTCATGCATCCACAGATGCATCTTGAGCAGGTCCAAGGAGGTGATCCTCGCCCTCTGTGCAGCACTGGTCAGACCGCAGCTGGAGTACTGCATCCAGTTCTGGCACTTCAGGAGGGATGTGGACAAAATGGAGAGGGTCCAGAGGAGGGCCAGTCGCATGACCAGGGGTCAGCAGGGCAGACCCTACGAGGAGAAGCTAAGGGCCCTGAACCTCCATCCTCCTCATTTATTTAAATTATGAGTACAGAGTTGACTCCATCCAATCAGATCAACATTCATTTTCTCTGAACCTTGTTTACTGCAGTCCTGACATGAACCATGTAGAAACGCAAATGAAACTGGTTGTACAAGAATCCTGGAGACTTACAAGTTACTTTTTTCTAAAGAAAGTACAAAGGCTTGAGGAAAAGGTGCTGATAATAAGGAAGTCAGTGAGTTGGAGACTGTACAAAATATCTTTCCCTTCTGCTGAACAGTGGTAGATGTCAAGGCCATACAAGTGTATTTCCCACAACAAGAGAAACTGGCAACACTGAATCCTGGTATGTTCTTAGTGTGTCTTCTTTTATCCACACCAACACACTACACCTAGAAATAGAGATTTTTACAAACAACATGCAGCAAAAATTAAAACAATCTCATCCCTAATACCAATGCCAAGTTCTCAAAGCAACTCTGCCCACAGAGTTCACCCTAATAAGGCAGATGAAGGGAAAGGGAAGATTCATTTGCTCTTGTTTACTCTTTAATCTCAAAAGAAATTCCACCAAAAACCAATAGGGTTAATCCTACATTGCCCAGGGAGATAGATATACCCTTCCCATTCTAGCAGTAGGTAGTTGTGGGTAGCCTAACACACTTCTGTTATGTTAAGATCCAGCTTGATTGTGAGACTCAAGCAGCTAGAAAGCCAGCAACCAAGAGTGTGATTCTGTAGCCTAGTGTTTAGGCCTGGGCCTTGCTGTCAGTAACTTTCTTATGAAAATGTATAAATGTTCCAGGGAACAAAGGGGGAGAATTGGCCAAGTGAGAAATGCATGCCCTGACAGGGAGGATTTCTGGGTTCTGGCCCCTGCTGTCCATGCTAGTTATCCAATAATTTATGCAAAATGAATAAATAAGACTCAGTAGCAGGGAGCAGACCTAGCTCTCTCCTATCCTGGATGAATGCCAAGTTTGTTGGGCTATGGAGTTACCCTACCTCTTGCTTTTTGGGCATAGATCATAGAATCATAGAATCAATGAGTCAGAAGGGACCTAGACAGATCATCTAGTCCGACCCCCTGCCATGGGCAGGAAGGAGCACTGAGGGTTGCAGGGGTCATAAGAACCCAGCCAGCTGTCTATCCAGTCTCCTCTTGAAGTTTTCCAGGGAAGGTGAGAGCACCACCTCTCTGGGAAGCCGTTTCCAGGCTCTGGCCACCCTTGCAGTGAAGTAGTTCTTCCTAATATCTAACCTAAACTTATCCTCCCTCAGCTTGTGGCCATTGCTCCTGGTGACTCCAAGGGGGCCCTGGTGAACAGACTTTCCCCAAGTCCCTGTGGATGGCCCCTGATAAGGTTGTAGGCAGCCACAAGATCCCCCTTCAGTCTCCTCTTGCAGAGACTGAAGAGATTCGGGTCCCTCAGCCTCTCCTCATAGGGCTGGCCACGGAGGCCCCCAACCATATGAGTGGCCTCCTCTGGACCCTCTCCAAGTTCACTTGCCTAGGTAGCCATACTGGATTGCTTCTGAGCATGGTTAGCAGGATAAGTCTAATCACAAGTCAAATAAAGAACTTTTCAAGCTATGACGGAGGCACATAAAGAATCTAAGTGCCTTATGGAAATTTGCTCTTGTGTGAGATGGACTAAGATTGTATCCAGTAACTTAAATTCCTGAAGACTGAGTGCCACATATATGTCTTAGAGGTTAAACAGGTTCTGAGCCTTAAAGCACTTCTTCAGAAATGGAATATTATTTTTATGGAAAGGAAAGAAAATCTTCACCAGCATGGTATCCCAGTCAGGACATCATATACTCTTTCATAAACTGATCAAGTTCTATCTTAAAAGCAGTTAGCTTTTTGCCCCTACTGACTGCTAGTGAGAGGCTGTTTCACTCTTCCAAGTGGTTAAACATCTAATGTTCCTGGCCAGTTTATAATCAGTTTTATTGTACCAGCATTATGTTTCAGTTAACAAGTTTCTTTTTCCATTTCACATTAATGATCCCTCCTGATGCGTTTATAAGGGCACAATTACATTTCCTCTCCACCTTCCTTTTACTAAACTAAATAATACAAGTTCTCAGGTTGTTCAAGGCAATAGAGTCTAGCAGCCCTTCTTGGCTGCTGTTTCAGTATGAATTCATCTTTCTGCAGCACGACTGACAGAACTGTACACAGTTTCCCAGATGAGTTTTAGTTCCTAGTAGAGTTCTGTACTGGAAATAACTCACCTCCAACTAGTACCATCAGCACACCAAATTTGCTTGGTGAAAACTCATGGAAGGTCATTCTTTGTAGTCATCCCTCAGCCTTGGAACTCCCTCGCCTTTGCAGCCTGCTAGAGCCTGAGCCTGGACTTCTAGAAATGCTGTAAGACCTTCCTATTTAAGCAGGCATTTTAGCAAGCTGGACTAGGCCCGCAAAGTGCTTAAGGAGCTTTTGTTTTCTAAACTATTCCATTACCTTTTACATGTTGTTTCTGTTTCTTACTGTAAGCTGTTCTGAGCCTTTGTTGGAAAAGATGGCATATATATTGAATAAATAAAATAAATAAATTTACTATACAAGCGTATTTATTTTGTCACGGTCTTCCAGCATAAACCAGGACATGGTTCAAGACAGATTTTTTTAAAGCATGATTTGAAAAGATAGTAACAGAACAATCTCCTTCAGGACCAGAAAGATCTTTCCTTTTAAGTGAACTAAATTATCTTTGCCAGCAAAAGTCTTAAAGCTAGCACTGCAAGCAAGAGTTGTGGGCAGCTGTTCTTTCTGTAGTACAGTGTAAAAAGAAGCATTTGCACATTCTTGCAGTCATCACAGCACAGGTAATTTTTAGAAATTCTCCTCCCCACAGTCAATCTGCAATGGAACCTTGATCTTTTACCTTGCCTATGTTTTAGCAAGGGAAGATGCATGTACCTGCTTTTAATTTAGAAAGAAATGCTTAATTTACAGAGAGAAAAGAGGTGGAAAAGGAAGACAGAATTAAAATACCAAGGAGAAATATGACACCAAAAATACACATGTACGAATGTATACATACATATGCGTACTCCAAACCAACTGCAGGGATTCAGAGCCAGAGCAATACTTTGGATAATTTGGATAGATTACTTTCAGTCCTGTCTATTGTACTGTGTGCTGTGATATAAATCAAGTCTGATATAACTGCATCTTTATTCCATCGTATGAATAGACACTTGATTCATTTAATTTATTTCAATATCATGCCATATAACAGTATTATTTTCTACACTGGCTGTTAATCTTATGAAGTATTTTAAGGGGCAAGACTTGTTATAATATCTTTATTGGACCAACTGTGTAGTTGTGAGAGATGCTGGACAAGCTCTTGAGCATCAAGTAACCTTCCTGAGGTTTGACTTGAGGAAGGGTACCTGATGCTCAAAATTTGTCCAACTTCTCTCTCAACTATACAGTTGGTCCAATTAAAAAAAAAATCACAAAAAACCTTGCCTCTCAACATTTCTTGGGCCATCACAGCCACAACACTAGTCCAGCCCTATTCAAGTATTTTAATTCATTTATTTAGCTAATTTAGTGCTATTTTTAGTCGGGCAAAAAAAAATCACGCATGACAAATGTAAAGCTAGTGTTTGAAGTAGTAATAGAATACTTAAAAAATAGAGACTAGATTAATCCACTGACATCGATAATGTCACATCAGGAATGAATTTAGCCAGAGAGGTTATGATTTCAATAGCAGAAATACCATTTTTCCTAATAAGTCCTACAAGAAATATTAAAAATTAGTGGAATAATGGACCCTAAGAAAAAGTTGAAAGAAATATCCTGCAAGGCAGAAATTAGTGGGTCCCCATATCAAAAAAGTACTTTGAGCACATCCTTCAAACATGAATTTCATATGAAGGGCAAAGATGGGAAACTTAATTCTGTGCTCCCACCTAATAGCTTGAAAAAGGCTTCAAGCTGCATTACATGCCAGTCAATCCAATCTGATTATCAAAAAAAAAACTAATGAAAAATCATCCCATTCTTTACTAAGTCAGTCTCTGTCTCTGTTACCCAAAGAGATTAAAATGTGGCAGACTCAGTTAACTCTAACTTGTTGACTATGTCCATTCCAGGATATGGTGCTCCAATTGTAAATGCTTAAACAACAGAAGTGTGGTCTCTCGTGGTTTGAGCAATGAAGATTTTATTAATGAGAGAAAATAGGAGAAATGGTGACTGAAAGTTTTACTCCTCAAAGGCCTATTCCCAAGTCTGCTAAAATCAATAAGAAGGCCGATTTCCTGATCCTTGCAGGCCAACATAATAGCAGGAGTGTGATATTGTGAGCCAGGCTGTACATATTGGTTTCCTGGTGTGAGCAATGAGGGGGTAGGAACGGCAACTACTAAGCTGTTTTGCTTCTATTTTACCCGTGCAGGTGGGCAAGGAGAGAACATTGTCGTAGATGATGGAATTGGTAAACTATTGGCCAAATCTATACCCCATTAAGACAATGAAACTACATCAAGATTAAACACATTAAACTCCATATGAAAGGCTGAAACAAAGCCCATGGCAGAGATCTCTTATTTAGGATTTGCATATTCTAGTGGTTGTCTTTGATGTTTATGTCTTAAATGTTGATGCATTCTGATTGCCATGTATTAAGATGCTGTGATTACTATTTTAAAAGCGGGGAATCTGAAGATGAAGGTACTTCTCTGAGAACACTTAGTTTGGGTACCTTTTTATAGAAGGTAGTTTGGTTGAAATATAGGGAATCAAGCGTGAAAGAGATCAAATTGCATTGTTCAGTTGTTGCAGAAGCAATATGGATTTGTTATGGCTCCTGGATGAAATGGATATCTGTTCTTTTCCAGTACTTTTTACAGAAGAATATATAGGGTGGTGTAAGTCTCTATCCACTTTTCTATCAACACTATCAGTTTTCACCCAAGTAATATGTAGGAATGTTTGAAATTATTTATGCTGTTTTTAATGGTCACCATGATGCCTTAGCATTGCACAGAACTGGATGTCAAAGAACGAAGTGACTAGAACAAAATAAAGTGGAAGTTTCCCCACCCAGTTGTTCCCAGGTACCAGGTCAGGGAGCTGGGCTGGGGGTGGAAAGGAAAGAGGGACCCCCCAGGACCAGCATCAAGGGAGCACTGCCAAGCATGGGCAGAAGGGCTGGAAAAGCTGGCCGGTAGGACACTGGATGGGAAGACCCTTTTGGACTCTTTTTTTTTCTTTCCTTCATTTTGTTTTTTTTAACCCCTGTTCAACAGGGGCACCCATACTGACTTCAGGAATATAGCCAACTGGCTAAAGAGGGTTCCAGGCTTAGGGCCTGAACCGGCTAACTATCCTTCCCCAAGGAGAAAAGGGAGATACAGTATAGGGCATGAGGAACATCCACACTGGAAAGGTGGCTGTGTCAAGACCTGGTGTCCCACCAGAGGTTGATGTAAGGTTGGGATGTAGGGGAGGTGGAGCCTCACAAACAGCCTGCAAGCAAAGTGGTCATCCCTGAGGGGAATCCCATATGGAGGCACTGAGCATGGTGGTGTGCAACTGGACAGTTGGTAAGTGGACAGGGGATCTCCTGGCTGTGGGGGAGTGGGTTTGGGGTTTGTGGGTGGGTGTGGAGGTGTGTGTGGGTGGATGTGAGGTTTGTGGGTGGCTGCTGAGTGCAGCGCCGCAAAGGCCCTGGGGGCCCATGCCCAGCTCCCACCTGTGCTCAGGGCACAGCAGGCATACTGCAGCAGCCGCCTTGTCCCAAGCACATGTGGGGGGGTGGTCACAGGCCCCTGAGGTCTCTGCCAGGCTGCTCCCAGTGGCAGGAACTCCCTTCCCCCCATGTGCCCCTGAACCACAGAGACTTCCAGACCCAGTCCAGCCAGATACCAACACCAGATCCCTCTGGCTGCTGGGCAGGCATGGCTCAGTGCAGCCATGGTACAGAAGTGGGATCAGGCCCCAACCCATCTATGCCTGGGACACCCCGTGGTCCAGGGGTGCGTGAGGCAGGGGGTGGAGGTGGGGCAGGCATGGTAGGTCCTGGGGTGACTTTTAGTTTCTAAAAGGTGATCTTCACCATAAAAAGGTTGGAGACCAGTGCCCTATAACATTCTAAAATATTTGCTCTTAGGAAACAATTCCATATGAAATAAAGACACACTCCTGTCAGCCTCACACATTCAAAACAAGCAAAACTATAAGTATCCTTCAGACTAGCAAACACTTCAACTAACACATTCTTCGAACTGGAGTTTTCAAAGTATGCTCTGTCAGTTAACTAGACCATTTCCTGTTTTACTGCAGTAAGGGAATCTTGTGGTTGCAAACAATCTTTGAAGCAGTGGGATGGAATAAAAACTGGAGAAACTGGGTCTGATTTTTTTTTGTGAAAAAAACTTTGCTTGCCTAGAGTGTGGGTTGTTGTACATTGAATAGAAATGTAGAAAACAAACTTGCTCTAAGAATGTTGGATGTTCTGCAGGGCATAAATAGGCCCCAGTCCAACAAAATTCTTGAGCCATAAACTTAAAATTTAAGCACTTGCTGAACAGCCTTACTGAACTGGCAGCTTACTGATCTTTCTCATGATCACCTAATCTGTGACTTTATTCTGTTTACCCTTCCCAGTAACTCCACTGATTTGAATGCTGTTATTTGTATGAATAAAGTTACTCATAAAAATAAGGATTTGGAGGAAAAGGATCTTGGCATGAATTCTTTTTAGGCAGGGACTATGTCTCTAGTTTTCCAAAAACATGTACAGTTTCAGAAATAAGAGCAGTAGTTAGCCATGTTAGTCTGAAGTTAAGCAAAAGGCAGGGCAGGGTGCACTTTATCTTGTTCAGCGAGGCTTTCATAGGCCACTGCCTACTTTGTCAGATGCTACTCATAGGCTAAGAGAAGATCTTGCTAGGTAACCCTCATTTATCTTGGCCATGTTAATTTTCACACATTTCTCATTCAGAACTGCAGTTTTCTTCCCCGTCCTACGCAGCTCAACTGAGCTGGAACCAGGCTCACTTGTGCTTGCCCAACTGTCTAGCCATAGGAAACAGAAGTTTAGTGGAACTATTCTTTGTACTTGTAGAAGTGGTGGGATGCAGGTATCCTGTAGAGTGGAATAAAGAGGTTTCTTCCTCTATAGCGTGCAGCACAGCACCAAACTCCATGATCATGAATTTCCAAAGAATTTACCACCCACCCTCCACTATGACACCCTCCACTAGGTTTGCTTTGTTGAACTGTTTATGAGATTTAGGACATGTATTTGGCTAGGACCTAGCCAAAATGGGGCCATTATTTCATTTGGGCCTCTGAAACCTTTCAGTGATGATTTTGATATGTTCTTTCAACAAACAGGCATTTTAACATACACAGTGTACTATATGGTTTTACTATAATATATGATACAGTGTTTTCCTAGCTTGTACAAGGTTGTATTTATTTTCCTTCATGTTCCCATTGTTTTTAATGGCCTTAACTGTAGTAGACATGTTGCATTATGGTGCCAGTGCTCCATATTATTATTTAATAAAATACCAAAAAGAAATGTCAGCAGAATGATTATACTTTCAAGCTGCACTGTACCAGTGAGAAGCAGCTATGTTACAATTTAATAAAAAAGGAGCTTGTATAATGGAGATTTGAAAACACAATGTGACAGCCTAGAAAAGAATTATATTGCTTTTCTGTAGATAGTGTATTTAAAAAAAAGAAAAAGAAAAAAAATGCAATTGAAACATCTAGTTCTCTGGAGAACAGCCAGAATAATGTTGATGAACTGTCTGTGGAGAATGCATCACAGGTATTTGTGGATGGCTCTCTAATCTGAAATCAAAGAGTTCACCTCTAGGAAATGGCAATTGCCAGTCAAATCAATAAATTTCCTCTTTTGAGAGAAGTAGTGATTTTAGCCCTGGGAGAGTTTAATACTCCTGAAAGATGAAGAAAAAAACAACAGGGAAGGGTAAGAATTGAATTAAAATGACAAGTGTAACAGGACTGTCTGTTTCTTTAAGGTGAAACAATCAACCCTGTTAAGAAACTCCAGCTGTGGGACCCTTCGATAATAAGGAGCTTTAAAAGCTTCCAGAAGAGGAAACAAGGAGAGCAGGAAGCAAGCTGTGAAGGGAACTGCTTGCCGCAAGGAACGGCTAGGTTGCTGTGGTGGAGCCAGAGCAAAAGGGGCTCCCCTTCTGGTGTCTGGGAGAGGACAGAGGGATTTTGTTTGGCTAGTTTGGTTATTTACCAAAAGACTGAATTTTGCTTTGGAGGATTGGCTGAGGAGCTCCTGAGGGAGTGTATTCTTTTGAAAAGCCAACCAGTTAAGTGACCCACTTATGACAAGTTTGAAAGACAAGATATTGAAGGAACAAGGCACTGAAACAGGAGAGAAGCAAAGAGAATGAGACTAATAGCTACGCCACTGTGGACACATTTTCCATGTCTCGGGGAACAGTGCATGACAAAAGACTGAGGGAAAAATAGAGAGGCACAAAATGGACATTTTCTGCATCTCCAGAATGGCGCAAGCAATCAAGCAATTCAATGGCATGTTAAGGTCAAAACTGTATGAAATATGGGTGTCAGATGATATTTTTAAGCATCACTTGTACTTGTCAGGTATACATACTTCAAATATACCCCTTTACATTGATACTTGAATTCTGTGTTTACTTCCCAATATACTTACACTAAGTTTATTTATACATTGAGCTCATTAGTCCATCTTTCCATTATATCTGCACTGGGTTCCAAATTAAACCAACTATACCCTATTGGTGTTATTGAAAATACTTGTAATATTTTTTTGAATACACTAATTTGAGAGACTAATTTTCTGAAGACTGTAACTGTTTTGGAGAGAAACTGTCTTTCAGGGTAGGAAACTTATGGGATCTATTTTGTAAAGCAGATTAGTTAAGTGGATAGGTTCCTGGCCTATGACTCCGAAGACTCTTTGACTCAGAGATTTTAGAGGTCAGGAATGAGGATGCTTATCTAGTCTGACCTCTTTATAAGTGGGGCTCCAATGTTTCACCCCATTTCTACATCAAACAGTGTAAATTCAGTACAGTTAGGTTTCAGAGACAGAATCATTAAAAAACTAATCACAAGACCAATGCTAGAATAAAGGAGAGATGTTACCAGACCTGGTAAGATAATTCTTTTCTTTACCCAAGGTTCACGTTATATACACTAAAAGATACAAAAGCATCTTCATATAACAAGCACAAGTTATGCCAAATTAGAGTCCACATAGAAGCCCATTTTCAACTAGTTTTTAAACAGCACATGTAGTCTAGCTTTTATAAGCATTTATGGTGTGCTTGCCTCAATTATAATGCAAAGACTGCAGCTAATTTCCTTCAAGCTACTGTGAGTCAACAGGAAAATGTTTTAAAAGTGATCTCTATGGTATTATTACTTCCAATAACCTGCTATAATTATTTGCTAGCTGAAACAATTAGTAAATAATTGCAAATTTCTTTTTGATGTTTTCCATCATTGCAGTTCTAGATACATCGATTCATTGTTACCTCTAGCAGCGAATGATTATTCCTTCCTCTTTTTCCCTAAAAAAAGTTTAATTCTCCCAAAAGCCAGTGGTTGTTGCATATTAATGAACTGCAGGACAACAAGAATATCAAGTTGCCAAAAATTATAACAAGTACTTTAATTAAGCTCCTTAAGACTTAAAAGATGTTAAGAAAAGGTGTTTGACTGAAAACATGAGGCTGATAAGTAAGGATTTCTATGTATCATACCTGTGAAATAAGCATGTCCATGTTAAGCAAATTTTCTGAAACTTTAAAAATTAATTATTACATAAACAAGTCATTGAACATAGAAAGGCAGCATGGGAAGGGATGATGTCCAGAGGCATACCTGGCCAATTCTGTAACCTGGGTAATGGCAGTGTATGGTGAAGGGCAGCAGGCAGAGGGAGATGTTTCTTCCTTTTTTGCCACTGACATCTGAATCAGACAAAAAAAGGAGCCAAGAGGATTAATTTTTTTTCATACCTTCCCCATGCTGCCACAGCACTGTGTTCCTGCCAGCCACTGCTTCTGTATCATGTGCATGGGTGCTGCTACTGCCCAGGCACTACCAACACTGTCACTGCTGCTCTGCCCTCCCAGTGGCTGGAGCTCCTACATGGAAGGTACAGGTTATGGAGGGATGGAGGAAGATTGGCAGGGAGGAAGGGGTCAACCGCCTGGATCATTTCCAGTACCCCACTTAGGTAATGCCTGAGGTTCATGCACCACTCACCTACCTATTTTAATGCTACTGACAAATTCTATATTGTGTTCAGTCCCTTCCCTTCCAAATAAAGAAATAAAATAATTAACTGGTAAATTATCTTGACTAACTAGAATACTGCTGTTCTATTTTTCCAGATGGACAGGCAGTGACAGAACAAGTTACTCTTAGTAAATATACAGAAACACAAGTATTTTACCAATAATCACCTCTCTGGTAAGCAAGAATTTACCTACAGCATCAGTAGTACTTTGCAACATTAATGAAACTTAGCTTTACAACGTTAGTGACATAAGGAAATAAGGCATTATCTTTACATTTTTAAATAAGATGACATGACAGGCAGCAATCAAAGTCCACAGACCAGAACTGTTTAATTTTTCCACACAGATCTGATGTTTATGGCATAGGTGACTGGTGCCTCCTTAGTCGGGGGGGGGGCATGTGGCCCCACTGCGACTAGTCCCACCGATCTTGCTGACCGTGGGGAGGTGGGGGGTGTCCCCCATGGCCGATCTTGCTCCCCGGAGCAGCTGATCACTGCAGCTGCTTCTGGGAGTGAGGCCATGTAGGGGGTGCATTGGCAGTCCTGGGGGTACACATGCACCCCCGGGCACCCCACTGGTTTATGGAACAGTTAATGCTAAACACCAGTTGGAAGCCTGTTTGATTAAGTAGGAATTCATCCAACCCTCACTCCAAACAGAATTTTGACCCTAAAATAAAATTAGGCTTTACATGAAGGTACCCAAAAACTATTAATGTGTCATTAGGCCTATTATTTCATCTCTATTCTATGCTTCCAGGTTTTCCCCAACACCGGAAGCAGAAATGATGACATCTCTGTTTTTATTCTATTTCCACTCAAGCCAGAACCAGAAAGTATTAGATCTCCAAGTCAAAAGTTCCAGTCTATTTTTTTAACCCAATTTAGGAAACCCAACACTACTCCATAGTTTAAATTTTCAGGAATAAGTTGAACCAAATTTCTAGGCCTTTCAAAGATGAGGTGTTCTTGTTAGTATTGAATACTGGTATCTTCAAATGTACAAGCCTTTCAAAACTTCCATTTCTTCTTCTGCTGCCACTTCTACCTAACTTGGGACAACAGTCATCATAGAAAATTTACCATCATCTCCTGTGATTACCATATGTTGTGCAATATCTTTTCTTCTCCATACTGGACAAGACAGTCAAGTTACTCTTCCTAAGATTAAAGCATTTGCAATATAAGACCAGGGTTGCTCCTAAAGTTGCAATTGTGGCAGACCAGCAGGGGGCACTCCTGCACTGAGTCACCCACGTCACTGTGTCCGACCACCTACCAAGCTCTAAGTGCCTCCCCAGGGGCACCTCACATCTGGCCAACCCCCTTCCTGGAGTACACCCACAAGCCTGGGGTTACTTCTGCCACCACCCAGGGGTCTCAGTGGTTTTCAGGACCTGTGCCCCTGGGGTACACAGGCCTTGCAGTCCTTGAGGGTGCTTGACTCACTGTGAGAATGTGGGGCGCTTCCTTTAGCCTGAAGCACAAAAAGTAGCCTCCCTTGGTCGTCTGAGCCAAGGGAATAAAAGAGGAATGCCCAAACCCTCTCTCAGCAAGTCCACCACACTTGGTACAGCAGATAACTTTATTGGTACAGAGGCTTGACTTGAGGAAGGGTACAAGATAGGGAAGTAACAAATAATAACCTTAGAGCAAACAGTGGCTAGGTAGCCTTTGATCATGTATCTGCTTTACTGCAAGCTATGTATCTAGATAAGTTTCAGGTAAGTTACTCACAAGTATCATCCAGAGGCTGACGGAGCTTTCCTCTGGAGGCTGGCAGTTCATGGTTGTGTCCATGAGTTTCAAGAGAGATCCCCTTCTCACTGCCTGGTCAGTTACTCACATGTTCCCCAATATAGCTCTCTCCCTTCCAGGAAGAAGGGGCTCTTAAATAAACTTTTCTGACCACACCTTCCAGGGCTAATTAGGGCAGGTGTTGTTTAAAGCTAACCAACCAATTCAAAAAGCATCACCAGTCAACTCAGAGATTGACATGTCTTGAGCCACTACCCCTCTGCCATGAGGTCACTGCTTAGGACAATAGAGAGCTCTCTCTTCTGTTAGTCACATAGGCAGAGCTGGTTGCTTAGCAACCAGAGTGAAAGACATCTGAGATTGTGGGAGGGGGACACAAACTAGTCCCAGGGCAAGGAGAAGGCTGGAAAAGGAGTTCATCACAGCAGCTATTTTCAAAAAGCCGTATTCTCACCCATAACAGGCACCTCTACACAAGTAGTGAGGCTGTTCCAGGACACTGCAATTACAGTGCATTGGAGCCTGCTGCCGCATGGTAATTACCAGATTCCAACAGACTCTAGCAACTCATGTATCAGTGTCCCCTTGCTGAAAAATAGTGGATGGAGTGCTTTAACTAAAGTTCATTCAATGAGCTTTAGTTAAAGCACTCACACCACCATTTTTCAGCAAGGGGATACTAATACACAAGATGCTTTGGGTGCTCTAATTAGAGCAACTCTCAGAGCTGCTTTAATTTAAGTGCCACCCCCTCCCTTCCCCAGAGCACATGTATAAATGTCCTATAAGCAGAATGAGTTGAACTACACTAATTTGCATTACCTGGACTCTGTTTTACAGTGTCCATCCTATACAGTCATAGAAGTAGAGCTGGAAGGGCTCTTTAGAGGTCATCTTGTTCATCCCCCTGCCTGAGGCAGGATCATCCCTATCTAAACCATCCTTTACAAACCTTGTCTAATCTCCTAGCAAAAATACACAATCAACCCAGACACCCCACAAGACATAATGCCCTAATCAGCCATAGGTAAATCAGTGGGACCATGACAGCCAATGCCCTAATGCTTCAAAGGTTAAAATACACTTGAGAGATTCCAGGGAGATGGCCAAACACCCTTACTACAAAGGAAGGCAAATACCATACCAAACTAACCATATAGTAAAATTTCTCCCTGACTTCAAATATGACGACTGATCTAACCATGAGCAGATGGGCAAGACCCTCTAGGCAGTAATATCTGGCCACCCTATTCAAAATCCCCTGTGTTAGCTGCAGCCAATACCCAATATTTTTAAGGAAAATGTAGCAGCAGGAAGATAAAAATGTTCCTTCCTGGCCCCATGCCACAACCAACAAAGCCCAGAAGTATGGAAAATACTCATAATAGAACACAGCCATAGCTATGCCTAGATCACCCCTTGTTGGCTGCAAATGTCCAACTTGGGATCCTTGAAATTCTGGTTTATTAGGAGGATTGAAACACTGTAATGAAGTCAAATCATAAACCTTGGGGCTGGTCCCCTCACTCACACACACACACACACACACACACACACACACACACACACACACACACGCACAGTAGCGAGCTACGAATGTTTGGGGGGGGAGGGACACCAGAGTTGGGTATACCTATCCCACAAGCGCTGGAGTCTGCCGTCGATAGCCAATCAAGGCTTCTTCCAGCGTGGTGTTATCCTCTAGAAGGGGGTCGCCGGCTGGTCCTTCTGGCTGGACAGGTCAGGTGCTGGTCAAGTTGGAGATCAAGAGAGTGCCACCGAGGGTCACTTTTCACTGCTTTTTATCTGTCCTTGGCAGACTTTGGTGACTCCCCAGTTTTCAGGTTTGCCAATCGAGGGGTCATTGACCCTCGTGGGACTTCCCCCTCAGTGGCTACTGGATGGCATCTGTCAGCCCCAGGGGTCATCCCCATGTACATGTAGGTTTGGGAGTCCGTTGATGACTTTTGATTAATTTACTGCTGTTATGAATAGGGCTCTGGGAGCAGTTGATCTGGAGATATTCAGCCCCAAAAGTTGGTCCCCGACATTGATTAACTCAGACCAGAGCTTCTAGTGAAGTTTAGAGAATTCCCAGTTGCTACCTTGTCTCCTATTGATTTCTTTCCTTGGTTGATCTGCGGTTTCTGTAAGTGTTAATTGCCACTTGTTACTGAAGCCTGCTACTGTGTTATGCATTCAATCACTGATTCACTGCTCTTTCAGGGGCCCACCTGATACAGGGAAGTGGCAGTTTGATTCCTGCCCTTGTTAACGTTGTTACAGTGTATAACTTACTTTTAAAACTAAAACGTATTTAGTTAAAAGGTGAAGAGTATAAAATATAAGCTAGAGTAATGCCATGGCACACAAATAGATAAAAATGCCAAAGTACAAGGGGAGTTACAAAATACACACATACAAACTTTAAAACACAATTCCTTATCTTATAGTGAAATAAAGAGGAAGGAAGAAATAATAAGAATAATAAGAGGAGAAACATATCCAAAGAGGGGAAAGCAAATGCAGGCAAGAGGAAAAGGGGGCTTTCTGTTACACCCTGATCAATGCCGGTACCACTTCTTTTTGAACACCTCCAGTGATGGAGGTTTCATAACTTTCCTAGATGGTTTACAGAATGAAAACTAATGAAAATGAGTGTTTATATGATAATTTAGAATTGCATTCCATAAACCTGTGATCGCCTGGAAAGCAGGCTCCTAGTTGCTTGGGAGCATAATGTCTCCTTTAAGACAGGAAGATAGATCTGGTGCAGGTAGTTCATAGATTCATAGATGCTAGGGTCAGAAAGGACCTCAAAGGATCATCGAGTCCAACTCCCTGCCAGTGGCAGGAAAAGGTGCTGGGATCATGTGACCCCCGCAAGGTGCTTGTCCAGTCTCCTCTTGAAGACCCCCAGGGTAGGGGAGAGCACCACCTCCCTTGGAAGCCCATTCCAGATTCTGGCAACCCTAACCATGAAGTTCTTTCTGATGTTCAACCTAAATCTACTCTCCATCAACTTATGGCCATTGTTTCTGGTTATTCCGGGGGGTGCTCTGGTAAACAGAGCATCTGCTATTCCCTGCTGCCCCTCCCACCCCCCATGAATTTGTATACTGCCACAAGATCCCCCCTCAGCCTTCTGATGTCAAAACCTGCTCTATTCCTAAAGATAAAAGAATGACAGACTTTCCCTGAACAGAAGACGGGAGATATGCACCTTTATAGAATAAATAAGGTATAAATATAAAGCACACGCTTTCATGAACCCAACCCAAGTTCACTTCATATGACACCATGCGAGGACATGCAGAAAACAGAATATAGGAGAAGGAGTCATTAATGTCAGGGAAACACCCATAGGGATCCACCAAGGCCTGCACCCACATAGAGGAGCACACCTTTGTGGGCTTAGAAGGTAGGGGAATAGAACTGGAATATATATCCTGTCTACTGCACAGCACAGTAATAAAATCCCATTTCATTTATTCCATTTAATATCATGCGCATTTGAAATCTATGAAATCTTGTGCACTGGGACCTATTACTGGCCTTGCATCCTGGAAAGACCACTTCTAGGGTGGATGTCTCAGCATCAAATTGATGGCTCATTAACCAATAAATTCATGTTTGCAAAGCAGAAAATATGTTTCCAGAAAGCAGCATTCACCATTTCCTGCACTGAGAGAGTAGATCTTCCTCTGCAGCCGGGCTCAGGTGATTTCTGCATACAGCTCTGGAGTAATGGCCTTCTGCCTCCAAATGTTCTGCAGCATGGATATTTGGTCCTGGTTTGTATCATGATCACGGCTACCTCTAGGTACTGAATTCCAAGGCTAAGAAGCACCACTCCACAGCTGCTGAACAGTTTCATGCATTGCCTGCATGATCTAGTCTTCATCATCTTTATTCCTCCTGCTGTAAGGACAGCTGCTACAGAAGAATCACAGTAATCCACAGATCTGTGTAGTCCTCGTGTTTGGCAGTAAGATGGTAAAGATATAGGAAACAGCATGAAACGGAAGAAGAGGTTTGACATCCCTGATCTTGAAATATATGGCTCCATACTACCATGGTGAATTGATGCATAGAGTGACTAATCCAGAATCATACAGTCAGCCTGTAGTGAGTCTGGATATATGTTTTCCCAGTACTCAGACCAGTGACTGAACTGCTAAGCTGTCCCTCCTTTCTTCATAACTTTCTGTCCATTGAAAGTCCTATCCAGCCATCCTGGTGTGGGCAAAACAGCCTTAGACTTCTGATGAAGCAAAGTGGAAGGAAGAGCATTCTCCCTTTAGCTTGTATTAGGTAAAAAACAGTTATGAGAACTCAGCTTTTGAAAAACAAAGCCAAGCTTTTTATTAACTTATTTTTGTAAGCATTTAAGGAAGCAAGCCATAGAGAAACCCAAAAGAGGGAGGAAGCGAAGAAGTACCTACCAGGGCTTAAACAGATGTAGGGCAGCTGTCCAAATTCCACTCACTTTTGTACTTTCTATGATACATCTTCAAACATCATTATCTGCCTCCAGTTGTCCTTGAAGGCATGTCTGTGGAAGGGAGATGGAAAAATAGATCATAAGTGCCTCAGATATGCAATAAAGTTCAATCCCATTTTTCCACACAGAAGTAAAAACCAGCTGCACAATAATTATTAGACTCACTCCAGAGTCTGGCTGAGTTCACTAATCAGATTCTGCAGACATGTTATCTCCAGTTGAAGCCTTACAAAGGCTACTGTTGCCTAAGAATGTGTATTTGCACAGAGTGGATTTATGAAACAATATCTACTTATTTGGATTTCAAGACACTCCAAAGATTGTCTGCTTGACAAAGGCTCTTGGAAGGAGCCCAGAAATGACTAACAACAGATTCTGTAAACATACTATCATGGTGAATCCTAAATGCCTTCTCACTGTTTTGAGACAATATAATCCCACCCTATCCCTTTCTTTAGTCAGCTTTGACAGCCAACATTGAACTTTTTGCTGGCTTTACATTATGAAACAAGAAAGATAATGAAAGTAGAGCTGTAATGAAGAACCAATTCAGAAGGCATAATGGTGAAGAAGAGACAGATGCTTCTGATACCGTCTGCCAGCCTCTGGATATGACCTATGGGAAGGAACCTAATGGTAGAGGAAAACTCAGATGATCATGAGCATGATTCTTTACACACAAGTTTCTAAACCTAACTGGCACTACTTGCTATAAAGATTCTCTTTTATTTATCAGGCTCTTCTTGTGAAGCCAACTTTGCTTGGCAGCTATTCTTCTCCAAAACTTGCATTTGGAAGTGGGCACCTTTCCACAGAACAGATGGCCATGAGTGTGTTCATGCTGGAAACTTAGCATCTGCATATCTAAAACCAGATTTCCTCTCCATAAAACTGAGCATGGCATGGATATTTTGTCTTCCTGGTTGGTTAAAGTCAGGTTTGTTTTAAATATCCAAAATACTTTTGATAGCAATGCAAAGTGATCTCTTGGCTCCATCATATCAGGATTGTTCACAAAGGCTACAAAGTCTGCCTAGGAAATCAAGCAGTCCTGCATGATATATGCAGACTTTAATAAAATTCATGACTATTTTTAATCTTCCAGTCCTTCAAGATAAGAATAGTTTGTACTGGGCTGGGGTGGGAGTGCTATGTAACATGTGAAAAGCCTCTGGGTTGTATTGAATCAATATATTACGCCTGTTCTAGTTAAATATGCTCAAAATGTTACTGTTTGCCTCACAGCATGGGCAGGACTCCTGGCTCTGTCAGATTTTCCTTCTATGATATTCAGGGAAAACAGACTCTTCTGCTTTCTGTGCTTTAGAAGTTGATACATACTTCATATCAAAGTGCATACAACAGAAACTATTTCTTTTTCTCCAGTAGCAAAATCCACACAGGAATTCTTCCAAAAGAGGAAAATATATAGCACAGCAGGTTAAAAAGTTTCTCCACCATAAACATTTCATTTAGAAAGCAATATCTGGGGGGGGGTTGGGGGGGGGGGAGTTACCTGAATTCTTCCTCCTCTTCTTGTCCTCTTTTCAATTTTTCCTGGAGTAATCTGAAGCACAGAATGTGATTTTCCTGTTCATTGCTGCTGTCCCCACTCTCTGCCATCAACCTTGGCTATTTTATTGCTTTTTTTATCTGCTTATTTCAGAAACTAATATAATGTAGTTTCTTCTGCAACAGTTGCAAGTTCTCCGTGGCTTATAGGCTTTGTTTTCGATCTGAATTGCCTTTTTGTTCTGCTAGCTGTCTACACATCACACCATATACTGGCTATCCTTTGTCATAGAGATCTATACTATATGATTTCCTCTGCTTTACCACTCTTTATAGCTGGTTTAATCTGATATCAGGTTCTCTTAGTGGAAAATTGATTCTGCCAGAATACTTTGCATCCTTTAAGATGTTTTGAACACATGAGTGTGAGCAGTCTATTCAGAAGAAAAGAATTGCTGAATTCCATTTGATCTTGAGCCCTTGTGGTTATGGATCTGCAGAGTTGAAACTACTACATTATTTCTTTAACATTTCACTTCTATTACTTTCTGGTCCTGTCTTTCCTAGGGTATCATAGAATCCATGAATCGGAAGGGACCTAGACAGATCATCTAGTCCAACCCCCTGCCATGGGCAGGAAGGAGCACGGGGGGTCATAAGACCCCAGCCAGGTGCCGATCCAGTCTCCTCTTGAAGATTTCCAGGGAAGGTGAGAGCACCACCTCTCTGGGAAGCCGTTTCCAGGCTCTGGCCACCCTTACAGTGAAGTAGTTCTTCCTAATATCTAACCTAAACCTATCCTCCTTTAGCTTGTGGCCATTGTTCCTGGTGACTCCAAGGGGGGCCCTGGTGAACAGACTTTCCCCGAGTCCCTGCTGGT
>NW_017728906.1:175854434-175867384 GCF_001723895.1 Crocodylus porosus | reverse complement strand
TTCAGATCTGCCCACTTCTCTAACCTATCCAGGTCTGCCTGGATGTGGTCCCTGCCTGCTGGTGTATTTACTTTACCCCACAGCTTGGTGTCATTAGTGAACTTGAACAGGGTGCACTCCACACCCTCATCCAGGTCGCTAATGAAGATATTGAACAGCACTGGCCCAAGGACCGAGCCCTGGGGGACTCCGCTGCCTACACCCTCTCAGGTCGACATCGACCCATCCACCACCACCCTCTGGGTGCGCCCCTGGAGCCAGTTTGCCACCCATGTGACTGTGCGTTCGTCAATGCCGCAGTCCCTCAGCTTGCCTACCAGAATTGGGTGGGACACTATGTTGAAGGCCTTCTGGAAGTCCAAGAAGATGACATTGACTTCCTCCTTCCCATATAAGCTCTTTGTTATCTGGTCATAGAAAGAGACCAGGTTAGTCAGGCAGGATCAGCCTTGAATGAACCCATGTTGGTTACCCCTCAACATCACTTCCCCTGCAGGGCTCTCACAA
This sequence comes from Crocodylus porosus, assembly GCF_001723895.1. NCBI lineage: Eukaryota > Metazoa > Chordata > Crocodylia > Crocodylidae > Crocodylus > Crocodylus porosus. Next base: position 175,866,877 of record NW_017728906.1, on the reverse strand, counting down.
ATGTGGCTCTTGATAATATTTGAGCACTCATCTTGATCATGATCACTCATCTTCCTGTCTGAATTACTTCTTCTAGGATGTAATGCCCTTTTCACTTAAATCCTTGCTGATAACCATCTCCAGGCTCAACAAGGACAAGTACGAAGTCCTGCACTTAGGACAGAACAATCCCATGCACTGGTAAAGGCTGGGGGCTGACTGGCTGGGAAGCCCCTTTGCAGAAAAGGACCTGGGGCTTACAGTGGACAATAAGCTGAATATGAGCCAGCAGTGTGCCCTTGTTGCAAAGAAAACCCATGGCATACTGGGCTGCATTGATAGATGTGTTGCCAGCAGATGGAAGTGATTATTCCCCTCTATTTAGCACTGGTGAGGCCACATCTGGAGTATGTTCAGTTTTGAGGCCCCCGCTATAGAAAGGATGTGGACAAATTGAAGAGAGTCTAGTGAGGGGCTGTGAAGATGGTGACGGGGCTGAGGCACATGAGTTCTGAGGAGTGGCTGAGAGAACTGGGCTTAGTTTACAGAAGAGAAGACTGAGAGGGGATTTAGAAGCAGCCTTCAGCTACCTGAACGGTGGTTCCAAAGAGGATGGAGCTAGACTGTTCTCAGGGGTGGCAGGTGACAGAACAAGAACCAACAGTCCCAAGTTGCAGCAAGGGAAGTTTAGGTTAGATATTAGGAAGAATTTTCTCACTAAGACAATAGTAAAACACTGGAACAAGTTACTCAGAGAAGTTGTAGAATCTCCATCCTTGGAGGTTTTTAAGACCTGGCTAGACAAAGCCTTGGCTGGAATGATCTAGTTGAGGATGATCCTGCTTTGAGTAGGGAGTTGGACTAGATGACCTCCTGAGGTCCCTTCCAACCCTCATTTTCTATGATTCCCTGAGCAGAGCACATGCATGCACACTAATCCATCTCACTATGACAATCACAAAGAGAAATGCCACTGAGTGGTTCTAAGTGTCCCTGGAAGTTTTGCCATTTATTTCCACTGTAACAGTCAAGATACTATAAGAGACTCATTCTCCTCCCCAGGTGTTCAGGCAGAGGGCAGCATGGACATGGAAGTTCTGCCCAGAAGTGGATCCAGACTTTTACAAAGAGGGGTGCAGGAGCAGTGATCAGCACTACAGGGGTGGCTGTACCTCCATTCCCATCCTCCTCCCTTCCCTCCTATCCACCATGGCAGGCATGGGCCCTGGGAAAAGCATCTGGGCACCTTCTCCAAAAAAAGTAAGCATTCTGTTCCCCCCATCCCCCTCCTCCTCCTCCTCTCTGTCCTGAACTGCTGTTCCCTCCCTTTTGCTCCCCTTCCCCCACTCCCCATCCACCTCTTCCAGCACTTGCTTTTTCTATCTCCACTATCTACACTGTCCTGGGGGCAAGGAGAGCACCTGTACCATTCCAGCTAGGCTGCACAGGGCATGGGTTCAGCCTGCAATGGTGGCAGCAGCAGTAGGAAGGCAGTTCCCCTCCCCAGTGCCTGTTCCTAGATTGGTGGGAAACACCTTGTGGAGAGGAGACAGGGAGGGGAATCTGCATGTCCACCACCTGCCAGGCTGCACTCCATGGGGCTGGCGCAGCTGATCAGAGCTCAGCCCAGTGGCAGGAGGTGGGCAGAGCTGACACTATGGTCTGATTAGCTCCACCAGTCCCACAGAGTGCAGCCCAGCAGTGGGAGGTGGGCAGAGCCAGGGCTGCGCTCGGCCTCCTGCTGCTGGGCTGAGCTCCATGGGGCCGGCAGAGCTGATCAGAGTGCAGCCTGGAGATGGGAGGCAGGGAGAGCCAGGCTGCACTCCCCATTGGGCAGAGCTACACAGAGCTGTGAAGCCACTCAGAGCGCAGCCCTGGCTCTCCACTGCCTGCCACCATTGGGCTGCTTAAAAACTCAGAATGTTTCAAAACTTTTGAAACATTTTGGGTGCCCTCATTTTGTTTCGAAGCTCTTTCTATGCTTTTTGTTTCATTTCAATTTCACTATTTTGAACTTGAAACTTGTCAAAACAGCTTTGAAACAAAACACTCAGTGAAATTTCACTTAGTTATACTTTCTATATCTTCAGCAGCATGAGAACTGTTCCTTCAGCTATCTCCAAAAAATCCAGCAAGCAGCTGTCTTGTGCTATGTGCTGAGTGGTCCCTCTGCTCATGTTGCTATTCTGAATTCAGAACATTTTATAATTGCCTTGAACACTTTTGTTTGAAGGTGTTAATATACTACACATAGTAGGTGTTAGACCCCGACTCCATGTGGCTCCCAACGACTAGGGAGATGACAGTCAAATTGCTCATGGACCTTAGTACTCATTAGCCAGAGCAAGCAGGAGCAAACACCAGCACACATTGCTCACAACAGCTTTATTCAGAATGGAGACAGCTCCCTCACAGACACATAGCCCGTGAAACCAGGGGAGCAGCCCTGAACATTAGTTCTTTTCACATTTTATACACCTTGATTCATGCTTATTAACAGTCACCCCACCTATGTCCCTCCTTTGGTTCCACCCATTTCTCCTCCCATCACAAGCTCTGCCTCTGTTTACTGTTTGTTTCCTTAGCATGGTATTGCCTATGCATTTCATTCATTTACATGCCTCTCTGCTAAGAGTGCATGCATAAGACTTTGACCCCCATCTGCTCCCGGTCAATTGTGGTTTCTTGGTGGTTCTTTCTAGTTTCTTGCTGACTTCAGCACCATCTCCAAGGCCGTACTTCTACTTTGTCCCCTAACAATAGCTGTTGGTTGGTATCCTATTTTTACACAACGCATCATGCACTTTGCACCCTATCCTCTTGTTAGGAATCTACTTACTTAAGCATTAGCAAAGTTAGTTACTTTTAATATATCATCCAGCCTTTTACCAAGACTAAGGAAAAATCCTTCATTCAGCTGCACTCTCAGCGCTCCCCAAAATCCATATTGTTACCCTAACAGTAGGTGTTAATATAATATATTTGGAGATCATTTCATAAAAAACAAAGTTGAATAAGCATAGTCAATGTCCTTTGGAGCAAACATATAGCAAGAAGCTTTTTGTTTGTTTGTTTACTTGTTTCAGCAGCAGGACAGTATTCAGGGAAAGTCCAAACTCATGAGTAATGAATGAAGCAAGTAAAACTTGTCTCTCCTTTCTGGAGATACCATGAAGGAAGTGGAAAATGATTCTTCTGGCATAAGGCAACTATAAGCATCCATAGCTTAGTTTGGTCCTGAAGCAAAATAAGCAATACCATTATACCCACTCATTTAACTATAACTACATTATAGTGGGGAGTTGCCATTTTAGCTTTACCAGTATAATTAAAACAGTAAAACTGCAGTTTAATCAAGTCCAGAATCAGATGAGCATAACACCTACTTGTTGGGTGTATCTACATATGCTATTAATGCACATTACACTATTACACAGTAAAATATTGTGCAGTAAGCCTTCCCCAAGAGCACATCCACATGTACGCCCTGTTGGAAGCAGATTTGCTCCTGCCCTTTTCTGTTCCCCTGCAGCAATTAGGGAGAGTTCCAGGGTCCCCTGGGCTTGCCCAGGAGCTGGCAAGGGGAATGGGGACTGGTATCAATGAGCACGGGACCAGGAAAGCCTTGCTGGCTGCAGCAGCAGCTGTCTTCTGGCCCCACGCATATTGAGATGGGACTTGATGTGCATGGGCTGGGAGACAGCTGCTGATGCAGCTGGTACAGCTCTCCTGGACCCATGCACACTGGGACACACAGCTGCCAGCAAACTCTCTGCTGGGCAGGGCTTCTGTGCCTGGCAGGGGGTTTGCTGGAGCTCTCCCAGGTGTGAGGTAGCTGCCAGCAAGCCTCCTGCTAGGCAGCCCCCTCCCACCCCACCCCCGCTCAACAGCAGGCTAGCCAGGAACTGTTCTGCAAGTGGGGCAGCTGCCAGTAAGCCAGTGCCCTCCTGCTCAGCAGGGGGCTCAGCAGCAGCTGCACCACTTGTGGAACAGTTCCTGGCCAGCCCCCTGTTGAAGGGGGGGGGGCATAGCACTCACCAGCAGTTGCCCTGATTCGGTTTCTGCCCCCCTAAGCAGCTCTGAGAGGCACAGAGCTAGGAACTCTGGCCCCTGTTTTCTCTCCAGAGCAGCTTTGCATGGTGCAGAGCTGGGAACTCCTGAGAGCAAGTGGAGGCTGGGTTCCCAGTCCCACTCACTCTCCAGAGTTCCCAGCTCCATGTTGGGAGTCAGGAGGCAGGACTGGGGACAGAGATCTCCCCAGACCCAGCACTGCTCAGCTCCCAGCTCCTGAGGGAAGCCATGAACTAAACAGCACCAGGACTGGGGACAAAAAGCTCCCTGTCCCCTGTGGTTCCCTGCTGCCTAGGCTGACTGGGAGCAAATATGGTTCTGGTTAGCATCTACTTGTGCTGTACTGGACAGTAACTACTGTGAAGTTGATCTAGTACCTGTATTTACTGCCACTGCTGCTATGCAGCCAGGTGGGAGTTGGAGTGGCTATGTACTCTATGACCCAGGCCAGAACACAGCCAGGGCTGGTGCCACAGTGGGTAATCAGTGGCAGTGCAGGAAAAAGCAGTACTAGTGGTACAGGAGTAGGCAGGGGCAGGAAATCTTGGGTAGGGGGAACAGGTAGTTGATGTGACACTGACATGTTGGAGTCAGATCCACAGCAGCCACCTACCTCCCTTCCCCCCACTTGCACTTGAATCTAAGATGAGGGGCTTTATTCAGCCAAGTTAAATAGGGGGAAATCCTCATCCTGGATTTGAGTAAATAGAGTATATAGTGTCATCAGGGATCCTGATTTTCTGTTTAAAAATCACAAATTCTCTGATTAAAACACCCAACAAATCCTCTGATAAAAACCCCAAAATCCATGATTAATCTGAAATCTCACTATATCTATAGGTATCAATTGAAGAAAATGTTTTATTGATATATTTAATTTTAAAGCAATTTGGAAGCCTATGAGTGCCTCAATCACTATAATAAAATAAATTCTAAATATCTATACATTTTGTATTTGGGTTTTTTATCATGGAAAATCAGAGATTCCCCTGCTCCCACTACTCACCAGGACACCTGTCCAGGCCCCTCACTCCCCACCCACATTCCCCCAGCCCTGTTGGTAAACCTCGCCCCCTTACACACATCCCCCTTACCCACCCAACCCTGCTGGAGGGGACCCCCCAGCTGCCAGGGACTATGGGGCCAGGGTCTGCAGCCCCTCTGCCCTACTGAAGCAGCACTTGAACCCTGACTGTCACCTGCAGGAGGTGGCAGATGCTGCAGCCCAAGCGGGGAGCAGAGTACAGAGCCTGGCTCTCCCTTCCCCGGTAGGTGACATGGCCAGAGCACAGCCCATGGGGGGCAGATGCAGGCTGCCTGCTGCAGGCTTGGACTCCCCATCCTGCTGCCCTCTCCCTCCACAGCCCAATGGGTGGGACCCAATATGACAGGGCAGAGTGAGACAGGGCAGGGAAGCTACTTGACACCACTGTGAGCCCCATGCTGCCCTGGCAAAGTGCCCCCTGCCCGCCCAGCAGCAGCAAGGGGCACAACTCTGCACTGCCACCCCTGTTGCTGGCAGGTAGGCAGCAGGCACTTCACCAGGGCAACACGAGACTTGCAATGGCAGCACCAAGTTTCCCCACCTGGTCCTGCTCTGCCCTGCCCTGCCATGACAAGCTGTGGAGGCCCTGGGGCGAAGAGCAGGAGGGTAGGGAGTGCCAAGCTGGCAGCTTACAGTCTGCCTTGGGAGAAGCATCTGGACACCTTCTCAAAAGAAGTAAGCATTCTGTTCCCTCCGTTCCCCACTCCCCATACACCTCTTCTACCTCTTGCTCTTTCTTCTATCCCCACTATCTACACTGTCCTGGGGGCAAGGGGAGCACCTGTCCCCAAGGCATGGGCTTAGCCTGCAATGGTGGCAGCAGCAGTAGGAAGGCAGTTCCCCTCCCCAGTGCCTATTCCTAGATAGGCGGAAAATGCCTTGGGGAGAGGAGACAGGGAGGGGAGTGCATGCAGCAGTGGAAGGCAGCAACTCCCCCCGCCCCCTGGACAAGCCATCCACAGCTTCATCCCATCCCATCCTCCGCCGGGCCCTGCAGCCAGACATCTTGGCCCCAAGCCCCACACACTGCCTGGATAAGCAACAGCTGCCCTCCCCCCGCTCCCCCCAGCCCCTTGCAGGCTGGAACTCTGCCAGCCTGCAGAGGGCTCTTTGCAAAAGTGGAAAATCCATGTGTTTCTCTGTTAAAATGAGAAATCTACATTTTTCTCGGTTGAAAGGGAAAATCTGCAGTTTTTTCCATGGGACATAGGAAACTGAGATCCCCGATCATCACTACAGAGGAGGCTCAGAAGTCATAGAAAAGATGGATAAACTTGGGGACTGCAGCAATAGAAATAGGATGAAACTTAATAGGACAAATACAAGGTCATGCTTTGTAGAACTATAGTAGAAAGTCTTGTAAAAGCCGGGTGCAGATTCATTAGAAATGAATGAGCAAAAGACCTGGATGTACCAGTGAGTTACAAAATGCACACCAGCCACCAATGTGATGCAACCAGGAAAGAGGCAAATGTAATCTTAGGATAAACCAACCAAAGTTTTTCCATTATAGATAGGGATATTTTAATATCATTATACACAACTGATAAATACAAACTAATGTACAAAGGAAGGGAAATGTACTTTTGTTTATACAGTTAATTTAGAAACTTGTAAGGTAGATCAACTGTGAAAAGGAACCTGCTCATTACACACCGTTCACTAGAAACCTCTGCTCAATGGCCCAGTACAGAAAAAAAATAACAACAGAGAAATTAGCCTGCATAAAGAACTAATTGGAAGAACAATGGAGAATAATGCAGGAGAAAAAGGAATACGTTTATACCAAAATATTGCAGTGGACTGACTGCATCTATCTGGAGAAGGCCATAGCAGTATTTGAGTGAGTGCAAAGAAGGGCAGTGACAATTGAGAGCACAGAAAAAATATTTGAAGAAAGATAGAAAACACTTGAGTTTGTTTACCTTAGAAAAAGGATAAGAAGGTCATGACAAAAGTATATAAAACATGTGCATGGGAAAAATAAATTCTGTTTTCCCTGCTTTATAGCAAGAACAATGGAACATGAAATGAAACTAAAAGTTGTAACATTTTAAATTGATAAACGGAGGTACAGTCTCCCACAATCTATGGCTAGATTATTGATCTCATTGCTACAGGCTATCTTGAAGATATCAGGCTGTCAAGAACTTCAGAAGCCTCAAAGAAAGATTGAATGATTATATGAACAATGACAATAATCAGCAGTGTAACAAGTAATGGCAACATAAATACTGGATGAAAGAGAAAACCTGTTTCTAGACTAAAATCAACCTCTTAACCATCAAGGTTTAAGAGAAGACCATCTTTACAGAGGGCAAGGCACATGTGCAGTTTCAGACTCCAGGCCCCCTTCCCCCTCAGCAATGTGGAAAGGTTTTTGCAGAAGTAAAGCAAAACCCTGAGTCCACTCTGTGCCCTTTGAGGGGAGGAGGGGAGCTTTGTCCTGTGGCAGGGAAAGGCATTACACTTCACTCAGGGTGTAAAAATGTAAAGCTAGGGCTCTGCAATTAATTTGATAGGAAGTGAGGCCTTCAGTTACTCAGCTGCGCCTGAGGAAATGGCAGTGTGCAGCAGTTTGCCCCTCCTGCCTCCCCCAAATCTGTATCCCAGATCTGAAGCATCCAGAACTGGCCTCTGCTGGAGACAGTACTGGACTATAGAAACTACATGTCAGATCCAGTTTGGCACAGTCTGTGTTCTCCTTGAGTCTGTTATTGAACTGGTGTTGTTAATGTAGCCTGGGTGTACACGGGTTTCTAATCCCCTCTCCAATTGAGGGAATTATTGGCAGGGCAGTGTGCTGTGGAGGGACACAACAGCCCAGTGGCCTTCTCTGTCCCCTATAGAGTCAGGCCCAGTCAATCAATTACTTAACTATATACAAATTTATTATTACAACAAAACATTAAAGAGTAAGGACATAGATTATATATATATGTAAAAATTTACAAAACAATAAATCCTATACCATATATAGATATACACATACACACCCAATTATTATTCAAAAATACAGATGAACAATAAAACAACCCAGAACAAAGGATATTGATTGGGCAACCTTGTAACTCTATTAATATACAAACGATTACTTCAACTTATAAACTATAAGGCACTGTCTACAAATATAACAAGCAATCCTTAGACTACCTGGGTGCCCTCCAAGGCAGGAGATCTACTCCCACGGTACCACTACAGGAAAGGAGATTGGGGGAAAAAAAAGGAGAGGGAGACCCTAAAGACTCCTAAGCTCCCCCACTATCACCCAGAAGCAGCCCATGTGTTACCCCTTCACAACCTGGGGTGGGGGGTGTCCTGCTGGGGGGACCCCCTCTCCAGGGTAACTTACTACTCCCCAGTCCCCGAGAGTTACCTCCCATTCTCCAGGTCAAGCTCTGCTCCCTGCTGGGCTTCCCTGTGACCCGACTCTGCTACCGCCGGCCTGGCTTAGGGGCACATGCACCTCTGTGTGTGGTAGATGATTCGCCTTGTGCTAGGGTTTGGAGGCCTAGACAGCTTTGTGCAGCACTGGGCTCAGTCTGCTCCCAGACACTCTGGGCAGTGTCGTCTGCACTGAGCTGCTACCCCGTGCCAGCAGCTGTAGACCAATGCCACATCTAGCAGCTCCCAGGGTCACTCACTCTCTGTGCAGCACTTCCTGCACCAAGTTCCTGGCCTCATGTGGAGGTTGGGGACCTGAGCCACCCAAGCGGCTCCAAAAATCCTGTTCCATGGACTAGTCTATGTACTGCATCTCTGGCCTCATGCCAAAGGTTGCAGACTTGAGCCACCTCACACAGCTCCCAGGTTCCAGATGCCGTACACCATGTTGTGCACTGACAGCCTAACCTCTGGAGCCGTCTGCAGCTCCCTGCCAACGGAAGTCTTCAGAGGCTCTTCTGAGCTACTGCTTCACCTTGCTGAGCAGCTCTCCATAGCTCTTCTAAGCCTCACTCTTCTCTCTTTTCCATCCCCAACGCATCTCCCTCGTGCTGGGCACACAGCTCCTTTTATACGCTCTAGGGCTCCTCCCCGAAGTCTTCCAGACCTCACAGTGTTGCAGTCTACAATCAGGTCTGGGAGAGCTCTCCTCCCCTTCCCCTCAGGAAAGGGTCATGACTTTATTTCTCTTGCTGCCTCCTGATTGGTGGATAGGCTCCACCAACCAAAACAGCAGAATCTCAAGCCTGGGACTCAACCCAAGGTCTGAAAGGTAAGCCTGCTACACTAAGTTTCCCACACCATGACTGAAGGAATTTCTAATGTAGACACATTTTACAAGGATGTTCCTACTGAATTTTGGATGACAGAAATGCACATGAGACAAATGCCTATATCCAAAACATAGCCCAGGAATCACTTTCATTTCCAAACTCCATATATGATGAATCATGCCCCTCCCACCAGTAGAAGGCATTGTGCCAACTTCCCATTCTCTGGAAGTGCCGAACATGTCTTTATAGGAAATGCTCTTGCAGCAGAGTCCTTTTCTGTGCATTTCAGGCTTAAGCTTCACCTCAACTTCATACTTAACCTCAACTTTGCATATTATTTCAAAGAATCTGGGGGATAACTGATCAGTCCCTGGAAAAAAAGCATGGAGCAGGTCCTCAAACAATCCATTTCTAAGCACTTGGATGAGAAGAAGGTGATTAGGAACAGTCAGCATGGTTTCACCAAAGACAAGTCATGTCTGACCAACCTGATCACCTTCTATAATGAGATAGCTAACTCTGTGGATGTGCGGAGATCCTCTCCCTTGGCCCCTCCTCGATGCTGCTTGACCTCTGGTAACCGCAGGCTCCAGGCAGCCTTGCTCCCTGCCAGTGCAGCTGCCCCCAGGGCTGCTTTCAGCATCTTTTACTGTCCTCCCTGCTGATCCACGTGGCCATCTCTTCCTCATTTGCCACACATGGGTTATCTCCCTTGCCGGGAAGCTCAGTGGCAGGGCCAGATTAACACACAGGCAAACTAGGCATATGCCTAGGGCCCTGAGCTGCAGGGGGGGCGGGGGGAGGCGGGGGCTGGTTCTTCTCTCCACAGCGGCAACACAAATAGTCCCATCTGCCTCCCTTCCTTTTCCCCTCTTCCGCTCTGCTGGCCTCACCACCATGGTGGCTGCTTCCTAGCAGTGGCTCTGAGCCCTGCTCCCTGTGGGCAGCAGTGCCGGGGTGGGGAGGGGGGTCTTGATCAACCCAGGGCCCAGAAGTTTGTTTGCTTAGGGCCCACTAAGGGGTTAATCCAGCCCTGCTCACTGGATCCCTGGACCTGGATCCTCAGCCTTTAGTGAGTTCTTCCAGGTCTGGGGTGAACATGGGGAAGTGATCCCAGTGTGTGGGGCTGTTCAGACTCCCCCACACCCATAGTAACAAGGCCCTGCCCTGTTACAGTTAGCCAAAGAAGCTGTGAAATCTTCATCCTTAGGGGTTTCTAAGACCTGGGTAGACAAAGCCTTGGCTGGGATGATTTAATTGGGGCTGATCCTGCTTTGAGTAGAAGCTGGACTAGATGACCTCCTAAGGTCCCTTCCACTCCTTATTTTCTATGATTCTATATCATGTGTCCACACCCCTAAACACTTTTGAAAATATTACTGCAACTACAATAATAAATATAAAAATAATAATTATAATATACAACTTGTCTCTAGGGAGTTACTGTTATGTTAAACAGGCTGATTTTTGTAACACATGGGTTAGTCAGTAATTAGCAAGAATATGAAAGTGTATTATCTTTCTTTCCCAGAGATGCAAGAAACAAACCATAGCTCCATGCACATCAAACTGGAAAACAGCACACAGCTTGCCAAAAATAGGAAGGTTTCTTAATATAAAATAATTAAAAAGAACTCCAACCTGACCATCAAGGTTAATGGAAATAACTATAAAATATTTATCACTTCCTGTTCCTATTGTGCATTCTGAACAAATGCAAGAAAGACAGAGAAGCCTACCTGTAACAGAAGCTGCTATGACAGTCCCTAGGGAGTCACAGTCCCTCCTGAAAACATTAATTAACTAGAAATAGTGATCTGCATTGCTTACACTGGAGGCAGGAGGGTACTCATTTAGCAAATACAATTAATCAAAGGAAAGGAAAGCTACTTTTTAAAAAAAGCAGCTACTAAATGAAACATGATAGATCAGTTAATCTGGATCCATCTTGAAGCCTGCTGCAAAGCCCCTGGAAGTCACTGAGAGATTTTCCAAAGAGTCAATAAGCTCTGGATCACTTATTTTCACTACTGTATATTAAGCGTAACTCCCTTAAGAAGAACAAATTTGGCCCATGAATGGGGATTATGGTTTTCTCTGATTTGAAAAAAAATCCCCAATTTTCAGATTTAAAAAGGTAACCGCAGATCCACATTTTTCTGTGATTAAAATAAAGCACCACTTTATATTAGTGGCATTTCATTTTAATCACAGAAAAATGTAGATTTTGGGATTTTTTTGACTCAGAGAAAGCCAAGATCCCTGCTCATGAGAGAGTTGAAGAACAGTCATTTCATTTTCCATGATGGCCTCTACTCAGTTTCCATGTGACAAATGTTGTTTAGACACAGCTGTGTTTGTGTGTACTGGGGATAGGCTTCTTCTTGGGAAAATAATGACAAGTAGCTTGTTCATATATACGTTCTGTCACCTGTGCACAGGAGAGCTTGAATCTAAAGGAGTTTAGAGCAAATAGCACAAAATATACGGATTTTGCGTTTTTTTAATTTAGACCTTAAGTTCTTCCAGTGCTGCATATTGTCCCTCTCCCTTGATCAAAAAGCCCTTTGAGATCTGATTTAAAAGTCTTAGTCAAGCAGTAAGCTACAGTAAGACTAGAGCAGTGCCTTAATTTGAGAGGCCCAGGAAGGATACAAGTCCCCTGACTATTAGTTCAGACCTAGTTAAGGATTACCTGGAGGGCTTAGATGTGTCCAAGTCGGTAGGCCCGGATGACCTTCATCCGCAGGTGCTGAGGGAACTGGCTGGTGTCATTGTGGAGCCATTGGCACGGCTGTTTGAGGACTCCTGGTGCTCGGGCCAAATCCCTAAGGGCTGGAAAAGGGCCAATGTGGTCCTTATTTTCAAGAAGCAGAGGGAGGAAGAGCCTGGCAACTACAGGCCAGTCAGCCTTACTTCCATCCTGGAGAAGGTCTTTGAAAAAATTATCAAGGGCCACATTTGTGAGAGCCCTGCAGGGGAAGTGATGTTGAGGGGTAACCAACATGGGTTAGTGCAAGGCCGATCCTGCCTGACTAACCTGGTCTCTTTCTATGACCAGGTAACAAAGAGCTTAGACGGGAAGGAGGAAGTCGATGTCATCTTCTTGGACTTCCAGAAGGCCTTCAACA
>NW_017728906.1:175819591-175853985 GCF_001723895.1 Crocodylus porosus | reverse complement strand
GTGGAGAACCTGGCGAGGGTCCAGAGGAGGCCACTTGTATGGTTGGGGGCCTCTGTGGCCAGCCCTATGAGGAGAGGCTGAGGGACCTGAATCTTCTTCCAGTGCCACTTCATCTTTCAGTAGTCAATGTTTTTAACATAACATGTCAATGTTTATTGCTGGTGATAATGAAATAATGTGAAACAATTGATACTTAAAACACAAGGTAATATTTTAGTATGGACTCATTGTATCCATTATATATGAACACTACATCTGCCAGTTTGTACTCTTCAAAATGAACTTAAAACAGCTACTATTAATCACCTCTAGAGAAATAATCCAAGATTTGGCTACTAGGTATTAACAGCAAAAACAAGCTTCAGAGAGATGTATCTCAGTAAAGAAGGATTTTCACAATTTATATTTCACTTGTATTCTTTCATGAAGAACATCTGACAATTTGCTGCATCTCTAGACTGAAAATTATATATTTAGGAATTCTAAAGCATAGCCCCACATAACAAGATTTATGAGCTCTCCTATGTACTTAGTCTAAGGCTCTGTCTATATTTTAAATGGTTTGCAAATATAGCTATACTAAAAGACTACCCCACAAACAGTGCCAGTGAACATCCATACCAGGGAGTGGTCTCATTTTCTCACCCTAAGGGACAAGTAAGGTCCTTTAAAGCTCAGTCTCCTAATCCACCAGTCCATACCAGATACCTTTCAATACCTATATTGTAATCTACTGAAATCCTGACAACATGAGCCTTAAAATGTCCGGTTTTCTTCTTGTAGAGATTCTGCTATTAGCAGTCGCTTAGTCAGCTTACCCCAGTTATTGAATTTCTGACTGTTTCCTATGCAGCTTCTTGTCATATAGCTAAGGACCTCCTTAGGATATAGGAAAGTAGGGCTGGAAGGGACCTCTAGAGGTCATCTAGTCCAGTCCCCTGCTCAAGGCAGAATCATTCCTTACTAAACCATCTTACCTAAGTGTCTGAACAACCTGATCTTGAAATTTTCCAAACTTGATCAATGGGCACATCCACACACAGTGATTTAAGGTACATTAGCCATTTTTAAAGTGCATGAGTCTGTTAGGATAATGATATGGATTTTGTGTGTTGGGGTAACAATATGGAATCTGGGAGTGCTGTGTGTGCAGCTGATTAAAAGTTTTTTCCTGTGTCTCAGCACAAGCCACTAGTCACAAGTCTAGATGATATACTAAAAGCAACTAACTTGAGTAATGCTTAAGTAAATGGATTCTTAAAAGGAGGGTAGGGTGCAAAGTGCATGATTTGTTAAGTAAAATAGAATAGCCCACCAACTAGTGTCAGGAGACAAAAGCAGAAATATGGCCTTGGAAATGGTGCTGAAGTCAGCAAGAAAACCAGCAAGAACTGGCGAGAAACCACAAGTGACCGAAAGAAGATGGGGGTTGGAGTCTTACACATGCGCTCTTAGCAGAAAGGCATGTAAATGAAGGAAATGTATAGGCAATACCATGCTAAGGAAGCAAACATGAAACAGAAGTGGAGCTTGAGATTGGAGGAGAAATGGGTGGAAACAAAGGCGGGATGAAGGCAGAATAAATGCTAATATGTATGAACCAAGGTGTATAAATGTTGGAAAGAACTGTTAGTCAGGGTGGCTCCCCAGTTTGTTGTTTTTTGGGAGCTAGTCCAAAGCTGTCTCCATTCTGAATAAAGCTGTTGTGAGCAATGTGTGCTGGTGTTTGCTCCCTGCTTGCTCTGGCTAATGAGTAACAAGATCCATGGGCAATTGGACCGTTGTCTCCCTAGTTGTTGGGCGCCGTATGCAGTCAGGGTCTAACAGGGTCTACATGTGTGCACCCTTATTGCATGTTAAAAATGGTGATTTTAGGCTAATTGTGCCTAAATTTAATACCTGCATAAAGAAAGTATCACATTTTGGAGCAATTAGTTAAGCCAGATGCTTGCCTAGGACAGAGGTGAGTGGAGCAGGAAAAGTCATGTTGGGCTCCGGGGACCCACCTGCTGTCCCAGGCGGGAGCCCCAGCTTGGGCTTCTAAGGCACCTGAATCCCAGATGGGTAGCAAGGCATCCCAGCTGCATTGCCAGGCCAGCAAACCTGCCCTGAGGAAGAGGTGCAGGGGAGCCAGTAGCAAAGGCCTTGCCCATGCTGTGCTATCCCCTTCCCCTGCAGAGAGTCACAGGGGGGTGGATGGGTCTGTCCCTTGTGCTTTGACAGGAGCCACATCTTCTTCTTGGCAGCATGGGGCTCTGCGAGCTCAGCTCCAGCCCACTCTCATCTAATGCTGAGGAGGCAGGAATACAAGGAAGGGGTTAGAGCCAGGGCCAGGGCTGGGGCTCAGGCAAGGGCCTGGCCAACCACATCTAGGGGGACTGGAGGCTCCTACCCGCTTGGCTGGTGCTGGGCTACACCGCCTGGCTATGCTACTGTGGGCTTCTGGGGGCTGTCCAGGGTGCTGACCAGGGCAGGCTACCCAGTAGGTATGTTAAGTTGCCTTAAGGCATAGATGCACACCTAAATTACCTTAATGCACCATAAGTTAAAGCACATTAAGTTTAGACGAATGTAAATTCATCTGTAGACATGCCCAATGTAGCCTATTCCAATGCCTGACCACTCTCATCGTTAGAAAGCTCCAACCCAAATTTACTCTGCTGAAGCTTGAGCCCATTACTCTTAGTCCTATCCTATATAGCCACAGAGAAAAGCCCATTTCTGTCCTCTCTATAATCACCCCTTAGGTATTTGAGGACTGTTATCAAATCTTCCCTTAGTCTTCTCTTCTCCAGACTAAATCAACTTAGTTCTTTCAGCCTTTCCTCATACATTTTGCTTCCCAGGTCCCTAATCATTTTTCTTGCTCTACATGATTCTTTCCAATCTATCCACATCCTTCTTGGAATCTCAGGCCTAAAACTGGACACACTACTACAGGTGAGGCCTCCCCAATACTGAAGACAGTGGTTGATTTACTTCCTCTGATTTGCAAGTGACATTCCTCTTAATACAAGCCAGTATTCTGCTGGCCTTTTTTTGCAACAAGAGCACCATGTTGGCTTGTATTCTGCTTATGATCCACTGTAACCATCAGATCCGTCTCTGCAGTACTACAGACTAACCACTCATTCTTCAGTCTTGAATAATGGTGAATTTGTCATTATCATTTGTATTACATTAGCACTTAACAATCCCAAATGTGATCCAGGCTCCAGTGTGCAAAAGCCCATATAATAAGAGACAGTCTCTTTCCTGAAGATCTTTGTGCAAATGCAGGTAGCTTAAGTTAATTTGATTTGCTGTGAAGCCTGCAGCAAATCTAATGAATTTTAGTGAGGATTTCAGTTCTGTTTGCTGGAGCAAAGGAATCCTTTTAATCAGACTTTATAGTAAGGAACTGAAATTTGGAGTGATAAAAATAATGACATCAACAGTACAATAGAGAGTAGTTAGCTGTGTTAGTCAGACATGTGGTAGGGGAGGGTGGCATCTTAGGGTACTGACAGATGTGAAAAAATAAAACAGCACTTTACCTGTGTCAAAGATCAAAGTCTTTGATTTCAGATGCTGATGGCAAAAGGTCAAATGGCAAAAGGTCAGACGCTAACACAGCAAACTCTGTTATTTATTATTATTATTATTAACTCACTATTATTTTTTAGTTTGTAACAGTGCTGCATATACACACCCCTATCTGTGCCTCATTTTAAATTACTTGAGCTTTTCATACAAGAGAGAGAAACTGACCTTGACAGCCCAGCACGAAAGATAAAGTACCTATAGTAACGAGATTAGCTGACTTTAGTGAAGTTGTAAAATTAATTAAATATACTATGCGTGCCATCCTGTGACCAAACAGAACCAGTACCACCCAAGTAAAAATAACCCCCCTTTTTTATGAAACCTGAGCAAACAAAGAAAGCACAAGTGCCAACTCATTAATTATTTATGACTGGCGTATAATAATTGGTCACTTTCCCCAAATATAACTTTGAAAGAACTTCCGCCCAAAGCAGAGAAGAGAGAACTGTGTATACACTCAAGAAGAACAGATTGTGCACAACAAATGTTATCTATTCGCCTACGTATTTTTTTTTTCTGGCGTATCCTCATCTTGCCGGCCCATCTATCTCTCTATCTCTGGTGTTATCTTTCTTAGCAAGAGCTCCCGGTAATCTGCAGACTGCAACGGCTTATGTGAATCGCTCAGAATCTGTAACAAGCAACTCTCTTACCCACCCTGTAAATGCTGGGTAACATGATATCTGCATGCTGTAACTGAATAAATCAACTCCTCTGCCTACGCTGCAGCACATCCGTAGCGTAAGTAAAATAAACCTTTTGTATAACCAATACACTGTGTTTAAATCATACTGACTCCTGCTCACCGTTATCACCCACCTGCCCGGTCATAAATCCCCCTCCTCGCGCCAAGCCGGTTGTGCCGACCCAGGCTTGCAGGTCAAGGGTGCACCGGCGTTAGGGGCGCGACAACCTGAAGAAACAGTGTGTTGGTTTGACCCAGCCCCATAGCATCTGTATAGATTAGGCACTTCAGCAGGCCCTCTTGGTAGTTTTATCTAGTAGCTGTTTGAATCAGCTGTTACATAAAAGTGCCAGAAAGCCCTGCTGAAGTACCCAATCTATACAGACATTGGGCAAGCTGGGTCAAACTAACATGATGCCTCTTCTGGGTATGCACTGCGTTCAGAATGGGGATGCACTGAACTTAAAGTAAAACACCATTTTTTAGTGTATGTAAGGAACCTTAGAGACTAACTGATTTGGAAAGGCATGAACTTTCATGGGCCACAGAATACTTTATCAGGCCAGGCACAGACTTGCAGAAAACAGTTTTTATTGATAACACCATCTTTTTGGAAATCCATTCATAGTATCTGACAAAGTAGGCTCTCACCTACAAAAGTTCATGCTTGTCCTAACAGGTCTGAACCTATTAGTCTGTAAGGTACCTCCTGTCCTACCTTCAACAGGACATTAAGGAGATAATGTGGGTTGCACCAATAGAAGTTAGAGTGAGATAAGCTAAGTTGATATGGGCATGTTCTTCAAAGACTTGAGGACTGTATTGCAATGGCAGTAGGAAGATGAGCATGGGAGAGAAAAAATGCATGGTACACGAACATAATATTAGTAGACCTCAGAGATCGAGTAAGGCCAAATGTCTGTCCCACCTGCTCTTAAAAATGTCTGGGGATGGAGATTCCACAACTTCACTGTAGCCTGTTCCAATGCCTGATCACCTTCATAGCTAGAAAGTTCTTCCTAATATCGAACCTAAATTTCTTCTGCTGCAGCTTGAGGCCATTGCTTTAGTCCTGTCCCCTGCAGCCATCAAGAAAAGCCCCTCTCCATGCTCTCCATAACCACCCTTTGTGTACTGAAGACAATTATCAAATCATCCTACAATCTTCCCTTCTCCAGACTAAATAATCTTAACTTTCAGCTTTCCTCATATATCTTGCATCCCAGGTCTCTAATAATTTCTGTTGCTCTGTGCTGGACTCTTTCCACATTCTTCTTGGAGTGTTGGGCCAAAAACTAGACACAGCACTCCGTGTGATTTCTCAGCAGTGCTGAAGAGAGTATAAAAATTACTTGCCCTGACTTGCAAATGATGCTTGTCTTAATACAAGCCAGTATACTGTTGTCCTTTTGTTGTAACAAACACAATGTTGACTCATATTCAGCGTACTGTCCACTGTAAACCCCATGTCATTCTCTGCAGTATTGCAGCCTAGTCAGTCATTCCCGAGTCTGTATTTGTGCATACAATAATTCCATTCCAAGATTCAGCGATGTCAAGTTGCATGTGGCCTAGCACACGAAGACCGCAAATGTTGCTGACTTCAGATAAAGAATGGCAAGAAAAAAGACTCAGCCCAAGGTTCCACTGATTGCTGTCAACATTTCCCCAGTGCCTGAGCCCCAGTACTGAGACGTCTGCCAAATGTTTGCTTGGTCAAAATGATCATAGGTTTTGCAAAAGATTGTTGCTTCTGCTCTTTAGAATCCCTGCTGGGGTGCACCAGGTCAGGCAGCAACATCATAGAGCAAAAAAGTGAATTTGGCCATGTTAATTAATGGGTTAATTAATACCTATGTGGAATTCTTAGAAGACCTGGATCAGATACATGCTTATGTTTCAACATGACTTGAAACAAGCAGTGCCATTAACATACTTAAACCTGACATCTGCTTGAATTACTTTACTGAAAAGGGATAAAAATGAACAAAAGGAGCATGACCTCCTCAGATCAAGCTAGGCATGGTAAACAGCAGGAACAATTCCCTGAGGTCAAACTATTTTTAATTGATAAATGCCCCCGTGATTCTTCTGGACTGGAGAAGAAGAAGGGCTTTATGTGCCCAAAAATCTTGTCTAACCTGTCTCCCAACTATACTGTTGGTCCAATAAAAGATATCACCAAAGAAAGCTTGCTTCTTTAGAAAGAATGTCATTTAGAGGTATTTTCTATGATTTTTAAATTTGTGTCTTTTAGATTATTATTACATTTCTCTAGAACTCTGTTGGGTCATCACTAGTAAATTCTTTACAACTTCTTCACAAAGCTTTTGTTTCTTTACAAGTGCTTATAAGAGACTCATCATAATGGTATCCAGTAAGTTGCCTTATAACAGTGCATCATTTCAAAAGAAAAATGCTGCACTCTGCTTCCCATTGAATACAGTAAATCCATTACTGGTTCCTTGAGTCTGATAACAGCTGCTGATCCCCATCACACATTGTTGTATATTAGACATTTAAAATAGTGTTTCACTTCTACCCATTCATTATGCTCCAGTTTCTTAAGTTTCTCTGCATTTTGTTGTTATGAAATGGAGATGAAGATCGTAACATGTCAATTGCCTGCTGTTATCAGATGTAGCTGTGGATAGCAGGTACTTATCTGAATGGATGCAAAGCCAAACAAAATAACAATCTTTCAACATCTATCTATCAAAATAAAAATCTATCAACTCCAGCAGCAGCCAGAAGTAAGCAGGGCCCCGTGGTGGGATGGACTGCGGGGAGGTGGCTAGGCCAGAGCTGAGGCGGGTCTCACCCTGCCTGTCACCTGCTTGGCCCAGCCGCCCCAGGGAGAGAGTAAGGGAGGAGATGGGGTACTTACCGACCCCTCGCCAGTGAGACAGAGTCCCCCCAAATCCCAGGCAGGGCCCTCCTTGCCTGGGAATAATTTGGACTCAGCAGCGGGCCCACTGCATATGCATGCAGTTTAAAAAGTCCTGCCAACAGGAAAAAAACCTCAGTTTGATCCCGGAAGCAGCACGAGACACTCAGGTGACAGCCTGCTGAGTCCCCGCACCCTGAAGTCCCCCAGTGATTCCCAACTGCTGTGTAGCGCCCCCGCCAACCCCCAGCAGCATCCAGAGGTAAGCAGGGCCCCGTGATGGGAGGGACTAGCCCAGCCCAGCCACAGGGAGGTGGTTAGGCCAGAGCCAAGGAGGGTATCACCCCACCTCGGCCCCTGCTTTGCCCAGCCCCCCAGGGAGCCACGCGACCAGAGCTGCACGAACAGGCTGCGCAAACAGGCATGTTTGTTTGCCCAGTGAGCAAGTTACTGCAGGAGTTTGCACAGGAGGGTGAGCGGGAGGGCCTGAGGCCCTGCCAGTACAACCCCTAGGGAAGCCAGTCCCAGCAACAGCCAGCCCACCAGCGGCATGACAAGGATGGGCATACACCGTACACTGAGGGTCCCCTCGAGGCCTGCAGCCTCCCTCTCTAGCTCCTCAGAGGCCTCCACCCAGATGGAGCCCATGGTTCTCGGCTCCATGCAGGCAGAGCCTCTGGTTCTTGGCTGCAGGAGCTACCTGTCACTTTTTCAGGCTTGGGGGTCCAGGAGCATGGCCACCTCCCATTGTGAGGTCTGCTCCCTCTTGGGGTCTTTGGTGTGCCAGCTAGAGCTGCTCCAGGCTGCAGTCCAGAGACTGCATGCCATCAGGGACTGATTGACTCCTACTGCCAGCCCCTTCACCCCTTGGAGGTGGAGGTTCAACTAAGGTCACCTCCCAGGGCAAGGGAGGATTCAGGGACCTCCCTTTCTGTCCAGCCATGGGATTGGACCAAGGTGGTCAAGGGTCCCAAGGCCTGCCACACCAGGGTCCCTGTCCCGCTGGAGCTTTGCAACAGGTTCCAACCTCTTGCAGCCCCAGCAGAGCCTGCCAAGCTGCCAGCTCCCGCAGGCAACACAGGCTCAACTGCAGCTACTGCCCTCGCTCTCCCCAAGACAAAACTCAAAGTCCTTGTCGTGGGAGACTCCATCCTGAGGGGGGCTGAGGGGGCAATCTGCCACCCTGACCCTTTAGCCAGGGAAGTCTGCTGCTTCCTGGGAGCCTATATCCGAGACATTGCGGAGAAGATCCCTGGGCTTCTCTGGCCCACAGACCACTACCCTATGCTTCTTATCCATGTGGGCACCAATGACATGGCTTGGAGCAATCCCAGACAGGTCATGAAGTGCTACAGGGATTTGGGATTGGGGCTTAAGGGGTTGGGGGAACAGGTGGTGTTCTCTTTGATCCTCCCAGTCTCAGGCTATGGGTTGTGGAGGAAGAAGAGGATCAAGGTAGTGAACCAAAGACTGTGGTGCTGGTGTCATCGAGAAGGCTTTGGGTTCCATGACCACAATCCACTCTTTGGTGAGAGTCAGTGAGCTGCTGGGAAGGGACAGCCTCCACCTCTCTCCGCTGGGGAGGAGGCATTTCTCACCCAGACTGGCTGACCTGCTCCGCCGGGCTTCAAACTAAGCCCGCCAGGGGATGGTGGCACTACTGTCACTGCTGGCCACTGAGCAACCCTTGCAAAGCCAACAGGCCAAGGCACTCTAGGGAGCCCACCCCTGCCCTAGTCCTGGAATGCTCTGCGGGCACAGCAGGGTCCCCCAAAAGGACACTCGCCTGCCTGTACACGAATGCCAGGAGCTTGGGGAATAAAAAGGAGGAACTTGTTCTCCTGCTTAACACAAATAAATCTGATGTCATAAGGATAATGGAGACCTGGTGGGACTCCACCCATGACTGGGCCACAGGTATAGATGGCTATACCATGTACAGAAGAGATCATGTGGACAAGAGGGGATGGGGTATAGCTCTCTATGTAAAGGAAAGCTATGCATTCCTGCAAGCTGACAATGGTGCCCAGGGTGGACAACTGGAGACCCCCTGGATGAAAATCCATGGGGAACATGGCACAGGGGACACAATGTTGGGAGTCTATTACAGACCTCCCACCCAGGATCAAGAGTTTGACCAGGAGTTTGCCAGAGAATTGGTTGAGGCCGCATGCTCCCTGCCCATGGTTGTCATGGGAGACGAACTACCCGGATATCTCGTGGGAAGAGCACTCCGCCACATCCGAATGGTCACAAAGTTTTCTCACATGTGTGGATGACCTCTATCTGACGCAAGAAGTCTACGAGCTGATGAGAGGTAAAGCACTGCTCGACCTGGTACTGCAACGAGGGATAACCTTATCAGCGACCTAGTGATAGAAGGGAAGCTGGGTGACAGTGACCATGAGCTTTTCACCTTCACCATCCACCATAAAGCTTCCAAGTCAGTTAGCAATATAGAAGTCCTTGACTTCAAGAAAGCTGACTTTGCCAAGCTCAGAAGGCTTGTCAGTGAGGCCCTAAAGGGCCTCAGCCCAAAGGGGAGGGGAGTTCAGGATGAGTGGTTGCTCCTCAAGGGAGTGATCCTCAATGCACAAGCTAAGTCTTTCCCATCTCTGAGGAAAGGCAGCAGAAGGGCACAGCAGCCCCCTTGGCTCTCCAGGGAATTAGCAGACCTCTTGCATCTAAAATGAAAGGCCTACAAAGGATGGAGGATAGGATCCACCTCTAAGGAGGAATATTCTGCACTGGTCTGGACCTGCAGAGACCAAACCAGGAAAGCCATGGCTGCAACTGAACTCTAACTGGCTACAAGTATCAAGGACAATAAAAAGTCCTTTTTAGATATGTAGGGAGCTGGAGGAAAAGCAAAGGCAACACTGGACCCCTGCTAAACCAGATGGGACAACCAATGCCCATGAAAAAGCCAACTTGCTGAATGGGTACTTTGCGTCGGTCTTTCACCAGTCCCAAGGGACGCCTCTGCCCATTACAGGACAGGAAGGCCTGGATGAGGGACATTCCTTACCCTCCCATCCATGCTGACCTTGTGAAGGAACACCTTGAGAGGCTGGATACCTTCAAGTCAGCCGGCCCTGACAGCTTACACCCCAGAGTACTCAAGTAGCTGGCAAGCATCATAGCCCAGCCCCTGGTATGGATTTTCGAGAACTCCTGGTGCTCCGGTGTAGAGCCCGATAATTGGAAGAAGGCCAATGTGGTGCCTATCTTCAAGAAGGGGAGGAAAGTGGATCCAGCAAACTACAGGCCCATCAGCCTGACCTCTATCCCAGGGAAGGTCTTAGAAAAGATTATCAAAGAGACCATTCTCAACAGACTAGCTCATAGCAAAATCCTGAGGGATAGCCAGCAGGGGTTTGTTGCAGGTAGGTCTTGCTTGACCAATATAATCTTTTTATGACCTGGTGACCTATCAACTGGACAAAGGGGAAGAGATTGATATCATATATCTTGACTTTTAAAAAGCCTTCGATCTGGTATCCCATGATCAGCTCTTGGCAAAACTGGACAGCTGTGGCCTCAGCTTCTCCACTATCTGCTGGCTGGGGAATTGGCTATGTGGTCGGACCCAGAGAGTGGTGGTTCATGGAAGTCAATTGTTGTGGTGCCCTGTGACCAGTGGGGTCCCTCAAGGCTTGTTCCTTGGGCTTATAGTGTTCAACATCTTCATTAATGATGTGGACACTGGTGTCAGAAGTGGACTGGGCAAGTTCGTCGATGACACTAAACTTTGGGGAAAAGGGTCTACACCTGAGGACAGGAAGGCAATCCAGGTTGACCTTGACAGGCTCAGCAAATGGGCAGACCAGAACCTGATGACATTTAACACCGAAAAATGCAAGGTTCTCCACCTTGGGAGGACAAACCCGTAGCATGCTTATAGGCTCAGCAGTGCTACACTGGCTAGTACAGTGGACGAAAGGGACTCAGGGGGCATGACTGACCACAAGATGAACATGAGCCTGCAATGTGATGCTGCAGCTAGTAAAGCAAGCAAAATGCTGGCTTGCATCCATAGCTGCTTCTCAAGCAAATTCCAGGATGTCATTCTCCCATTGTACTCGGCCTTGGTGAGGCCGCAGTTGGAGTACTATGTCCAGTTTTGGGCTCCACAATACAAAAAGGTTGTGGAGAAGCTTGAGAGAGTCCAGAGGAGAGCCACACACATGATCAGAGGTCAGGAAAATAGACCTTACAATGAGAGGCAGAGAGCTATGGGACTCTTCAACCCGGAAAAGCGCAGGTTCAGGGGTGATCTGGTGGTCACCTATAAGTTCATCAGGGTGCTCATCAGGATCTGGGGGAATGTCTGTTCACCAGAGCACCCCAAGGGATGACAAGATCAAATGGTCACAAACTCCTCCATGACCATTTCAAGCTGGACATAAGGAAGAACTTCTTTACTGTCCAAGGCCCCAAGGTTTGGAATAAACTGCCACCGAAGGTGGTTCAAGCACCTACTTTGAACGCCTTCAAGAGACATTTGGATGTCTATCTTCCTGGGATCCTATGACCCCTGCTGACCTCCTGCCCTTTGGGCAGGGGGTTGGACTAGATGATCTTCCAAGGTCCCTTCCAGCCCTAATGTCTATGAAATCTATGAAACTTTCATTATCATTTAAAATGTCATGCATCTCTCTGCATACAAGAACATTTTCCCTCCCATTTTTCTCATATCTTTTATTCTATGGCCCATAATTTTACACTTGAATAATTTCTTGACAACTAGAATTTTGCCCATAAGCTTAAACAATAAAGACAAACCACTTGAAGAACCTACATCTGAAGAAGGACATTGAATGGAACAGGTCATGGTTTATGCCTATTGGGTTTTCTCCTTCACAGCCCATTGAGAAGTTACTGTATTCCTAATTACAAGGTTAGTGGTTACAAAAGAGTTAAAAATTCCACAAAGACAAAAGGAAGGGCATAAAGGATTTAAGGAGTTTTCATGGTATGTACTGAGTGGGCACATTTACACAAGATGTCTACTGTTTCTGGTTGTTTAAATATGCAGGGCTATTAGGCTGGAGTAAACTAATAAACTCCACAGCAGGGTAGTACTTGTCAGTAGTATCCTATTGCTATACTTGGAAATATAAGTACTTGTAAACACAAATACAAGCTGGGTAACCTGCCAGCTAGCTCCACAGTGGAGCACCCTCATGCCCCAGCCAGCTCCTCTGTAGCACAGTGCACTGGCCCTGAGCAGCCCTGGGCTGGCAGGCTGACACCCTAGACCCTCTGCCAGCCAGGGATGCTCTGACCTGGCTCAATGTGCTGTGGTCCCCAGTGCAGTGCCTGGGAACAATATTGTATTGCATTAATATGCACATGTAGGTGTGCCCAGTATGCCCTTTAAAAGGTACCAAGATATTTGAATAAGTTTTGTTCTTGCTGTTCTGCAAGTAGCAATTTTGCTTTGCTTCTGTTCTCTCACCCCTCTGGCTTACCAAGTGCATGCTGCACTTCGGTCATGCCACAAGGAATAACGTAATGTCTTCACCCAATTAAATAATGCCACTGATGGCATGCAAACTTTCCTGACTACTGAGAGTATATACAAGCGTTACATTTACATCACCCTAACCAAAGTTAGGACAATACAGGTGGCTTGGTGTAAAAGCACTCACAGGGCTTAGGTGACCTTAAAGAATGGTGTGCCCAATCTAAAGTTAGTTCACCTCAGGGTTGAACTAACTTTAGCTCAGTAATGGGTTAGCCCAGTCTAGCAATGGTTAACATGAACTAGTTAACACTTGTGTGTTCACACCACAGTGTTGGAGCTGGGAAAGCTCAGTCATTTGCTATAGCCCCAGGACTGTGCTGTTCTTTCCCTCCTTGGCAGTGACCAGGCTATTTCCTCCCCCCACCTCCAACCCCTTTCTTTGGACTGAGCAGCCTACCCCTCACCCACAAACTTGCCAGTCTCCTACCAATCCTTGAATACTTGTTCATACCTTCAGAATTTCTGGTAGTAATACAGCTTAAGGGAAAAAATTAAGGTACAGAGTTTGAGGAAATAATTGCTTGGAGTTCTGTTCACTTCTGCCACAGGCTCCTTTGATCCTCAGAAAGTCACTTAGAGCCTGATTCAAAGCCTAGTGAAGTTAACCAGCATCATATGGAGATGTATTGGCACTAGGCTACTGAATCATAAGACAAACAGACATAGAGCATGAGCAGGTCTCTCAAAATGATTGCTGCTACAGGTACTAGGGATACTGGAACAGTTATACATGCACTATGCTGTCATCAGAAGCAGCAATCAGAGTGGAGGACCACATTGTTGTGAATCAAATGTGAGGGTTTGGCAGTAGCAGCAAAGTTCAGATAGAAGCTAGTACAAGCTGTGAGTTAGGAGCATTTCATTATTGGCTCAGTGTGGATCACTTTTTCCCAATGAAAGAATGCATTCATGTTGGGTGGGCCTGCACTGCTGTAAATAAGCCAATGGCTCACACATGTCCATCATGCTGGAGGAAGCATGAAGCTGTGGTGCAGTGGTGAACATCACCATTTAAACCACAACAAAATGGAACCTGTCATGCAGCCTTGTGCAGATCTGTGTTTAACTTCATTATTGTAAAATTGAAACAACGTATTTCAATATGCACGTAGGCAATTTGCATAGAGGGATGGATACTCAGAGGAGCATGTCTGGAATGTCAAATAACTGTTGTGTCCAAGGCAGGATTGTATTTACTGCTGCTTGGTGGGGGCGTTGGTTAAGGGAAGTTTTAGCGTTGATATAGAATGCAGGTAATGAACCAAGTAAGCAACAGAAGGACATACTTACTTAGTCTGTGTTTTTAAATCGTTTGGCTAATGTTATGTATCCCATGCAAGACTGTATTCCTCACTTTGCCCAAATGTGAATTTAGTGTAACAATAAGTAGCTCTTTATCAGCTCAAGATTGTACGATCTCAGACACCCAAGTTTACTTGCCAGAACTACAGACAGGTACAGGAATGTTGCCAACAGGTGTTTAATATTTGAGCGACTTAGACTGCAAAGTGCATCTGTTGGGAGACTTTGCTACCAGATCATCCTGCAGAGCTGTGTAGGTGCCCTCAGTGCATTCCAGCAGGCTGTCACAGTGAGGGTGGCTAGAAACAAAAGTGTAAATCAGGTCCTGTGAACACTACTGTGTAATACAGCATAGGGAATAGGACACCAGGTTACGAAGGCACATTCCTGATGAGCAATAAGGAGCTAAGATAAGAGATAAAATCTTTCTGAAATTCAGTAAGTAGCTAAAAGACTTCTACTAGATGCATACAGCAATTTCCTGCTGTTGATAGAGTGCAGCTGCTATACTGCTGAAACAAGATGAGAATGTACAGTACCACCTCATGCTCCATTTGTGTATAGGTCACATTATTAGAAAATAGCTCATGTGAGGAGATGTGCAACCTGATACTGTGGAAGCAATTAAGTTTATTGGCTCTGACCCTGTGTTGATGAGAAGCATACACTGCAGAATCCATATCTTGCCAGCAGAGTAACAAAAGCATCACTGCCATTATTGCAGTTGTTGTACCAATTAAAGCAAAGGGGCATCTAGGGAAAGTTATTGGCTATATTAATAGTGATGCCTGGTACATGCCTTTATTATTCCATTATTTATTATTTTCATTGACTACAACAAAAGCCCTAAGGTTCTATCATTGGAGGCTGTGTGTGGGATTATTAAAATCATTTGAAGTATTGAACCAAGCAGAATTAACACTTGACAGACTTCTGAATTCTCTCTCACATTCTAAATGCAGTTGGATATTTCAAAGAACTAGCACTAATTTACAGTTGAAGGACTACAGAACAGCATTACTGTTGGTCATCTTTGTGACGGCTGCAAAGAGTATTAACACAATTAGGGTAGCTCCTGGCACGGTAAATACAATTTACCCTGAGGAGTTTCTTGCCAACAGCTATTACAAGTCAAAGAAAGCATTGGAATGGACCGCATCTAGACAGAGGAAGAGCAATCCAATGTGACATATGTATTGTGTATTATAGGGAAGAATTCTATTTCATTTAGCGGGTAACCAAAGTGCAACTTGACACTAACTCTAAGTTACCCAGGTATTTTGTAGAAGTGTGTCTATTGCCCCTTCCAGGCACCTAACTGCCTCCATTACAAGAGTAGGATCACCCTCTGGAGATGCACATACATCTCCCTATTCTCAAAAAGGAGGCATTAACATGCCCAGAGAGGATTATAAAACAGCTCCTGCAAAACAGTTGGGTAACTCAGAGTTAGTCTCAAGCTACAACTTTGTCATCTTCTACTATAAACCAGGGTGTCTTGGTGCCCTAGATCCATGGCATCCTTTTGAACAACATGATAGGAAGAGAGGAAATAAGCAAGACAAGTGCAGGCTCCAGTGAGGTGGAGGATTTCTTCTTGCCGTTCCTCTGTCCCACACACACTGGAGGGCAAACTCTTCCCTGCCTTCTGCTCCTCCTCTTTCCTGCCCCACCTCCAGGCAAGGAAGCACTATATAAATGTATAAATGTATTTTAATACATTAGTTTTTGAAGAGGGGTGCCACACAATTCATAAAAGTTATAAAGGCTTGCCTTGAGTCTGCAAACCACTACTGTAGATTGAGAATTATTGGTCTAGGTGAATTAGCCATCTGTGATACACAGCAGAATTCTATAAAAGGTTATTACTTTGTGTACTATGCAAATATAACTATTTATAGTCTGTGCCTGCTGAACATTGGATATCAGCCATGCTTTATGGACATTTTTCAAGATAAATATGTTGACCTTGAAGGTATAACATTTCTGGATCTTCTGGGGTCTCTTCCAAAATGATGCTGATAGTTTGGAAAGGATTCAGAGGAGTGCAATAAAAATGACTGCAGGTCTAGAAAACTGCCTTGAAGTAAAAGACTACAGAGCCCCAATGTAGTTCATTTATGCACTAGAAGATTTAGAGGCAACTAGATCATAGGCTAAAAGTAACTACATGGGGAAGAGATTCCTGGTGTTATATTGCTCTTTAATTTACCTAAAAAAGATGTAATGGCTAGAGACAGAAGTTACACATTAACCCGTTTAAGTGATCAGAAACTGGTTTAAATCTGTACAAGAACAGGTTTATGTGCTCAGTGCACATAAACCAGTTTCAAAATGGCTCAAAAGGGTTCAAGATAAACCTGGGTGAATGTAGTATCAGACTTAGCTGATTTAACTTCTGTCCTAGACCCCTTCCAGGTTCAAGTTAAATCACAGTCCCACAGCATGCTTTTCAGCCCTGGGCTGTTCCTATTCTGTCTTCTCCAGAGAGCATGGCTAGTCCTCCCCACTGCTCCCTGGCTGGAGCAGTGAGGTCTGGCTGACAAAGGGGTGGGGGTGACCAAGCCCAACTGGAGATGCAGCCCAGTCTATAGAGGAAAGGCTGCCCCCCGCCCCAGCAAACCTCAGCTGGGGTCTGAGGCCAGGGAGGGGGGTTAGATACCCCTTCCCCCACGCAAACTTACCGGTGGCTTCAACTGTGGGCTACAAATCCCCGAGGCACCTGGAAGCAGGAAAAGGAAGTGATGAGCAACCCCACAGAATCCTGCTGCTGTAATTCGGGACTGCAAATCCCAGAGACTTTGGGGGAAGCATGAAAAGGAAGAGAACACACAGCCAGAGAGCCATGCTCTAGTGCCCCCAGGCTTCTGGCCTGAGCCACTGCAGTCATATGGCTGCATTTCCTGAATCAAAGATAAATGTCTGTTCACTTCTGTTTATATTTAATCTGTGCATCTTAAATGAACCTGCAAAGACTGAATCAATTCAGCCTCAGACTTTTTGACTGTCTGTACTTAGCCCAGGAGATCCAGTGCTTGGAAGCTAAAGCTAGACAAATTCAAACAAGAAATGAGGCACATACTATTAACAATGACGATAGCTAGTCATTGGAAGTCGTTTCTGAGGAGCATCATCTTGCAGTCTTTAAATTAAGACCAAATCTCTTTCTCAAAGACACTCTGTGTCTGAAAAAGAAGTTTTGAAATTACAGATAAGAACCTCTGGCTTCTGCTATGCAAAAGTTCAGACTCAATGACTGTAATATTCCCTTCTGGCCCTAAAAATCTATCTTCTTCTTTGGCAGTCCCTCACAGCTGATGATGATTTTCTTCCATGAGTGTCTTATTTGTGTGTCCAAACATGGCTGATAAGGCCTATCCAAGATCAACAGAATCTACTGCAGCTCAGACATGTATTTTCATGTAGGGTAGATTCTTGATTTGGTCCCCAACAAGCTGTTTCTGCCACTCCTGCTTTTCCATCTCTTGTTGTCAGGAGATTTCAAAGTACTGAGATCCCTGCCACAGGCTGTTCCCCCATTTTGGGTGGCTCTGGGCAATAGCTTCCCACAACTTGACATAGATGCCACATTTTTTATATATTGGCCTTGACGATGTCCATGAAGCTCTTTCTGTGCTCTCCTCTTGATCATACACCTTGGCTGAACTGGGAGAATAAAACTTGCTTTTGGGAGGACATCCGGATGATATGGCCGGCCCAAGAAAGTTGATGTCAAATGTTCATCACCCCACTACACATGGTGTTTGCTTGCAGGAGGATACTAATGTTGATGTGTCTATCTTCCCACTGGATTTGGAGGATCTTCCACAGGCAGTATTGATGGTACTTCTCCAACAACATTAGATGACACCTGTATGTTGTTCATGTCTCAACTCTATACAGCAAGGTGGGGATCATGAGCTAGGTGGCGGATCTGATGTTACAATCTTCGAACACCCATTTCTTCAAACATCCAAAGGCTGCACTTGCACATCTGAGATGATGTTCTATTTCTTTGTCAATGTTAGTCTTCTGTAAGAGATGCTGCTGCTGCTTGATCCATGGCTACTTACCCCTGCTTATATCACAGCCAACCTTCCCTGATGTTCATTCTACTATCCATCACCTGTGAACACACTGGGTAGCAGTACAGCTCTGCCCCACAGCTCAAATTCTATAAGAATGTCAAGGAGTACAACCTATTTGGCCATACTCTGTCTGATGATAAAGTTAGTATCTGAACAGTACCTGTAACTAAATAGTAGAAAAACTCAGCAGAATAGCTGTGGAATACATGGAACCAGTGGGCAATGGATAGGATTTTACCTAAACTGAGCATTGAAAGACATTATATTGATATAGCTCAGTTTAAATTTATAGAAGTTACCCTGTAGAGTTTTGATAATTGGAACACTACTTAAAAGGTTATTGTTTGGGGCTTGTTTTCCTGTTCTGCTTAGAAAAATGTTTAACATTCCCTAAGCCTGTTTATCTATGCTGTCTTCCTTTCTTGGATAAAAATGAAACTGAATATCAAGTGGATAAATGATTTTTCAGTATTTCTGATAGAAAGAACTTCATATATTCAGAGAAATATTCCTTCTGTTTACAAAAATTGCTGTCACCCAATCAGAGGACAGGAACAGTATCACTCAACATAGGTGACCAAACACAATTCAGATTATTAATTCCAGATACTGCACTTGCAACAGACTGTGAGTCATCCATGTGTTCAAAAGAAATACATTTTAATCAAAGAAAATTAAGTCATATACTTGAAAGTAAAAATTACCCTACATCCAAACTTTTGTTATCATGGTTGGATACCATAATGATAATGACACAAAACAAATTCTAATGGGCATGTTTAGATAAAAAGCTATTAAAAAATAGTTATTCTTTATTAACTATTCTTGATTATCTCTCGTTTGGACCCCTTTATTCCAGAATAAGAATGTCTTATTCTGAATTAGTTTAATCTGTTTTGGAAGTGGATCAAGAACACGTGTAAAAAAGAAACACTTACTTCAAAACAAGGGCATCCAAACAGGATTAATAAGGAATGGATATTCCAGTCAAATCATATTTTCTCCCATCCATCAGCAACAATGGGGATAAATGTTTTAGTATTAATAGAATGTTGATCATAACTCCTTTGCTTGAATCTACAATATCTGGATTCCAATTTGTTCTTCTAGCCAAGTGCCATCAAGCTCGGGCCTGTTTATGTAAACACAAAAGGAATTAGGTGTTTTCAGTCCAGGCTGGTCACTCAAATATATACCTTACATTAACCATAATTAACTTTCCTTTACAACTAAGCCTTAGGATAGGCAGTAGTACAAGATTATTCCCCACAAGAAATTTGTATAATCATTTATTAGGAATTGACATTACAATGCATGAACTTTTAACTAACTAATGTCCCTTTTGTGGTAGTTTGAACATTTACATGCTAAATGAAAAAAAACAGAAATAACTTTATCTTCCACCATTTCAATTGAAAGAAAGACTTGATGGCCTGTTAGACATTGTAAACGAAACCTTCTCTATTCATGGGTTCAGCATTTGTGGTTCCAAATATTCGTGAATGCCAAACCTGCATCTTAAATACGCTTACAGGTTCCTGCCACTGCCACCAGGCTGCCACCATCGCTAGTGCAGCTATGCCCCCCCATCACCAGGGGCACTGTGTTCATGAATGCAGATGATGTTCATGAGCACAGTGCCGTATTCACGGATCTCTCCATTCATGGGAATCTCTAGAATGTATCCCCTGCAAATGGCGAGGGTCGCCTGTAGTCATATTTAGACATGCTGAACTTAGTAGTAGTTCTACTGAGTTTACAGGAAATGTATGTAATAAGAATACCCAATATTAGAAATAGTTTCCTAATCATGACTATATATTTCCACTTTACAGTATGATTCCTAGTTACACCCCATTAAAAAACCCCAAATTAACTGTATTTTTGTAGTTTAATAGTTTCATACATCAGCTAACCTCTTCATTCTTGCTCAATACTTTGTCATTATGCAGATTTGTTCTTTAAATTTGTCCTTACAGACTACCCTAGCTATATATTTTTTGGCAGATGAAGTCTTGTACTGTAGGTTTAGAAAAGGGATTGGGAAAGGCTTCAACCATAATCCAATCTATGAGACTGAACAGTTTACAGAAATGTTACAAAAACTAAGTCATGGCCAGATCTTGGTGCATAGTAAATGATACCAAGTGTTATGCTACTAAGATAAGGTAGTTTTCTGGATGCAGGTTGGGTTGTTTTCTTTTCTGCTAAGACATCACATTGCAAATGAAGCCCGTGTCTAATTCATGACCATTATCACCCAAAAGTATTTTTCAGCATTGCTGATTTTCAACTCACTTCCACTGGTTTTAATGGAGGTGAATTAGCTTGAAACTGAATCTCATTTGAGGCTAAAAATACCAAAACCACAGTCGACAATGAGCTGTAGTGCCTCTCCAGAGCCCCCTGAGGAAGGGGTATTGCTGCTTGAAGCACTCTCATTCCCTGCTAACTATGTTATAGGAGCAATAAATTGTAGGGTGTCACTGCAGTGCATACCCTGACCATCCCCATTCCCTCTCCACTCAGCCTGAACCATTCTGCTGCTGTCCATTAGTCTATATTGCCCTGTGTGGAGAAACAGCTTATTTCATCCCCTTATATCTGGCTGCATTTCTAAATTTACCAGGGGCTTTTGTATTGTTTTATTGTATTGTATTGTCATTGTATAAAGTTAGAGAGGGCAAACCATCTGTGGGGCTGCTGACTAGCAAGGCAGTGGTTGGGCAGAGCCTAGCTTTATGATAAGCAAAAAAACCCCCAAACTTTTCTTCTGAAACAAAGGAGAAGCCACTGCCAGAAATGAATCTGCTTCTGTCCCTTTCTACTCTCAGCTAACAAACCTCTCAGTCTTATCTGTAATGTATTCAGTCCTACAGCCACTATTTTCAATATATGTTTGGTGAAAATTTTTGTTCATGTCTCTCGAAATGTCCAGAAATTCTAAATCAAGTGTATTATCTGCATGTATTAATTTGTAAAATGACGCCTGGCACAATTTTTTCTTTACAAGGCCATGCTGTTTACTGATTATTGGTGTCTTATTTCTATGAAGTTACAGAATATATCTCTTTAGCAGATGTAGATCTCATGTTCTAACTGTAACTCCCTTTGCCAGGTCTTCACTAACCTAGTCTCCTTATGTTTCATCCATACAGCCTCTAATTACAGTACTGCAGGAAGCTTTAGACTTTCACCTCAATAAGTAGTTAAGGTGTCTTGTTGCAGAGGCATCAGTTTGAACCTCATTCCAGATTTATATCGAAGGCTGCTCCGAGGCATGGGCACCTGACCTTTCAAACTAGAGTCAGAGGTGGCCAGGAATGATGCGAGCCCCAAAGCTATCTTGTGTACTCTCCTTTTAACAGAAATTGGTATTCCTTTATTACATCAAGTCAATGATCTGCAAGGCTTGGATAAACAAGCAGGCATCTAGATTTGTTGCCTGGTGCCTCAGTGAGAATGTGATAGCCTGTTGCTTGAGAGAGATAATCTAAGGTTGGGGGGGCTGCCTGTAAGCCTGGGCAGGTTGGTCTCCGATGGCTTCCTTGAAATGGCTGTTCCTCTCCAGAAAGCATTGGAGGTCATTAATGTTGTGTCTAAGGTGTTCAGATGGGGACTATAGAGGACAACCAGTGGGATGCTGTTGTTCTTGTTCTAGTGATAGTGGATTCTAGCAGGTCAGAGTGAGATCTGGCTTTGCTGATTTGAGTGGCTACTGTTTTGAGATTGTATTGTAACTGTAAAAATCCTTCTTCCAGATCATTAGTGTGTACATCCCAGGTGGCCATAGCAATGTGGTGACCATGTGGCTATTGCAAACCTTTGCTGTAATATGTAGGAAATTAAACTCTGGAATACTCCACCCAGAAAACTGTTAGATGGAGGAGTGAAATTTGTTAAAGTTCTGGTGAAATTTCCCTAGAGAGTCCTTTTCATGTGTCCATATTATGAAGTTGTTATTGATATACTTTATGTATGTTAGGGAGATGAGAGAGGAAATGGACTTTAGGGTCATCATATTGGAGGGGCAATATATTTAGGGCATATTGGAGGGGCCATGGCAGCACCATTCAGTTGAAACCTGAAATAGTTTTGTGTAAGGAGAATTATAAACCTATAAAATTTATGCCAGTAGATCCAGTCTGCCCTCCCACCACCAGAAATATTCTAGACAGAATTTTGAGGTCCTCAGCTATTTTCTTCTAGTAGTATTTTAAAGACTTTATTAATGACCCAGTTGCTTTGCATAAATGATAAACAGATTTTGCCCTTTTCTTCTCACTAAAAATATCATAATTATAAATTTGGCATGTGCTTCAGTACAGTAGTTGTGCTATATTTATTTTTAGGTCAAAAGGGATTGCTCGAGACAAAGAAATGATATCTCCTAGCTTTAGAATTTGTCTGTGTTGCACTCCATGGTAAGAAGGGCATTCCAGGTTCTGTGAAAATTGCTAATTTTCTAGGAGATACATTAACATCATTCTTTCTGTGCTAGTGAAGAATTTAGAATTCCTCTACTTATTAAATATGAGGATAAGTCTTGCAGAATAGCATAAGAAAAAAGGATAAGCCTTTTTAAAACAATGTTATCTGTTCTAGAATAAAATGCAACATCTTCCTTTGCCTGGCAGCACAGTCATTAAGTTTCACCTCTCAAGCTAATTGTATAACCCTCTGCCTATCTTGGAAATTCATGATTATCATCATCACTGAGATGCTGCAACAGGCACATGCTCACTCATATGGATGTGCCCACTGAGCAGCCTTGGGCCCACTATTCCGATACAGACTTGAAAACATAGGACTGTAAGGGGCCTCCTTGCTATTGTGAGTGGCACATTTATTTATAATTGTTCTCATAAACTGATTGAACATCATATTCAAATTGTAACCCTGGGCACCACACAACACGCGCCCTCACCTGAATAGTGGGATCCTGGGGTACCCGGTAGCCAGTAGCCCTGCCCAGGCCCCCTGGGAAGCTGCTGCAGTGCCCCCGAGCAGAGAGCCTCCCCTTACAATCAAGCACCCTTGCAGGCAAAATATTCTCAAAATATTTACAAGTTTTAATTATTTACAACATAACAAATGACCATTAAATAAACACAATGATATACCAACTAATAAACCCTCAAGAAATTATTTGCAGTCTCTCACTTGCACACAGTGTACTGGGGATCCCATGTGCACTGCCCCTGGCGGGGTGTCTCAGGGAGTGGGACTGTCTGTGTCCCTGCACATGGTCTGTGGATGCTCCCTGGTGCTGATGTCCGCCTCCATGCTCCTGGGGTCTCGGCAGCAAGGGTCTCTGGGCATCAGGCAGTGGCTCCTCCTTTGCAGTCCCTGCAAAGACAGCCTTCCCCTGCTTTTGACACTCTTCCCCGGCTCAGCAGGGAGCAGTGTCTGAGCTGCAGGCTGTAACAACTCTCCTGTCCTGCACAGCCTGGCAAACGCAGGCCCTCCCTGGGCTTTTCCTGCCGCTGGAGCCCCTTACCCCTAAGGGAAAACTGGGCAGACTCCAGCAGCTCCCCACCCTGGCTCTGCTGTGCCCACCCAGCCGGTCACCAGGGTGCAGGCAGGTCTTTCCTGGCTTGGAGTCTCCACAGAATCAGCCCCTCTCTGATCCTGCCTCTGCAGGCTCCCGGGCTGGAGAGAGGAACTGAATACTGCATCTCTCCCGTGGCAGCCTTCTCTGCTGCTCCTCAGGGCACTCCTAGGGGCTCTTTGAGGAACCTCTGTGCTGAGACTCTGTCTCCAGTCTGGCCCTCTGGTTCCCTGCCTCTCTCTCTCTCCCTCTCCCTCTCTCGCTCTCGCTCTCGTTCCCTCCTCTGGGAAAACTGCTCCCCCCTTTTATCCAAGCCTCTGAGCCAATCCTAGCCCTGAGCTCTTCCAGGGCTTTTGCTAACGGCTCTCTTTCAAAACTTTGCTGGGGTTACGTCACCCCTCCCACATCCAACAGGGCTGCCTCCAAAAGAGCTTCACTTGCCCTCAGAGCCTACAGTGTCCCCACTGGGACAAACTCTGTCTCTCTGCTGGGCAGCCCTTTCCATTCTTTCAGGTAGGTCCATTTTTTAAATGCTGCTACAAAATTATTTAGGGAACCTAAATTTCTTTAATTGTTAAAAACCTTCTTCTAATTTTCAGCTTAGATTTACTCAGACTCAGGGTGGGACATCTGTTCTTGTGCCATAGGTGTCCTTCAGCATATATAGTTAATACAATCATAAAGTATTTATAGGCAGCAATCATATCCCCTCCCAGCCTTTGTTTTGTTAGGTTAATCAAGCCAAGTTCTCTTACTCTCATCTCATACTAAAATGGACTCTTCATTACCTTGATCATCTTAAGAGATGGTACATTTTGAGTTGGCCTAGGTGACCGCAGCTGCCCATGATATGACATATGAAGTCTCACAAGTGTCTTGAGCGATGGAATTAGTATTTCCCTGTTTCTATTGAAACCACCTTCCCTAATGCATTCTATGATCACAGTTACCATTTTTACAGCTATATCACATTGGTGACAGTCATCCTGTAGCCACTGAACACACTGCAGTCTGTATTCTGTGCTGTAATTTCATAATAATGAGGCCCAACTTATAACAGAAATGCTTGTTGTTAGTCCTTAAGTTCAGAACCTTATACTTTATAATATTTCTTTACATTTTGTAAACTCCAGTTCTCAGTATCATCTACTTCTTCCTCTATGATATTCTAGTATTGTCAGCTTCAACTAGTTGTGATACATTCCTGGGGGGTTTTTCCCTTAATAAAAATATCAATAAGGCCAGTATTCTTCCATTTTTGTGTCACCCTATAATTCTGTTTGATGTCCTTTACCAGTAGTTCTAGTTCCACCATTTGGTTACCCAGGCTCCTTTTTTTTTTTGTCCCCTGATTTCTAGTTAGGTGCAGATTTGCTGCAAAGTCCTTTCACCAGTTACATCAGCTTTTCTCTTCAATATTAGTACTTTCTTTCCTTGCCATTCATATTTGTTTACCTTCAAATATAACTTTATCTTCTGTTGTATTCTTATTTTCCTGTGTTGTAAAATCAGATGTTGAAATTACACAATAATTGAATAGTTGAAATATTTCTGAATTTAATGTTTTCTTATCAGTCATGCCAAATATATTCCCAGAAACTCATTCCTCCAGTTACGTCTTGAAAAAATGTCGTTTTTTCTTGAATGCCTCCCAAAAATTCTCACAACTTTTATGCTAGTGGCACCAATCCTTGAGACATTAATTGATCAGCATTATCTTGAGCACATCTACATGTGCTTTAATGTGGATTAGCCTATTTTAATGTGCATTGAAGTGTCACCAAAAATGTGCTATTTAGGTAACACACATTAAAATAAGCTAATGTGTATTAAGCATCAGTTAAAAACCATACTCTTCATGTTTTCCTGGTACTAGGTGGAGGTACTAGATTTAATGGAGGTACTAGATTTAATGTGCATTAATTAAAGCATGTTAATGCATGTGTAGATGAACCCCTTGTGATGGCTTTATCTTCCTTTTCTGGGAACTGGAAGAATTCCACTGACAATCATTTAAGTCTCTACTTCCTTCAGCATCTTTTCTAGCTTGGCATAAGGCTCCTAAACACATTCCAGCAGGAATCTGGCAGTATCATGTGTTATTAGGTTACCACAGGATTGGAGAAGGTGGAGGGGGTAGAGGGATATGGACTGAGAACTGGTTAATAGGTAGGAAGAAAAGGGTGGGGCTATGGTTACTTTTCAGCATGCAGGTCAAAAGTGGGATCCTACAGGGATCTGTGCTGGGCTCAGTTTTATTCCACATTTTCATCAGCGTTGGTACACAATGAAAATGCAGGTACCCAGTGAAATCTCTGAGCTTGCAGGTAATATAATATGATGTATTGTGTATTGGTCATTATGTATGGTATTGTTGCTTAAAATTTTGATATACTGTGTGCCTCCTTAGGCACCATGTTTGATTTAAGTTTTGGTTCCTGTTGAGAAAAATGTTCCTGCTGAGAAAAATAAATTGACTAGCTATGTAAGCTGTGTGGTGTTCTCTCTCCTGGGTTAGTCTAATCATGTGAAGAATAAAACAATACCAAATTATTCTTATTAGTCAAGTCCCAATCTGAAGGAGAGGTGCTGCAGAAAGATCTCACACCAAGCTAAGTGAGTGGGCAAAAAAAATGACAGATGAACTTCAGTGTTGACAAATCATCTCAACTAAATGTGGGAAAAATCACCAAAACTGTATGTACAAAGTGTTGGGTTCTGAATTTGCTGTTATGACTCAGGACAGAGATGCTGGAGTCATTCTAGATCTCTAAAAACATCAGCTTAATGTAAAGTGGTAATAAAAGGAGCCAATAAAATGATCTGCATCATTAAGAAGGGATTTAAGAACAAAACAAAGATCATGCTGAATCCATTATGCACCCACATCTTGACTACGGTGTGCAAGTTCTGGTTTCCACATCTCAAAAAGGATGTAGTAGAATTAGAAAAGGTATAAAGAAGGGCAATCAAAATGATCAGAGACTTGGACCAGTTGCTCTGCTAGGAGAGCCTAAAAAGGCTAGGATTCTTCAGTTTGGAAAGGAGAAGGCTGAAGAGGGATAGGTTAGACTTCTATAAAATCACGAAAGATGTAGACCAGATGAACAGGAAACTATTGTTCATCAAGTCCCAGAATACTAGAACTGGGGAGTACACACTGAAATTTGTAGGAGACAGGTTTAAAATTAACAAGAGAAAGTCCTTTACATATAGCATATGGAATACACTGCCAGAGGAGGTGGTAGAGGCAGATAGCATTGCCAGGTTCAAAAAGGGACTAGACAAATTCATGAATAATAGACGTATTAATAGATCTATTTCTGTTGCATAGAATGGTTGGAAATGTTTCCTCTGGCAACTCTATAGCAATAATTATGGATGCCAGAGAGGATAATGTATAAGGCATCGCTCACTCTAGCTCTATCAAGTTCAGTGCTCTCCCTCTAGCATCCATTTTTGACACTGTTGGAGGCAGGATACTGGGATAGATAAACCATTTGTTTGGTCCAGTATGGAACTTCTTGGGCATGTCTACATGAAATGAATTAAAGCACATTAATTTAGGCTAATTGCACCTAAATTTGCAAATGCAGGTATCAAATTTAGACATGATTAGTTAATGTGCATTAATGCACATATAGACATGACCCGGCACCAAATGGGTGGTGGGGCAGGTGGGCTGGAACAGGGAATGCAGGAGGAGGGGATTAACAGGGTCTCCCACAGCCAGTACCCTGACCCCCACTGGTGGGTGTATGGCTGTCCTGGGGCCCGGGTGGGGTGGGTCTTCTGGGGCCAGCACCATGGCCAGAAGGAACGTGGGGTGCTGGTCATTGCTGGCATGGTCTGGGCTGGAGCAGCAGGGCACTGAACATTGCTGGCAGGGGCAGAGGTAGAGGCAGGGGCAGCCCTCATGCAGGGAGGCAGGGTGGGCAAGGAGAGAGCTGCTGTGACTGGCCAGGCATCAGAGTTTCCCAGATGGCTGCCAAGTGCTGGCAGCTGGCTCTGGCTTCTACATAGCTGCTAGATGCTTGAGAGCCATGTGGCCGGAAGCTGGAGCTTTGCCCAGTGGCCACAGGAGCACACGGCAGGGCTGCAGATACTTGGGACTAACCTTAGTGACAAGTCTGGGGACTTGGGACTAAGTTTAGTGCCAAATCCCTGCACATGTAATCAGCTGCTAAAAATCACTTAATGTGCATTAGCTTAATGCACATTAAATTTAGTCACACTTAAACGCACGTGTGGACACACCCCTTATGTTCTTAAGTAAAATCAGTGAATTCTTCCCTGCCCTTATCAGGATCTTTTTCAACCTCAAGCCTCAAAATCTTTGCTTTTGGCTGACAGCACACTCGTCTTTTCTCTCCACTCTGACAGTAGGCTTATCTGTTCCTCCTTGCTTGTAGTCCCCAGTCATATGCACCTGTCTCTTTCTGCAACTCTTAGGAAACTCAGGTCCTCTCCATTCCATTCTTCCCCCATCTGCAGATGGTGAGTCCATTCTTTCCCATGTTCTCCTCTATAATTTCCTCACTTCTCCTTGGGCTCTGGTCCCATGCTATCTCTATCTTCCTTTCCTCTTTCCCCTTGAGATTGTCCTTTCTTGTCACATTGCTTTTGTTTCTTCTTCTCAGTTTTTCAGTGCAGCAAGGTCTTATATGAACCTGTTTCTCCTCTCCTAGTCAGTCTCTTCCCCTTCCTTGTTTTTGTGGTCATGTGATTCCATGGGCTACCCACCTCATTTACAAGCTTGTCTTTCAGATCCTCTAGGTCAGCAGGTGCCTGCAAATTTTGAATTGTCCATCCAGTTTCCTCTCTATTCTCATCCATCATATCTTCAGATCCTTGTGTGAACTCCAAGATATTCTCTAGCTTCATCCCTAGTCCTCAGATATTCTCTTTCACAAGGTCTATTAGGTGCATCTTATGAAGTAATAGTTTTTGGCAGGCATCTACTCTGTGATAATATATGTTCTGATGAGTCTAAAGCAGGCTGGAGAGCTGGCTGAAGCTGCAGTCCTTCCTGGTCTAACTCTACATGGTATCGCCCAGAAACAGAGGGGCAAATGGAACTACCCTGTGTGCATCTGTTTCAAGGAGGAGTGTGTGGGGACAGGACTGGGAAGGGCTGCAGCACAAGCAGGTTCTCTTGCCTGCTTTAAGCTTATCAGAGAGCCCTAACAAGGCAGAAGACCAGATAGGTCTTCAGCCCTTCCCATTCTCCTTGTGCACCAGCCATGTGGGGCACCTTTACCTGACATTTGTATCTGTGTAGGGGTGGCAGTCATCCCTCAGTATCTCAGAAAGGGGTTCATGGCACCTAAGGGTGTTGGGGCACCCTGATTTAGAACCAGTGGCCAAAAAGAACTAGAAGCATTAGCTGTTTGTTCTCATCCACTTCATAGAATCATTGAAAATTATGGTTGGTAGGGACCTGAGGAGGTCATCTAGTCCAATCCCTGCTCAAAGCTCAAATTGGACTAGATGACCTCATCGAGTCCACCTGAGTCCCTGTCCCTTTCACCCTTACACCCAGAGCCCTGTAGGCACTTTTGATCTGATAAGGGTCTCTTCTGGCAGTATCATCGGTGCCCACATGGATGAGCAGTTTGGGGTATCAGGCAGAGGGCTGGATGAGTCTTGGTAGTCCCTCCATTACATCTTGGATCTGGACTCAGGGCAAGTAGCGGACTTCCCAAGACAATAGGTCAGGTCAGCTGATAGATCCCTCCATCCCACACAGAAGGGTATCTCCAACCACCACCACCCATTGCTTCTTGGTGGCAGTGGTCTCAGTCCTTCCCACCTTGGGGGTGCCTGGCCTGTCCTTCTCCACCAATTCAATGTGCTCCTTACCCTCTCTTGCTAGGGCTCCATATCTGTTCTCCAAATGAACTGCTGTAGGTGGAGATGAAGATTTTTGCTTGCTGACAGAGGTCACAAGCTTCCAGCTTCCACCTTCCTGGGAGTCTATGTCTTCTCCCTTCAACTTTGGATTGGGTTATCTTTGCCATGCACATATGGAGTTTTGTTAGTAGTCAGCAAAATATGTAAGCATATATTAAAGAATGGAACTACCTGTCATTAATCTGTATGCTCATCTTTCCAGCCCTGCTGCTAAGCTGGTAACAAGGCTTTTGGTGGGGGTTAAGTGCCTTCTGGAAAAAAGGTTCTGAGGTATTTTTACCCTGTCAGTCAACATCTCTTACCTTTACCAGAGATGTTTACATTTTCTGAAGCATATTCTAGATTGAAATACATATATTTATTAACTTGTACCCTTTGACCCAAGACATTTTCACTATTTCACTTGGGCATCTTTCCTGTAAATACCATCCCTTTTTGTTGATGATTCATGGTTGTCCAAGTGGTAACTTATCAACATCCTAAATAAAATGATTTGCTGAGAGATGGAATGTTCTTTTTGACTGGAAAATGAAAATTCACAGCTTCAGTTTCCTTATTTCTATGCATGTAACTAACAATTACAAATCCTCTATTTTCTGTTTGCATTAATTTACTTCCCATTAAAAAAGGATGTAAGAAGCCTTGAATATCGTTTATTTAACAATTCAACAAATCAAACTCTATTTGCACTATTAATATCACATCATGGGTAAGAGGGAAGGCTCTAGTGTCAAATGCCAAGATAAACATGTTAGTTCATGATTTTAATTCCTAAAGAATATTCCCCATGGACAATGTCGCACTAGGTCCTGGGATCTTTTTATTCAATTTGACAATGCACTGTACTCTTGAACCAATAATTTCCTTCACCATTTAAGGCCTAAGCTATCTTTCTCATAGGCTGCATATGTGGATTCATTTTCCTTAACATGTAATGTGTACCAGAACTGACTCTGAGGTACTTAAGCTAGAGACCCTCATTCTAAATTGCTTTTCCTCAGTAGTTTTGAATAAAGAATCAGGAAACTCTTTGATCTTTTCATTTTTTCTTAGAGCCAGGTGCCTTACCTGAAACCATATGTGGCAATGGAAGTCTAATGAGCTTAAATCATTTCAGTTTTAACTCCATCAGTCATACCACTAAATTCATTTGTCACACTGTGAATACATTTGGTACATTTATCCTGAAGATAAGCACCTCTTTATGAAACTGTAGCAGGCTGGGGTCCCAAGGGTGGCTGTGACGCCCCCCACCCCCCCAGTGGCTCTGCGACCACTCCTCCCCGAGGGCACCTTCCCTTCTCACTTTCCATGCCTTGATGGAAGTATAATAATAATAATACGGAGGCTGCCCACAGGCCTTCATGTGGCCCCAATCCAAGTGGACTCCCACTGGGATTCCTAGGCCCTTCACTGGGCCCTGCTATAGCTATGCTGCTGCAGAGTACCTAAAGCCTTAGGGGCTAATTGCATGGCTCCAAATCCTCCCCTACACCATGCCCCAAGCCTCATGGATGCTACAGTATATTTGTTGTTTCCCGTTGGGGCTTTAGTCTCCCCAGCTTCCACCC
This sequence comes from Crocodylus porosus, assembly GCF_001723895.1. Classification (NCBI taxonomy): domain Eukaryota; kingdom Metazoa; phylum Chordata; order Crocodylia; family Crocodylidae; genus Crocodylus; species Crocodylus porosus. Next base: position 175,822,873 of record NW_017728906.1, on the reverse strand, counting down.
CTTTACTCTGGCTAGGCCTTGTAGCCCAGACCCACTGTGTCAGACCTGGCTTTGAGGTACAAGCTCTGGTTCATCCCTTCTGTTCACTGGGCTCCTGGCCCTTGTCTGCCAGGCCTCAGGCTCCTGTGTGGCTGCACCCCTCTTGAGAACTGGGCCTCTGGCCCCTGTCTGGCTCTTTAGCCTCATACTTTGCCCCTCTCCAGGCTCAATACTCACTTGAGCCTTGATCCTGCCCCTGACTTAACTCAAAGTTTGCATGCCTCTTGGCCACTAATGGGACCATCATATACCACCCTTTTAGTCCCAACCCAAACTACCATTGTAACTGTAACATAACATAGGCCCTACGCTATAACATAAACAACAGCAAAAGCAGCCCTCTGCACCTTTAAGAAGGCAAATCCCTCAGCCCTTGTGCTGGCATACCTCCCAAAATGGGCTCTTTCTGAGCTCCTTAAGCTCCACTGTTTCTGCAGGCAGCAAAGCAGTCAGTCTAGGGTCCCTGTGCAGGAGCTCCTAATCCTGTGGCTAGCATGGCTAAACAGCTTGCCAGCCCAAGACCCAGGTTTATATCCTCCCAAGACCCTGCCCCTTCCTAGTCAGCAGACTGCCTGGGCTGCCTGCAGGTGTCTGTCTGCTAATTGCCTCATTTATCCTGTTCCTCTGGCAACCTGCAGTTGCTGCACCCTGCCTAGCCTACATTGCTCCCTGGCTGGGTTGCTTTTATCTTAAAAGAACTGGGAGCCCCAGGCTCTCTGTTACAGAAATGATGTTGGCCTTTTCTTGTTGGCATTTCCCCCACTCAGATTGTAAAAATGAAGAGTCCTTCTGGCACTTAAAAACATTACTGTTTTGTAGATGCAAATAAAACAGTATTGGGGAATACTCCAATACTTTCTGTGAAAATAACAGGGCATTAATTATCAAATGTCTAGATTTTAGAAAACATCTCTTTACTTCACATACTTTAAGTTTATATTATCCCTACCAGCATCACTGGCAATTTATTTCCTTTGAAGCATCTCTGTGACCACTTGCTGAGGGCCATATTTACTCAATACAAGATGAGGTTTTTTTCCCCCAAACAGCATGGGGAAAGAAGTCTCTCATCTTACATTTACACACAAGGAAACTGGGCTTCCATAGTTGTCGAGCTTTCCTTCTGTAACCCATACTTGCGTAGAAACTCGTTCAGGATCCTGTAGAATCAGGGCTGGTCATGGTCTCCCATTGGTTGGTATATATACCCCCCACCATCTCAGAAGGTGAACTACAAAAATCTTTACTAGACAGGCTGTTTTGGTCTCTGGCCCAGTCACCAGCTTGCAAATCTTGCTTGTGTACCATGCTTGCAGGAACAAGTGGATGTCTGGCATCCTCCTGACCATTTCTTTTTGTACAGGGTCTTCCTTGCCACCTTCTCCATTCAGAATCCCTAGAAGAAGATGCTCACAGCTCTCTGGGTTTTATGGATGACACGCTTTGTGGAGGGAAGACCAGTGTGGTGTACAGCAGCACTGGTAGCAACACTCCCTTTATTAGTGCCACGTGCCCACCCATGGAGAGATGACACCAGTGCCACATACTCAACCTCTGCTTCACCTTGGCCTCCTTCTCCCAGGCCTTCCTTCCACTCAGCTCCAGGTCAAATTTCACCCCAAGGATCTTGACCTACTCGTGAGGGACCAAGACCCCCAGGGACGCCAGGTCCCTAAGCTCGCCTATCACCAGGCAGGTGCTTTTGCTCACATTGAGCTTGGCCCCGGCTGCCGCTTTGTAAATCTGTGTGTGCTATAGGACATTTTCTACTGCACAGGATTCTTGCACAGGACGTTCAAATCATCCATGGAGGCCAGGACTTTGGCTTGTTCCTCACTTCCCCTGGGGATCTGAACTCCAGGCTCCTGCCTGATGTGCTGAGCCAGGGGTTCAGTGGTGCAGATGAAGAGGATCAAGGAGAGTGGGAAGCCCTGATGGACCCCCAACTCTATCATGATCCACTCACTTAGGAAACAGTTTACCAGCACCTCACTGCTTATGTCCAAATACAGCATCCTTATCTAGCTGGTGAAAGTCAGAGGGATGCCCATCCCCTGCAGGGGCTCAAAGAGGAACCAATGTGAAATTCTGTCAGAGGCTTTTTCCAGATCCAGGTTCAGCACCACCATCTTCTGTCCACAGTCTCATTCCAGCTGAAGCATGTCTCTCAATTGCAGCAGAGCTCTGTGGATCTGGCATCTTGGTACTACACAACTTGTCCTCACAGATGACAGATTTAAATCATGGAGCCAAGACCTTGGTCATCAATTTGTTGTCAAAGTTCAGGAGGGTAATGGGCTTCCAGTTCTTCAAACCCTCCCTCAGACCCTTCTTGTACAGGAGAGTCACAAGGCCCCTGTTCATTCCAGCCCCCAGGTGCCCTTCCTGCAGTCACTCCTGAGAAAGTGGGTCAAGATACAAGGGGGCCGTGGGGAGAGGGATCTAACGGTGGGGATCTACTACAGACCCCCCAACCAAGGGGAGGAGCTGGACCAGGAATTTTCGGGCCAGCTTGCAGAGGCACTTAAGGCAAGGGATGTAGTTTTCATGGGGGATTTAAATTACCCAGACATCTGCTGGGAGGAACAGTCAGCCAGGTCAGACCGTTCCAAGAGGTTCCTAGTCAAGATACATGACCTCCACTTATTTCAGGAGGTGCACAATCCCACCAGAGGAAATGCCCTGTTGGACCTGGTCCTTGCTACAGGTGGTGACCTGGTAAGGGGCCTCCAGGTCCTTGACCACCTGGGTGACAGTGATCATCACTTGCTGGAATTCACCATCCAGCTCAGGGTGTCAAGGGCCAGCAGCAAGGCAGTAGCCCTAGACTTCAAGAGGACCAACTTCAACGAGTTGAGATTAGTGGGAGAGGTGCTGAGGTTCTCAAGGGCAGAGGAACTCAGTGCCCAAGATGAGTGGTCATTCCTTAAGGAAACGATACTCAGGGCCCAAGGGGTGACCATCCCAACAAAAAGTAAGGGGGGCAGGAGTGCCCAAAAGCCTCCCTGGCTCACCACGGGTGTATGGAAATGCCTGACTGCCAAAAAGGCGGCATACAGCTGGTGAAAGCGGGGTGCTATCTCCAAAGAGGAGTATACCTCCTCTGCTCGGGCCTGTAGGGGGGCTGTCAGGAAAGCTAAGGCGGACATAGAGCTAGGACTAGTGTCCAAAATCAAAGATAACAAAAAGTCCTTTTTCAAATATATAGGGAGGATGAAGAAAGCACCAGGAAATGTGGGGCCC
>NW_017728906.1:175817848-175819491 GCF_001723895.1 Crocodylus porosus | reverse complement strand
GGATCTTTAAGAGGAGGCTTGATGCCTACCTAGCTGGGATCATTTGAGCCCAGTTTTTTCTCCTGCCCAGGCAGGGGGTTGGACTTGAAGATCTACAAGGTCCCTTCCGACCCTACTTCTATGATTCTATGAGAGCTCCAGTAGGTCGGAGCCCACCAGGAGTATATCATGTAAAACTCCTTGGGTAGGCCATCTGACACAGGAGTCTTACCATTCTTCAATCCTTGGAAGGTTTTTCTCAATCTCCTCCAGTGTCCACTCTTGCTCCAGCTGTTGCTGCTCCTCCTCTCTGAGGGCTTGGGTAAGCCCCTGCAGGCACTGCTGCCTGGCCCCTCAGTCCTCCAGTCATTTAGTGTAGAGCTCCTGGTAGAAAGCAGCGTCCCTCCTTTGAACAGTGCTCCACTCCTGCTCTGTCTCTCAGGCACATCATGGGCTTTTCTCTCCTCTTCATTAGCCTGGTGAAGTAAGCAAACCACTCCTCCCTCTCCTCCACCCATTGAGCCCTAGCCTGGAAGATCTTTTTCCTGGCCTCCTCTCAGTACCAGGCACCAATCTGGGCCTTTGCCTCCCATGTCCTCCCTCACATTCCAGCCCACTTCTGCCTGCCTATGCAAGGCCTACAACTGACAGGTAGGGCACTAATGCTGTCTTCTGTGGAAGAAAGCTTGCCACTTGCCAGCCTGCTGGAAAAAGCCTTTGGTCTTGTCTTTGATGCTGGCCCATCACTCTGTTTGGTTTGGGCACAGGGCCTTCAGTGTCCACCAGCCTGTATATTGCTCTCTGAACCTGTGCTGGGTCTTCTCATCTTCCAAAAGACTGGTGTTTAGTTTCCACACCCCTCTGTCCCTTTCCAGCTGTCCTTCCATTTCAGCCTGGATCATGAGGATGCAGTGGTCTGAGAAACAGATGGGTGTGGAGCGGGCTTCTTTGCTCTCCACTCCTTGGGGAGGAAGACAAAGTCTATCCAGGTCTTATATTTCCTGTGGGGTCTACCTAGGTAAAGTTCCCCACAGGACCTTGGGCTTCTTTACCAGAATCTACTAGGCTATGGTTCTGGATCAGTTGTTTCAGTTGCCTGAAGGATCTATCCATGCCTAACTTCTGGGTACCACTGACTCTGTCATTCTTGATGATGACACAGTTGTTATTATTACCAGCCGGCTGCTTAGCATTGTTCTGGCCATGTTTTCTAGAAACTCACACCTTGCCTTGGGGTGGGCTGGCACATATGACATAAGACATCAAAAGTTATCCTATTTGCTTCCATACTAACCTTACCACAAGAATACATTAGTGCAGTCTGTTTGAATAAGGCATATGGTAGGGCCCATTGTGCACAGTACCCCTCAGGGATGACTCTTTTCTGAGTCATGGTGAGCCACTATAGTGAATACATTTTTACTTCCTCTTCATTCCCACAGTTAAGCTGCACCTTTCTTAGCATTTTAAATTATTCATGTTTGTTTAGCAGCCTTAAATGTCTGGCAGAGGTCACCAAACAGTTCACTCAGAATCCCTCTGTCACCCCTTTCTCATCCTGAAGCATACAATCAGACCTAGACAGGTTACAAGGGTGGGCGGATGTGAATAGAATGGGATTCAACACAGACAAGTGCAAGGTGATGCACCTGGGGAGGAACAAC
>NW_017728906.1:175815440-175817302 GCF_001723895.1 Crocodylus porosus | reverse complement strand
CGGACTAGATGATCTACTCAGGTCCCTTCCGACCCTAGAAACTATGAAACTATCAAAATATATGACTAGTGGCCCTGACCTCCATAAGGTGGAACCAAACCAGGTTGCCCTGTGCCTCAACTGCATATACATTTTGGGGGGATCCCAGGACTCCTGCCAAGAACATTCAGTTCTATTTATGAGTGGGAAGGTAATTAGCACATGTGCTAAAACTTGCAGCAGCTTCAAAAAATATCAAATGAATCAATTCCAGATATGCTAAGTCTATGGGTAATGGTAGTAAGTTGCCTATATTTCAATTACTACAGGTATGATTATTTCAATGTCAGTGTTTTCAGGTTTGCTCCTCACTTTCACATGCTTAAGGAGAAAAAGGTCTGATAGTAAGGAGCGGGGAATGGCATGCAGGGGGGAGAAGTTGGGAGGGTCAGGGGGCTACCTAACCTCCCAGATTTAATTTCCTTGCTGTAGCAGTGGGAGGAAGAAAAAGTCAAGACAAACCTTCAATAATTATATTCTATACCTGGAAAATTATAACAAATTTATACATTTTCTGTATATAAGAATCTAATTATTGGGGGTCATTTTATATTTGAGTAAATTCAGTTTTACATCAAATAAGTACTTATTGAATATATGTACCATGTATTATGCTATTAAAGAAGGTTGGAAAAGGAAAATTTTATCCTGTGGGAAATATCTCCATTTTAAAATTTGTTTTCACCAAAATTGAGACAGAAGGTAAAAATGTGGGAGTTTTCAGAGGAACTAGAAGCTGGAAATAGTGATATTCAAAAGAATCAAGATAATTCACAATGGAAACAGTATATTTTATTTTGTGTGATTTGATATCAAAGTAAAAATAAATCGTCATATTTGGCTTTGGTTTAAATTTTAATCTCAAATGTTAAAATTCACATTCTCACAAAACATTTTGATTTCAATGAAATCTAATAGCAGCCATGTCTAGTTACTGTGTATTCTTTTAAAAATGGTGTGACATGCTGAATGGAAAAAGAAAAGTATTGTGTTTTATTACTGTAGATAGAAGGCAGGGTAGATTTGCATCTTTATAGATGAACTAAATCAGAGATATATAGCATAAGGTTCCCTAAGAGTGTTTGCTTCATCAGACGCAGTGAAGGGATTCTTGGGAGTGGCGCTGCTAAATAGAGAGCAGTGATTAGAATATAAAGGGGATGGACGTGGAGAGGAAAAAAGAGGGGGAGCTGCTAGGATAGCAAGGTGTGTAGGACAGTTAACCCATTTAAGGGCTTAGGCAGGGTGACCATATGGGACCATGTGAAATCCAGAACAGTGTGAAACCCAGGACATTGCTTCCCCCACCCCCTCCTGCTACACCTCTCTCTGCCTCTCAAGTCAGCTGCACTGCTGCAAGCAGATGTGGGGTTGGAGGGGTGCTGTGCAACTCTGGTTTTATTGTTCAGGCAGCTAAAGAGTCAATGGCCTGTTCATGACCAATTGGTCTTTACTTCACAGGTGTTACCGATCATCTCCCCATTTTAATGATCATTCCATTAATAGTCAATCATGTTAACCTATTTTAGAGCAATTTTGCTCTCTGCTATGGCTTTCCATTTAATAGCTTATGCCGCTCTGCCTCCTTGCCCTACGCTTGGGATGCTCATTTTAATTTTTGCTGGCTGACCAGGACTGGCCTCCGTGTCACAGCCAGACTGAGCCCTATGGTCACCCTAGGTATAGGGCTTATAAAAGCTAATCCGAGTTCAGCAAATGGGCAGATGAGAACCTCATGGTGTTTAACACCGAAAAATGCAAGGTTCTCCACCTTGGGAGGAAAAACCTGCAGCACCTTTATAGGCTCGGCAGTGCTACGTTGG
>NW_017728906.1:175802000-175814899 GCF_001723895.1 Crocodylus porosus | reverse complement strand
CAGCTGACTTCCTGCCCTTTGGGCAGAGGGCTGGACTCGATGATCTCCCGAGGTCCCTTCCAGCCCTAATGTCTATGAAATCTATGAAATAACGGGATAAGAATCCATAATCTCAATTTAGACCATACTTAACATAACCTAGCCTGTAGATGATTTCTTGTACTGCAATTCCCCATTAAAGTTGTTTTTTAAAGTGGTGTTGTCTAAGAACAGCCACTCTAAAGGCAGCAGCAGAATGTCCAGGGACAAGAAGTTTTCTGCCATGGGCTTGAATGTCTTTCTGGTACTGGTGTCAAATCAGATCAGCGTTCATTCATTCTTACATATAGGGATTATCATGCCTGTCCCGTATAAAAATGAATCAACACCAGCCTGACATCAGCACCAGAAATATTCAGACTATCCAGAATAATATTGTAAGCTTTTCCACCTCACTATTAGCTCCCTTTTCTAGATCATTAATGAATGTGTTGAACAGCATAGATCACAGCACAGAACCCTGAGGAACCCCATTTTTTTCATTCTCCCACTGGGAATAACGGCTGATTCGTCCTACCACAGTTTGTTTCTGAGCTTTTAACTAGTTTTTGATCCAGGAGAGCACCTTCCCTCTGATCCCATGAGAGTTTAATTTCTTTAAGTACCTTAGGGGAGGGATCTTGTCAAAACCATTTGGAAGTCCAAATGCCTCAGAAGCTCCTACATTGAGGAAGGAAAAGAGAAATCCTTAATTGCTATTCTGGACCAGCTTTTACCAGAATGAATTGCTGCAAGTACAGTTTTACCTATGGATAAGGGGATATGACTATTGTCTTGGACAAAGTTATTAGCAGCGTAAGTGCCAAAGTATGGGATTTTATTTATGGGAGTTGCTTTGCTTTCATTTTAACCTCATTTTTGTAGTCTGTGGTGGTTTTCTGGTTAGTGGTATTCACTGGCTGTCTGTGCTAGCTGGAGGGTTTATTGATCTGTTTGTTTGTTTTACTTCTGCAACATTCCTATTGATTTTCTGGAATGCCTCTATCGAAATTAATATATTTTCCCTCAAACTCTGCTTTTCACAGGACCATTGACAACAGGCCAAAGGAAAACATCATGGCTTTTCATAGATTTTTGCATGATTTATTGATGTAAATATACTGTAAATAACTGATCAGACATTAAAGGGCAAAAAAAAGTTCTTTAACAATTTGAAAATGAACAGGGTAACTAGAATACACAGTCATCACTTTATATTTTATGTCATTCAGATCTACTGTCAGTTTTTTTCATATACAAAGTCACCTTGTTCTGTAATCATTAAATACCTAGAAATTTTGCATAATGAAACATGCTATTTACACTGTATATGACTCACAGGTAATTACAAATAAAATGTATACAAAATAATTAAAAGGCATTGTTGCATGAAAAGCAGAAAGATACATTGGATGTTTTGATTAACTATAAATGCTTACATACTTGTACATGGACTTCTACTCTCAAATTGCTAGTGATAATAGACTTTATATTTGACCTTTTTGATCAGGAATGCTGGTTCCTATGCCTGTACTACTGGAGAAGGGAAAATATGTCCAGACATTATGAGTCACCATAGGAAACATTTCTGGAACTGTACAGGTTGAGATGCATTCATATTAGAAAACAAAAATAAAATATTTGTCATTGCAAAATAAGAAATTTAAGTCATGCCGTACAGACACATCTGAATAATAAACCAATACTATATGATGGCATTGTAAATAAATGTAACATAGAGCATCTTAAAAATAAGCAATTTGCTTGGCATATCTGTATCATAAAATAGCAGTTGTACAATATTATTTACAGAGCAAACCAAAGAGATAATACTCCCAAAAACTAGCGCAAACAAGTCAAGTAATGTTGAAAACCACAGACCTGATTCATAAATTATATATTCATGTAGTCTTCTGTAGGAGAGAGATTGGGTTTAAAAAGCAGTCTACATCTCTAACATATATCTGAAATGCTATGTTAGAAATCGAATTTCTGGTTCCCTTCCACAATCACCCAAATTGAGGTATATGTATGGAATGGCCCTGATTTTTACTGGTGTAGTCTTACTGGACCTTATCCACAGCACATTGAACTGAAATCTTCCCCTTAACTTCAGTGGACTTCAGCTGAGGCCCATAGACTTCAAAGTGTATTATGTTGTCCACAGGCTTAAATGAGCATAATAACAACATAAATGATACATGTAATGAAGTCTGAATGTCAAATATTAATGTGGAAAAGTTCCCTTCTATTATTACCCAGAATGATTTACATATTAACCTACTTAACATTAAATAGAATTTATATATAAGAGCAACCCCATTGAAACAATAGGTTTACTTGTGTGAGTAAGTGTTACCTAGTAAATGTAGAAATTGCAGGGTCAGTTCATAATAGGTCATCTGTTCTGCTCTGCAGCATGACTGGAGTATAGTTACAAGCTCAAGCTTTAGTCAAGAGACGCCCATTAACTATAATAAAAATCACGTAGCTTTTGTTTGGTAAGGCCTAAAGCTAACAGCAGGTTTAGGAGGCAGGAAGGTGAACAACATTTGCATCCCAAGATGTCTAATGTGATAGTATTTTTACTGGGCCAGCTTTTTAGAGTAGTACCCTACTGTTTGAGATTTAAACAAACAAACAACCAATTATATAGTGCTGCTCTATTAACCTAGAGTGGTGACACATGGTTCAAATCCACTAAAATTTAAATCAGTGATACTTAACCAGGGTGCCATGATTTACATACGTACTTTACAAATTAAACCCAAAGGTTTTAAATAAGAATCCAGACTGTTAAAAGCATTCTGATTTGTTGTTGTCTGAGTTTTCTGCAAAATAAGAATTGCTGTATTATTTTTCTGTTGTCAAAATGTGTGAAAACTAAGCTGGCATTTTCAGAGAACTAAGAAAGCTAAGCTGGCATTTTCAGAAAACTAAGCTTGCATTTTCAGTAAGTTACTGCACAGTAAACAGTTTTTAAGCCAGCATCTACATGTGCAGGCTTTGAAGTACAGTAACGCTGTGTGTGGACTGACTTTGGACTAAAGTGTGTGGACTGATTTGGGACACACGGTGTTACTGCATAGTAAAGCATCTACACATGGTTACCGCACAATAACTAATTGGGCGTAAATTTGAAACCATCTATATAAGTCACCATAGTTACTGTCCAGTATGGGCATGCACATGTAGACACGCATCCATACTGTGCATTAATTTTTGGTTATTGTGCAGTAACCCAAATTACTGTGCAGTAAATGCACACATGTACATGAGCCTATTCAGTTTGACTAATGCATAGCAACATTCAAGACAGCTAAAGTAAAATCCTGGGGGGTGAAGTTTATCTCAGGAGCTGTGAGTTTCTGTTAATTCTACAGTGGCTGCCATTAAACACTGATTTACTGCCACTCAATAGATACTCAGAATAAAATTTAACTGTGGAATCTTGAAATACTACGGGATGGAAATAATCTGAAAATGTTAAGTCATTGAACCTGAATGGTGTTAGCTAGATGAATAGTAATGGCAGGAAGAGGGGATAACATACAGCATTCAGTAGACAAGCTTCCCCTTTCAGCTCTTGTATTTTAAAGCTTTTTCACTTGTTCACAAGAGAGTTCCACCTGCCCTGTGTGCCTCTATTTTACTAGTTTCAAGTTTCACTTGTTTAAAAAGTTTCTCAAAAAAAATAAAAGCGAGAAATGAGGACAAGGCAGATGACCATGTGTAATGAAGCCCTGTATCTGAAATCCAGAACTATAATGAAACATGAAATTAGATAAACATTTCTCAATGAGAAGTGAGGAACATAATTTTAGTAAACATGGTCCATGAGGTTTTTGAAACACATCATACAAGAACTGAATTTGTTTTTAATCAGATAATTGTACTGTAATTTCCAGGGGACATTTAATTTAAGTGAATCCTACTTAAAATGTGTGAATATGAAACTGAGAACATTTGGATGGACCTCTCTTGACATCTTTTGGCACATGGATTATTTTGCTGAATAGTTAGGAAAAGAGATTAAATTAATTTTTGCTGTAAGTCTATTGCCTTTCAGTAAGATTACACCAGGGAGAATTGATTTTATGCTTGCAGCCATTATGAGTGTAAATAATTAAAGATTTGATAAGTGCAAATAAGTATAGCCCAAACTCAACAACATCCATGATTTGCCCCTTTTTTTACTGAATATGCACAGTGCCTGTGTCCTATATCTGTAGATGGGCTTTATCATTCCACCTTCTTTGACCAGGGAAGTTTTTGGACAGATTCTTCATGAAATAGCCTTCTGTATTGATTTAAGATTGCTTCAGAAAGTTAGATAAGCATCTAAAACCATGAGTGCTTATTCAAATTGAATCTCAGAGATTTTTTTATGATTTTGCTCATTATTAATAACCCATAAATAAGATATTTTATGAATCAGATACTGTGTAAAGGTCATGCAATAAAATAGCTTGATTTTCCCTTTGAAATGCATTGGTGGGGAGGTCATAAACATAATGGAGCCTGTCACAAATTTAAGACAAGTTGAGGAAAGAGTATTTATTGAATTGAAGTGCTCTTGTTAGTATTTAGATACGGCAAAATGTCTCTGCTTGGTCCAGTGAAGAACATTAAAACTTGTATTTCATTTATAAACATGTATATGAATACTAGGCTAAAACTAGAGGCATTGAACTAGATGATGTATAGTATATTGTATATTGCTTTCCTTATAGTGTACCTTATGCTCCTAATATGGCAACAAACAAGTAAAATTATTCAGGACAAACTAAAAGAATTTCATTGTAACAAATAGAGTTACAGAAAGTTACACAACAAAAGCAAGATGTATAATCACAACACATAGCAGGCAAGTTATTAATAGATGATCTTGGAAGTCTCTTTATGTTTGTTGTTTTAATCATTGCATTCTCTGTTAACAACTCACTGGCATTAGTTTGGTAAAGTTTGTTCTTCTTGTTTGAGGCATGAATGTTTGGGGGGGGGGTTGTTGGGTTTTTTTGCCCCCTACTTACTCACATCTTACAGCAGACAAATTATAAGTTTTATAGAACCTGTTTGGAAGGAAATAGAAATGGATAAATAAAAGAATCAGCAAAAAACTGAACAGTAAGAGAGTATTAAAAGGTTCTCTGTTCTTTCTACAAAGGTCCAGACTACCATAATTGTTTCAATTTGTGAGAGAAAAGAAAGTAGTTTTTTGAAAAATTATCCACACTCCCCAGGGCAGAGATTTACTGTTCACTTCAGATACATAATTTGCTAGTAACATCTACCCTTCCATATCCCTGATATACCCAGCAGAAAACCATACTATAGTGAGGTCTATGTAAATAAAGGCTCCCATAATGGAAGTGAAACAAGAAGAATAAGCTTCAGAATATTTTTCAGTAGTTCAAAGGGTCACAGCTATCAAAATATACATTCTACTGTTATGAAGAGCAGTACAAATGTTAAAGCTTTATAGACCATATGTAGTTCACTGCACACACAATTTTCTCATGGCCTACACATATGGCACATTGATTTATTACAAAGATTCATGTCCCTCTTCAGGGATTAATATTGAACTCTGTTAATGCTCAACTGGTGTTGCGGCCTTGAATAATTCTTGCTCAGTGACACACATAACACAGGCATTGTTGGTATGCTCATTATGTACTTTAACTGCCACCAATTAAAGACATAATTACAAAACCAAATCTTATTAATTTTCCTTTTTTTTTCAAGTAGGTAATTAAAGTCTTTGGTTAAAGATAAATTCAGTTAGTCTAGGGAAGCAACCAGAACTGATGTAGCAATTTTAATTAAGACAAAACTCCTGTAACTTCCTGAATGCGTAGTTACTTAAATGAATTAACCAGTAAATTAACTGTATATTATGAAATGCAATGTGAAAAACTTGGGATGGACTTCTCTTCACTTCTTTTGGCAGGTGGATCAATTTAATGAATAGTTAAAAAGTGTAGCCAAATGTTCAGTGTAACTCTATTGGCTTTAGTGGGAACTGCGCCAAGGAAGGCCATTGCCTTCACTCACCACTATGCTTTGCTGTCCAATTAAGAACTCAGTGGAAAAAACATTTTGAATACTGACCTGCCACATTCTTATTCCACTAGAGGGCAGGCTACAAATTTAAAATGATATTTGTATGATACTGTTTTAACCAGGGTGCTATTGGAAATAGAACTATGAAATTAAAATGTTCACCAGGTTGAGTTTTTTATCTTAACACCCCCATAGATAATTCTATACAGAGGAACCATTGTCTCAAACTACACAATCAAAATGCTTTAGAATTTGAGACTCACATAGATTTAAATTATTTAGTTTGATACTGAAAGGTCTTTCTTGTTGCTTTCTTATGATTCAACTTTATTTTTCAATTCTAAATGTTTGTAAGTCTTGCTGAGAAGGTTAAAGCCGCATGGGATACATTCAAATCATGGTATGGAACTATGCAGAACATTTCCAGCTGGGCGTATACATTTTTGGTGTTTTCTCTTCCTACTTTTTGTAATACAAAATACTCCCACTCAACTTTCAAAATAGACTAATCGATCTTCCTGCCAAATAAATCCCCCATGAGGATTCACAAAGCTGAGGGTGAAAAGTTCATTGTACCACAAAACCTTCCTTTGGAAAAACCACAGGCTTTGAGGGTGTTGCAAAATATTCCATAGGCCTAGAAAGTAGTATCAGTGACACAGAAGGAACTTCTCATGAATCTTAAGTCTTCATTCATAGCCAAATCCTACCTTTGGATAAATATGGACACCTCTTTTTGAAGCATGTGAGCAAACTGGGATAGGATTTAACCCTCAGGCTTCACTCTAGCAAGGGTTAAACTGGAAATAAAGGGGGAAAATGAGTCAGTGTCATCAATGAGCCCCCAGACCTGGACAAATATCCATTGAAGTCACTGACTTCAGATTTGAATCACACCTCATGTGATGAATGAAGTGAGACGTAGGCAACTCCTTGATCATCTGCTTGGCCCACATGGATTTCCACTGGCTGGGGAGGTTGAGGTCATGGGTATAGAAAACGGGAAAAATGTTCTTGTAGCTGATAATCAAGATGTTGCATGCAAAACAGATCACTCACACAAGGGTTTAAGAACTGAACAAACTGTTCCTTGATGAAGCTCTGGTTCATGCCTTTAGTGTTAGTTCATTTTAAAAACCTTTTCATAATAACAGCATCATCCTTACACCAAAAGAAAAACAAATTATGAAAAGATATTTTCTGTGTCTCATAGCTGTTGTTCTTAAATCAGAGGCACCAGCTGAGCAACTGGGGACATAGAGCAATGAGACTATCTGTAACTGCAAAACGGAGAGTATCTACACAAGACGCTCTATCACTGTAGTGATGAGCTACATTGCCATAGCTCATTTCTATGGCAACATAGCATTGGCAGGCATGAACTGTGATGCCAATGCTAATGTGCAGTAGCAACAAGCTCATAACTACTGTGCTGTAGCATGGGGGAAAAAAAACCCATGCAGCATTGAGACTATGCAGTAACGCCGGTTACTGCACAGTCAATTAGTACTTGCTTAAGCACAGTAACAACTGCGCAGTCCAGTGCACATATAGATGTGCCAACATAGAACCTGCTCTCCACTCCAATACACAAGCTTTGCATTGTTATGAAACAACATTTCAGTGTAAAATTGGAGTAACAGGGTGCATCTACATGAAACACTTCCTGTGAAGCTGCCTAATTAGCTCTGCAGTAAATGTCTCCCCATCTACATCTGTGCCTCTATTAGGGTGTATGAAACTAATAAACTCCAGAGCAGGACAGTACTTGTATTTAAAAGTACTAGCCTTCTCCAGAGTGTTTTCATGTGCCACAGCCCATATGTAGATGCTGCCCAGCTTGCTGAGGCACGAGGGTGCTGCAGAGTGGGGGCTGCCTGCTTGTTAGCTCCACACTGAAGCACCCCTGTCCTCAGCCAGCCCCTCAGCAGTGCACTCAGCCTGGTCAGAGCAGCTCCAGGCTGCCAGCTGGGACTGCTCTGACTGGGCTCAATGTGCTGCACACAAATAAACTGCAAAGCAACGTACTTTGGAGTTTTTGCTCCTAGGCATATATTCAAACAGCACACCTGGGAGCAAAAACTCTGGAGCTTATTGCTCCAGAATATTTGTACTTATTTGTGCTCATTAACTGCATGCGTAGTTTGCTCCAGAGTTTATTTGTGCTCATTAAACGCAAGTGTAGACGTGCCCACAGAGCAGAGAATCAAGCCTTACACTCTCCGACAGAATGCTGAATGTAACTGCTGTATTTTAGTAAGCAATGGAGAAAGGAAACAAAACAAAAACACTCTGTAATACAAAGTTATATAAAGTTGGTCCTAATACAGGAGATCAGCACATGGAAAGAAAATATCATCAATATTATTACATAACATCTTTAAAAATTCCCTTCTATTGATTTAATAGTATTTTAATAGCCCTAAAATCCATTCTGGGTCTTGTCGCGGCAGTGATTGAAGGCCAGAACAGAAGCTTTTGTGAACATAAGCCTTAGATGTGGGGCCTCACTCCCATGGGCAAGCTACCCACACTAGGGATTAAAGGTTGAGTGTTTGAGCACAACACTTTTCTTCTCAGGGCAGGTCACTGGGCAGGCATGAGCAAAGCCTCCAGTAAGCACTGACTGATCTAAAATGGACCCGATTATTTGTCCACTATAACTAGAGCAAGAAAGAGGTCAGAAATTCTACTGCATTATGAACTAGTCTAGCTCTTAGACAATACCACTCTGTGGTAGAAGCAAATTCTAATTCTGTATTAAATACAAATTAAGAAAGCAAGGTTAAAATCAGCCTGGGGAGCCAAAGATCCGTATCTGACAGCAATGCATACTCTGTCAAACAACTTAGTTAGGATTTTTTATTACTAATTACTTAATGCATTTTGACCAGGAAAGGTTGAATATGCAATGCAGCCACATAATATTGATGCCTTTCCTGACATTTTGTTGGTAAAAGTTGTACAGTTTAACATTGTAATAAGTATATATAAGAGGTCAACATGTTGCTTTAATACTAATTAAATCCCCAATCTTGATACAACCTCCAGAAAATGAATGACCTCTATTAGGGCTTGATATCTATTTGCACAGTCTGACCAAAATTCACACACTATTAGTTTGCTATCTGCAGAAGAGCACTATTATATGGGATACTCTACAGGCATTGAACAAAGATTCTTTACAACTGTTTCACAGTGGTTTCACTCCAACAAATTGAACATGTAGCATCATGCACTTTTAAAGGTTTCAGATCTGAAATGCAGAGAAAGGAAGACATTTTAGAAAGAAGAAATAATAAGTAGATGAGACTTACACAAAAAGATAGTTTCTAAGGACCTGGTGAAAGTTTTTTATGAACTAGGTAGAAAAGAATTCCTGACACTTTCATATATTCAGAAATAGTGAAGGGTAAATTACTTAGGAATGATGTGTGGTTGTATACATAAGAACTGCCCATTTATTCTTTGCTAGGGACTGAATGAAGCCAAGCCCTCTATAACTGATAGTTAAGGATCTACTCAATTCGTGAATCTGGGATTTCGCGGAAACTGCAAAATCAACTGAAAAAAACCCAGTAAAATAAAATACTGGCTTCTAGGGGGAGCTAGTGATCCTTGCTCCTGCTGCAATTCAGCCTTGCAGTCCATCCCAGCAGGGCAGATGCTGACTGGCGGGACAGCACAAATGGCAGCAGACAAGATGGCTGCTACCTCTTTGTCCCTCCTCCCCTTGCTGGGGCCTCTCTGCCAATCAATGCTGAGGGGCAGGGCTGCTGGAGCACATCCACAAAATATCCACAGCATTTGATATTTATGCTGTGACCGACCTACAAAAAGTGTTTAGTTAGGATTTAAGTAGAGTCCTACTGACAGTATGGGCCTCTCCAGCTTAAACTAACAGGGTGTGCTCCTTAACTGCAGCAGATTAATTCACTATATGTCATGCCTAGGGTAGGGGAAAAGAACCATATAAAACACTGAAGAGTAGATTACACACACCCACACATACATGCATGTGCGCACACATGCATGCGCACGAACACACACACACACACTATATCGCTGCAATTAAGAGAAATATTAATACAGATTACTTTTTGCCAAAACCAACTGCACCTACTCCACATAAACAGAAAAAAAATTACTGAAAAATAAGCACATTCTTTTATATAAAACATGATCATCTAACATGTTTGTTTATAACAAACATCTGGAAGGAGTTAAAAGGTGTTTGTTTTTCATTCACTCATTACTTTTGGCTTTTGTTTACTTCAATAGAATTGCTTTGGTGAAACGTAATCCCCCTAAATTGGAAGCTTTTAAAACAGAGCTATATTCCAGTATCTAAATAAGTGGCAGGATTTGCAAAGATGCTGACAGCTAAAGGTTATGAGAACTTAAACTCTTTGAACTCAGGCTGTTTTCTTAGTTGTCTTAACAGGGCTTTTAGTAGCCACCATTGAAATCTTTGCAGCCAAAATGATTCAGCAGATTTTTAAAAAAAGGAATCAGAATTTGCTATATCAAGGTCTAAACTTTTCAATATGTTGCTTGTTAATTCATGCTATTTTTAGTTTAAATCTCACGGGTGTCTTGCTTTCAATTGAACGTTCTGCTTTCTGTTGCTTATTTCCAGATGTTCTGACATTTTGATTTACCTTCATCCCTGTTACTGAATTTAGGCTTCTCTGCCAATTCCACAGAGTTTCTATTTTTATTCTTTTGAGCTACTAATATGCTTTCTCCTTAAAGTGAATTTGTTGCAAAAAACTCTGAGCGTTGGCTTGTCGCAAAGCTATGAAAGCCACTTGAGAAATTAGTTTCTTAGGTGACCTTTAAAATGAGTGAAAATAATGGCCGTGCAATTCAGCACAGTTTGGGTTTCATTATCACAGCAGTGCATATTAGAGAGGATACAACTATTTCAGAAGTAGTCTTTTTCTTGGTAATTATGGAAGCTATTTACTGGACATGGAAATTCTTCAAGATTTCTCAGCTCTTCAATATTTCTGAATTTTGTTTCTCTTGAGAAAATGACAATTCACAGTGTGAAGGACTACATACCACTGCCTCTATCCTTCTGCCCAAAGAGATTTTTCCCATGGCCTCTGTAACCATCATCCTTCCAACAGAATTCTCCACGGATGACTTGGAAACAGGAAGGCAATTTTAGAAGAGGAGAGATGTGCAAGCAATGTCACTTCATTTACACACCACAACCAAAATTGCAGTCCTTCCCATTACACTGCGATTCAGTGTCAAGCAGAAGACTCAAGAATCACAGATTATAGATCAGATTCTTGACCTCAACACTTTGCTGCTGCTGCTCTGATTCTCATTTATTGTCAGGGAAGCAATACTGAAAAGTTTACATGCCTTACTGAAGTAATGATATACATCACAGGAGTAGCGTAGGTTCCAAAACTACAGAGAAGGAGCAGACCCCAGAGGCATGCAATTTGCTGCAGTGCTAATTGTTTAGTCAGGGCCTGTGAATAGGAAATATAAAACTATTCTGGAGTACAGGGGTAGGGTTTTTCAAAAGCATTTAAGGCCTTGTATAGAGTGTTATAAAAGGTGTGATGCAAGGCTACACTAGCTAGCATGTGCAAAGAATCTAGTGTAGAGAGGGAAATATATACAGGATCTTCATAAAGTCCTTGTGCACAACCTAAGTTACTAAAATTTTAAAGTGAAAAAGGACTTCATGAAGACCCTGTACATGTTTAAGCTGGGTGAGTTAGTGTTTTGGCTCCATCATGGCTTAACAAGTTTAGCACATGTTAAAGACAAAGGGAAGTACAGGCAGTCCTCAAACTTATGACACAATTGGTTCCTGAAAACAGCATCTTAAGCAGAAATGTTGTAACTCGGAAATGATTTCCCCATAGGAAACAATGTTATAAATGGGGGATTGGTTCCTGAACCAAGGCCTGATACCCTGTTTTCATCAAAAATAACCCAGAATTTTATAATTTCAATCAATTATAGATGAGTAGTATAGCTACATTAATGTATTTATATTGTAAATAGCAATCATATTGATTTGGAAGGACTTCTTTGAGGTGACTTTGCTGGACTTTTTGAAGGGTTCTTGGCTGGAGTCTTCTCCGGAGTCTTGGCTGTAGGTTTTCCTGCTTTCTTAAAGAAGTATACATGGAAGTATGGACAGATGTTCTCCAGGAAGATGGGTGATACAGCAACTTGTTTGCTGTCATGGCATCACATCAGATCAAGCATTGTAAAGTCAAAACTGACATCAGAAAGTTGAAACACGGTGTCAATTTAGAAACGTAAGTGTGAAATGTTGTAACTCAAAACACTGCAAGTCAAGGACTGTCTGTACAATGAAATCCTGGTTCCTTTAAAATTAACTGCAAACAACAATGGACTTCAGTGAGGTCAGGATTTAACTCTGAGTGCTTAATTTGAACTTGATTTTTTTTTAGTAACAGCAAATCTAATCACTGGAACACTTTGGAAAATGTCACCCACAGCACAGGTGCTGAACTGTACTATAATTTAAGTCACAGATATACTTCTCTAAATGTACTTTCATTTAGGGATCTTTCAGTGACTATCTTGTGGGTAACAGCATTTAAGAACTGATATTTAAATACCATATTCCTTATGTATTTCATCACCAGTAAACTGCAAATTTCTCAAGGTGGCTCATCCAGCTTCCTTTGCTTCATATTTATTCAAGATTTTATAATAACTGGGTACCTCCAGATGTGGCACCACACATTGCGCACACCATACATGTAGGTGTTTCCCGCACTACTACTTTGCAGTGTGAGGGGTTTTCTTGA
>NW_017728906.1:175774072-175801900 GCF_001723895.1 Crocodylus porosus | reverse complement strand
GGGGGGAAGGGAGTTGACTGTAGGAGATCCTCGCAGCAGCATGCAACTGGTGGCAGCATGCACCGTCCAAAACCGGAGTCTGGCTGGCCAAAGCCACACTGACTGCTGACCAGGCTCCCTGCTGCAGAAGCACCATGGCTGCAATTTCTGGAGGCCCCAGGACCTTACATAAGGCTGCTGGGGCCAGCGCAGTTCCCCGGGGGCAAGTAGCAGTGACACATTGGCCCAGCCTCTCCTACCCCACCTGGGGCAATGTGTCACTGCTACTTGTCCCAGGGGAAATGCATGTTCCCACTCATAGGGACACACCAATTAAGTAGGAGCATTAAAAAACTCATGAAATGTACCTCCCTAAAATCGGTTACTATTAAAAATGACACATGCAGGATATGTTTTCCTCTCCCTTTATTTTTGATCCTTTGGGTTTTATTTGTTCCCTGAAATTTTCTGCTTCAGACAAAAACTTGTCTGTCACAAGAAAGATTCCCACTTAGTCCCATGACTTCAGGAGGCTGTAAAACAAGTAGAAAGCAAGCTCAAATTCATGATAACCTGGGATCCTGGTTCTCCTTGATTTAAGAGAATCCCCAATTTTCAGTTCATAAAAAGTAACCCCAAATCCACATTTTTCCACAATTTAAATGAAACATATATATTAGTGGTGTGTGTTTATTAATGGTGTTTCATTTAAATCATGTGAAAATGTGGATTTGGGGTTATTTTTTTTTAACTGAAAATTGAGGATTTTTTAAATCAGAGAAAACCAGGATCCCTGATGATAACCTCTCAAGTGTCAGCAACACTATGTGTAACTGTACGGAGTTTATAATCTGTGCATTCTACTAACTACAATCTCTTTTCTCTGATGCAACTTATATTTGTGAGAGGCTACAGCAACTGACTACTCAGGGAAAAAGAAACTTACACAGCCTGTTTAAATCCTTCCCTTAGGCAGTGATCAAATAATACATAGCATATAGTGTATAAAACCTGGGACAACCAGGATCTAAATCAATTAAAACATTATCCTTTTTAAAGTGCCAGTGGTATCTCCCATTACAGAAACACTTAATCTTGCCATCTCCTCCAGAACACTTCTTCCCTGTTTGCTTCATAGCCAGTCTGGTTATGTCCCTACATGCCAGCTGAACTTAGTCTTGCAAATGATCTAGGGTTTCTTGATTAGCATCCTAACAAACTTGGCAGTTGTGGGGAATCTGTCTACCTGAATGGATTTTTACCCCCCAGTGCTGTCCAAGGCCTACCTATCCCAACACATTCCAAACATTAACACAATCTCATTCCATACTTGAAATGACCTGATGAATAGAGTTCCCAAATGTACTTCACACTATACAGAACTTTTCCTCTGAGGAATTTACAGCATTTTCAGAGGAGGGTAAATAGTATTATCTTCAACATGAGGCAGCAAATGAGCAACAGAGCCTGGGAGTACAAGTACGTCAACAGCATATAACCACATTTCCTGATGGCATCTCCTTTGTTCTAACCATAATACCACATGCACCCTCAAGCAATAACCATTTGCCAGGGAAAAGTATCTTTCTGGGTAACTGGAGACATTTTGTGTTTGGTTGTGCATGTCACTATGAGTGACAGACAGACTCCTAAGTCACTTTTTCAAAAGAGATGAAGAAGGTTAAGTTCCATGGAATAGCCCCTTCTAAGTGCCCATGTTTCCTTTGAAGAGGAAGTTTCAGAGCCTAAGTCTCTTAGGTGCTTTTGAAAATTTTACTCCACTTAATAACTGCAAATCATGTAGGACACTGGTGCACTTTGGTAGTTACATAAATGCAAAGGAATTTCAGCCAACCAGAAGTAGTCTTAAAAAATAACCACCATATCCATAGTTCTCATTTAACTTTTCTTTTTCTATACTATCCAGTCTCTCAAACAGTAGCTTATGTTTTAAAAATCACCACTTGCTCAGTCCCAGAAAACCACATTTTGAAGTGACACAGCATGCCCTCATCTCATTAGAGAAAAACAATGACTTGTCTGGGAATTTACAGCAAATGAACACTGAGACAGATTAAACACAACCTCTTCACTCCACCTATTAATCAATCTTAACATCCATTCACTGCTTTTTATGATACAGACGTTTCTTTACTGTTCGCCTGTTGTTTTTATTGCTGCTATACAGTATTGATTATTTCCCAGTAATGAAGCACAAAGACAAGAACGTAACACAAGAAGCAGTATTTCCATGGCAGGAGAGAGAACCTTCTTGGGGGCTTGCCCAAGATTATGAATGAACTCTGCCAGGAATCACTAACACCTCCCCACCTTCTGTTCCAAGTGCAAGGCATGTTTCTGTGACCTTAACAACACGTGCATGTAAAAAAACAACACTGAACTAAACCAAGACACTGCACTCCTCATACTTCTCCCCTTGGGGAGAAGATGAGAGAACAAATAACACAAAAACAGATGTTGTCACATTCCTTAATGCACTACTACAAGGCGCTCTGATATGCAGTAAGTGCTGTACTAACATAGAGTAGAATAGCATGGCTTAACTTATTGCTTTAAGAGTAATTTTACTAAGGTATTGCTAGAGAGTAGTGCTCAAAAGTGTATATACAATTCAATGCAATACACTAAGTTAGTACAATGTTAACTTAAAATGCATAAAACCCCAGAAATGTAAAGGATTATCCAACAATCAGACCTCAGCCCCTACAGCTTATAAAATTTATTAACATCTCTTATTATAGATGCATCTGATAATGACATTTAAACACAGTTTGGAAGTACTTCAGAAAAGGGTTACATAAAAATTGTGCATTCTATGAAGATGGGTCAGTCCCTGGATCTCCAGCATGTGTTCAAGCACTTGCTAATTTGTAGCCTTAACAGATACATTTAGGAACTCTTGTTATTGGGCAGCCCTGGCATCCTCTATAAAGGTTGCAGACACCAGAAGGAAGAGACTGATACGTAATCACCATCTCCAAAATTGCAAAAGGCCCCATCCTTTGAAAACTTGTGGCTCCCTCCCATATTATAACTGCATTTGCCCCAAGATATGTTTATGCATCTTCCAGGTTTTTTTTACTCTTCGCAATGCAATTTTATGAGAAGCAGCATGGATGAAAAAGTTAAGGTGCATCATTGTGGCTGGAAAAGTACCCTGAATATGGCTCACTATAAGTTCAGTTTCTGAGCTGTGTGGAGAGAATATGCATATACTGTCTTAACGCTTTTATTCAAATATAAACTCTCTTTTCTCTTTCTTTTTTCCCTCCCTTTCTTCAGGAAACTGAAAAAAAATCTTTTCTCAAGAAAACTTAACTCTTCTCTTTGTCCAGGAAAAAAAGACAAGTTTCCCACATTCTGTTTCTAGTCATAGGGCATCTATAAATGTGCTACAGGACAGAGCAGGGGTACTTTAATTAGAAAGGCTCTGAGAGCTGCTCTAATTAAAGTGTCCACAGCGTCATATGTATTCAGCATCCCGCACTTCAAAATGGTGGTAGGGGAGCTTTAACTAAAATTCAGTTGATAAGCTTTAGCTAAAGCACCCCTTCCACCATTTTGAAACACACAGACACTAAATACACATGATGCAGAGGCTGTCTGCTCTGATGCATGCTACTTAGCAGACATCCAGCACATGTATAGGTGCCCATAGAGAACAAATTCCTGGAGTAACAAGCTGGTTTAGCATCTGTCCATGTGGAATCCCTTGGACTTTCTACTGAGACTGCTAACAAGTGCTGTTTTGTGTTGCTTACTTTATTTGTCTTTGTAATGTAAATTCTCATCCACGAGGATGAGACACAGATAGCTCAAGCCATTTCTCCAAAGGACCCTAAACAACTACAATGACCCCATGATACTAACTCAGACTGCAGGCAAACCTATGAGTGATTACAGATGTGAAAGTTCTGCATCCTACTGCTGAATTATCAAGCTTTCCCCATTCACATTGTTTATTGGATTTCGCATGATCTGTGGGGAGCAGACAGAAGTGACAATTTTTTCCCAATCTGGCCACAAACTGGTCTATAGCTGTGACCAAACACAAGTGTATGGCTTCAGACTGCTTGAAAAATGGCCAATCAGGTGAAAATCTGAACCCTCATTGCATGAGGGGTCAGATGAACACATTTCAAAACACAACATTTTCTGTAACTTCTGTCTGCACTGCCTGCCATCCTGCTGCTGTTTTCAAAATGAGATGAGGGAAAGAGAGAGGAGGGAATTCAGTCTGGGGTTTTTTCAGCCTGCAGTTGAGGGTGGGGAAGGTGTATTGGTGCTCCATCCCTCTCCCACCCCTCCCCAAGGTGGGGAACCCCTACAATGAGTTCCTTCTCCTCCCTTTCTCCCCTCCCATTCTGAAAAACAGGCAACAGGCTGGCAGGCAGTGCAGACAGACAGAAGTTACAGATGTTATGTTTTAAAATATCTTCATCTGACCCCTCATGCAATGAGGAGAGAGGAGGGGCCATTGCTAGGGGAAACCAGCTGCAGGCTCCCAGCCAGCAGCTAGATTCCTCTCCCCCCTGGAACTAACAGTGAGCTTCTGTTTGTTCCAGAAGATCACTGTAACTCAAGACACTTCCTGCAAAGTGCTCTTAGTTACAGCAGGGATCTGCACTTCTGTCTGTGCTCAATCTAACCTCTGCTGCTTACAGAAAACCATGTTACTTACAGCAATTCCACCTTGGGCTTTTAGAATGTCTGTACCTACTCTTAGTGTATCTCAAGGGAATTGATCTTTTTATATTATCTGTTTTACGGCTAATCAATAGAAAACTTCTCCCTCTTTTCTATTTCAAGAATGAAATAGTTGCAGAAGTCTAGGACAACAGCAACACAACAGGAACAATGAGAATATTTAGGACTAGCAGCAAGCCTGTAGAAATGTGACAGTTCAGAATTGGAAGAATTTCAGAGCAGCTTAGCAGTGATACATGCACTGAGAACTTATACAGATTTGATATTTGTACGTAGTTCAACATAGCTTTACTATCTTAAAATTCTGCCAGGGGAATTACCTGTTCAGAGGAAGAAATCTACAAAGTGAAGTTGGTTAGTAGAGCATAATGGGTCCCAATGGGACACCACAAAACTTTTCAAGTGTATGTGACCTCATGATACTGTACTGTCTGCCCTATGAAGTAACTTGGGAATAGATTTATGTCACCCTTAATATATTCTCATGCATGTGTGTTACACACATAAAAAGCATAGGGATGTTTTGAAAAATGGAGACATGTTTCAGGCACAAACAATGTTACTGCAGGACACACACAGTAACTGTTTTGGTTTGCCAGGAGAATTGCAGATCACAAACACACACTAACTGCCGTAGGACTGGATATCTTCCTCTGAACAGACAATTCCCACAGCAGATTTTATAGGTTATAAAAGCTTTGTTTTTTGTTTGTAAAAGCCTGTTTCCAGGCTCCAGCATGCCTTTCCAAGCAAACACTCTGCTCTGGAAATGGATGTGGTAATAAGCAGTGAACCCAGAATAGCTACTATCATTAATGCCTGCAGACTCCTAGGAAACTACACAAGGCAGAAGGTTGTGGGTTTCTGCAGGACAATCACACTCTTAGAGTGCATCCAGAAGAGTGTGAATGTGCAGTATGCAGTGCCACAGACATTCCCCATGCTGATAATTTGTAGCATGGGGGATTTTTTTGACAGGGAGGTGGATGATACATGTGGCAGTACACTAAACTATCCAAAATTGGAGCCTGGTTGGCTGGAGCCATGCTCCAGCTGCTGGCCAGGCTCCCTGCTGCTGGATCACCAGTGCTGGAGAACTAGGAGGCCCCCAGGATCCCAGGTAAGGCTGCTGGGGCCAGGCCAAGTGCTGGTCCCAGCCTCCCCTACCCCCCCCCTCCCCCAAAGCAACCTGCCACACAGCAGAGCACACATGCACAGGCATTCCCCAGGGACAAACAGCAGTGGCACAATATGTGTGCTGCTGCTGCTTGTCCCCTGGGGAATGTATGTGGCTGCACATCTGGATCCAGAGTACTGACACAGCAGTAATTCTCTGATGTCAGAGCCTGTGGCTCTGCATAGCAGGTATCACTACAGGGACTGGGAATCTAATTTTTGCAAACATTCTACTTTCTCTACTACTATTTTCTTCTTGCCTTTCCATGCCTTGCCAATCTTCTTGGACCCTTTCCATATAATTTCACTGAAGAGCATGAGCTATTGGGAGGTTCAAATGGAAGGAAAAAATCCAACTGCCTCATGATTATTTAGCCTTTGTGGTGATTCCTGTCATGTAGTAAATTCACTGTCTTTACCCCAATGTCACCTGTTCTGAAGCAGAGGGAAAGCCCATAGCACCAGTTTGTGTCATATGTATTCTAATAGCCCATATAGCCTTTCCCTTACATTTCTCTGTATGCAGCACCTTCAAGGAGGATGGATTTTGTCTTTGTGGAAGCTCAAGGCAGCAGATACTGCTACTTACAGTTAGGCAAAGTAATTGTTATACAACTCTTAGTCCCTGTCCATGCAAAGAACATTTACTGTACAGGTAGAAGGAAAGTTCCAAAACCAATATTTGAATTCGGCACTCATTTAATCACTGCACAGAAATACACTCTTTTCCACTCCTTGCATATGCAGTCTGGGAACCCAAAGTCAACTCCTGCAGATAAAATCATTCACACATAGAATGCAAACTTCATAGAGAAGGGTTTTTCTTTTACCAACAGGAGCCATCATTGGAGAAATCTAGTATCTTACTAAAATCCTACTGTATTCACACCACTTCTCTGGCTGAAAAATTTCCTTCACTTTATAAATGAATCAACAATATACTTGTACGATTACAGCAGGTACAAATAATAAGTTTAATAGTGTTGAAAATATGTTTATACTTTTCTCTCACATGGAGCCAGGGAATTTTTCCTAGGGACAGCAGTTGTTTTAAATCAAATTTACACACCATCGCACAAATAAACAATGCATACTTTGCATAACTACTGATATTTTGGGCATGGCAACTTTATGGAAGCTTAATTAAAAGTGGAGCCTGTATATTCTTGTACAGTGAATCTGCGCTGATTTGGAGAGCCGGCTAACTTATTTGGTGATGCTAGCAACAATTCTTAGTTTTTGCACTAATCTCCAAGATTACCTACCCACGTATCTTTTCCGTAGAAATACTATGATCAAACAAACTAAGAACTGTGCATTACGAGGGAGATAGTGGCTGCATCTACATGAGATGCTGACTGCATAGTCATTACTGCACAATCATTTAGTACTCGTTTATACACAAGACAGCAGATACTGTATAAAAAAAAGTACTAAATGACTACGCAGTAACCTGAGTAGTATTGATGCACAGGTTTTCTGTAATGTTGACTACTCAGTAGCCTGAGACTACTGCGCAGTGGCGTCACATGGCAACAACTGCATGAGACTACTGTGCAGTATTATCATATCACAGTTGCTGCCATGTGACGCTGCTGCACAGTAGTCTTGGGCTACTGTGCAGTCAACAATCCATGTAGATGCGGCCAGTGGGATAAGATAACTTTAGATCAAACTACTGTAGAGTGAAGGTATGTCGGTAATGTCTTCACAGGTTAGAAATTCAATACATACATATTACTGGCTGCTATAATTGTTTGGATTAGGCAGCAACAGCACAGCCTCAGCTGTCCTGGACTGGAGGTGGGGTAGCTAAATTTGACCATGTCTTCATCTGGAGCTCTAGTATACATCATTAATTTTCACTGAAAAATAAATGTACTTTACATACTGTATCTATGTAAACTGATGACTATATGCTAAAGTATCCACTTCTATATAGAAAGCCGTGGGGTATCTGCAATTTGTGTGAAAACTCTGCAGCCTTAAACCAAAGGGTTTTCACCAAGCGAACTTTTGAATGGGAAGAATGGCAAAAAGCTTGCAATTGCTTCCCAGCACAGTGGATGGAAGACAGACATCTGAACCTCTGAACCTAAGAATGCTCTGAGATTCGTGAGAGAAACCAGTAAGCTTAGTGTACTGACAGAAGGCTGGGACATTCACATTTAAACAATTCTTAGTGCTAGTTCCCAAGCCCCTTCTCTTCTAAGGCAGCAAGAGACTTTCATAACAAAATCAGGTGCATCTCACATAAAGAAAATCTACAAAATTAGCTCTTCTTCACCTAGTCATTCTTACCAGAAACTGCAGACTCTATACGTTCTGCAGAGCCAGGGGTGACAATATGCTGACTCATTGCATCCTACCACAGCATGTTGGTCAAAGGAGTCAGTTTTCAGTTTTTACATGTCCTTCCTGGAAAAATTTAACAAGATAATTTAGCCAAAACACCATATTTATGTTTTGGTTTAGGGTTTTTTTTTTTTTGTTATAATGGGAACTTTCAGTTAGGACCTAAAGTCCACACATAACCACCCAAATAACTCATCTGATTTTAAAATTACTGATCAGATTTTTAAAAAGAGGAAAACATTCAGCAAGCTCCCAGTAAAACTGAGTCTCTTCTCTGATTTTAGTAGGCTTTGGATCTTCGTCCAGAAGCGCTGGAAAATATCAGCTAATAAACTCTTTTCCATAAGAGTAGAACAATGTTGGCCTAAGTGAGTAGGAACTCCCCCTCCCCCCGGGGTTAGGAATTGCATAAGTAATTTTACGGTCTTTGCTGATAGAAAAGGGTGAAACCAGAGAAATAAAATCTATCTGAAGCAGTGGTCTTCTTAAGAGCAGATCCTCATCAGTTGCAAACTGGCATAAATCCATTGAAGAAAATAAAGAGATGCCAATTTTCACCAGATGAAAATTGGTCTTTAATTTTGATAGACCTTAATTAATCTGAATTTTGAACAACTATTTGCATTATGCTTAGGTAAGACTTTTTCCTTTTTTATTTCTTTTCTTCTGGCTAAAAAGTGTCTTTTGTTTATTCTACATTAGATAAAGCAAGGGTATTTCAGCCACTCCAGCAACAGATTTAATTGCCAGAGTAATATCAGTAATAATGTATGGGATTTTCAAAAACTCTTAAGTGGCTTATGAATATAAGTCCTATTAAAAGTGAATAAAAAACCCCATCCGTGGTGTTTCAAAAGTGTTTTGGAGAGTTTTTTTTTTTTTAATATGCTACAACATACCAGCAGTTTTTAAATAAAAGACTCCACTGGTTACTTCTATCTAAAAACTGATGGTATGAGATATGGTCCATCATGTGCAAGAGTCCTTTTTCTATCGATCAAGACACTAATCTTTTAGCCTTGGTTTTCATTGTCCTGAAAAGACTGGACACACATCACTAGTAGGACAAAGATCAAACATCATTCATATATGCAAGACAGTGCTCATCTAAAACTTACATATCAGGGAAAGAGATTTACCAAAGTATTATTTCTTCTTTTGCAAAATATTGGTATCTTTGTTGCCAAAAGTCAAAAAATGACTTCTTACCATGTGTATAACAATACACTCTGATAGAGTACATGAAATATACAGTAGATTATTCTGAAAAGCTGACTAAGCTCACTCATTTTACAGTGTGTAGAATGTAATCGTTCAGAAAGTGAAATATGTATAAAAATAGGTAAAATCCCTACAATATTGTACTGAATTATAATTCCTCCTGTCAGGAAGGTTACAGCAACTCTACAGTATATGTATGAAATGTTTGTTCATAAAGTTAAAAAACATTGTTACCTTACTGAATAACACATTAAATGTAAGAATGCATAATCAGAACTGACTCTCAATTCTGCTTAGCTGGTGCAAATCTACAGAGAACCACCACCTATTTCTGTAGAGAAAAAAATCAAGCTCAAATATTCATATTGATTTGAGTATGTGTGTGGTTTTTTGTTAGGGGCCAAATTTAAATTTATGACCAATAATTCCTCAGGAAATGGAAGTATTTTGTTTCTTTTTTTCCCTCTTTCCAGGTTGTTTAATGACAGCAGTCACCCACCTTTTAAAATAATTATTGCCTCACATTACACCAAGCTTTTACTGCTTGTTCAGAACAAGGCAGTGAAACAGAAAGAATCTCCAACTCTCCTGTCATGACCCAGTTCTGGGCTTGTGCTTTTTTGACGAGTCTTTGATCTGCAGCAGGCCTCATAGGCTAGTCTCTCGAAGGAACATAGTGCCAATGTTGTAAGAAACCTTTCTCACTCTGGCAGATGTGATGGAAGGCTTTGGCTGCTTCTGACCACTTCTGACCTCCAGGAAGTAACAGATCCCAGGAATTTCCTTTGGAAAGTTATCTGGAAGCTCTTCACGGGACCGAGGGATAAAGATAAAATTTTCTTCTTTTTTCAGAAGCCTAGGAAAAAAAACCCAGAGAGAGTGTCTAGAAGAATGTAGTAATGTTTTTGTGCAACCCATAGTCAGAAACTGGCTTAAATTACCATGCAAATATTAATAAATTCCAGACCCAGCTTCCCAGGTGATGTAAACAGGCTAGAAATTGGCTTCAAATGAGCTACTTTGATTTACGACAACTAAGAACATAGCTAAGCATACACACATTTTAAAGAAAATTTGTATTGGTTCAAGGGCATTCTGTAGTCAAGAAAAGGAGTCTAAATCCGCAAGGATTATTCTGCATAGCATAAATTTGCCTTGATCAAACAAGAAACAAGTCTAATTTGAGGAACAGTTTTTACTGCTTTCTCTTTCAGGTTATTTATTTAGCTTTTGAATGGCCTCATCCAAAGCCCACTGCAAATCAAGGGAAAAATCCTTCTTTGATTGTTTCCAAAACTTATTTTGGAAGGGGGAATATTGTTCCCAGGTGAATTTCCCTTTACCTTCATGAAGGCTTCCCACCATATTCCAATACATTTTCTTTATTTCATCATTCCCATCTTGGTGGCACACAGCCTGTACATTCTCTCAACTCCCTATCTTTGTAGGAAGGCACTTTCTTATCATCTCTTCAGTAATCAGGCAGGTTACAAATCCAATCTTCCTTTCCCCGCTTTAGTTTCCACAGACCTGCTTCTTATCTGGAAGATTGTATCGTGATCAGTTTTCCAAGCCTTTAAATTTATGTTCAAAATACTGTAATCTTTTCTGAATTGCTTGAAAATTTGCACTGCCCTTTGCAGCAGAGTCCCTCTCCTTTCATCTCCTCAACATTTGTAGTAAATGTCCCTGGTTTTAAATCTGTGGATTTATTAAATCACAGTAACTCCTGTATATTGCCAGCCTAGATTTTTACAAGGAACAACTGACTTCTTTGCATATTCTCAAAGTCAAATATACAAGCTTCGTCTGCAGGTCCTTTCACTGAAGGGTTATTCATTTTGCTGAAGTTAAGGGCTCTCTCCCTTCAGGTCTATCTACCTTTGTTGTCTTTATGGGTAACTTGTATAGTCCTAGCGATGCTTTATTTTCACTTTGAAATAATAAAACTTATCTTCCTTTTTAAAAATGAGACCAAATGGGCCCAAAGCTCATCTTTTACTGGAATCATCAGAACCATTTCTCTTCTCCTCTTGGACACAGTAAACGGTAGTGGAACTTAGTAGCATAATTAAGGGTGGGCAGCTGGGGCACAAACCCTGCAGGCTTAGTAACAGGGTGCTGGAATGGAGGTGGGGCTCTGACTACATGAAGTGAAGCAGGGGCAGGAGTCTCCTCCTCAGGCTCACCCTCCCTTCTCAGCCCAACTCTTTCCTACCCCTGCAGCAGCACTACAGGTTAATTAATGGGATTTTGCACCATTGTTCAGCACATAAATCCATGGTGGCTGTAGGGTCATCGGACAGTTAACTTGGCTATTGGCCATGCCTCCCTTCACAGCAGCACTCCGCCCCTGCTCCTTTCCCACATGTCCGGACCCTCAAGCCCGTAAGTGCATCTTGAGTTTTGAAAAGGGGGTACAGATGATCAGGTGCATTACCACATATGAAATAACACATATTTTTCTCCAGTTAAAAATAAACTAGAAACTTCAAAAATATGCTAGGGTCCTAGGGTATAATAGGTTTGTAGCCGTGTTAGTCTAAGGACATAGGCAGACAAGGTTCTTTGGTTAAATCTGATATCTTTTATTAGACCAACTCAAATAGTTGGACAAATTCTCCTTAGCAAGCTTTCAGGTATAAATACTCTTCATCAGGCTGAGGAAACATTTGCAGTTGGTGTGTGCTCCTGAACTGATGCAGAAACAAATATAATTTCATTGGAATGAGTTAAAAATAAGCTGCAGGGCTGTAAAATAGGAGTTTCATTACTAGAAGCAGCTAACAGCAGAACTGCAAAATAAAGGTTAGTTTGCTTGGTGGAAAACTGAGACCAGTAAAAAGGAGGTCAACACCTGTGGAATGAAGAAGGAATCAGGTAGATGATAATGAGCCATGAAATCAAATGACTTCCTCAGAATGCCTCACTAGAAATGCTGCTGCCACTGGCAGGCAGTTAGTTTTAAATTTTGGATGGAGCAGGAATCAAAGGGAGGTGCGAGTGCATCGGTGCAACCCCCCACGACCCATGGATCTGCCCCTTGCTCAAGCCCCTGCCTCCATTCCAGCACCCTAGGTACAAGTGTTCTGCTCAGGGCGCAAATGTTACTAGTTACACCACTGATGTAGTTATCCACTGCACACCTTACATTTGCCTGCTTTATACTTTGAGTTACTGTTTAGGAACAGACCTTTGCCACTGACTGTGCTGAGTGTGACTGTGATTGTGTACAGTTCAGCTCAGTTCAGGGACAGAGCTTTACACATCTACAAAGTGGGTCTGCAATGTCAAAATTTTGATGCGATAGTATTTCAGCTGCTCAGCACAGGTGGCAGAAAGTAGAAAGGATCAAGTCCCAGATATCGTGTGTTGGCACAAGGTGGTGGAAATTACAGATGGAAGAGTAAAGCGAGGCAGTTAGCCATGTTAGTCTGAAGTCTGGCAGAAGGCAGGGCAGGGTTGCAATGTGGAGACTAACCAATCCAGAGAGCCATGAGCTTTCTCGGGTGACCGCTCACTTTGTCAGACAGAAGGATATGAGTAGCAGAAAGAGTGAAAAGGTAATAAGATGGTGTAAAGTAAATGGACAATGGCCTTGCCACTGAAAATTGTAGGTTTTCTCCTTAAACGCCATAGAAATTAGGCTAGATGACTTGTACAGGTGCCTATAAACCCTCTATTCCTCTCTGGCCTGGGGGACAAAGAAAGGCTGCAGTGGTCTCCACAATGCAAATTAAAACAGTAAGTTGTTCCCCAATTTCCTTAACCCTCCATTTCTGGCTAGCCACCAACCCCCCAACCCTTAGATTGGGTGGCCATTTTTAACTTGATCTAAGTTCCCCCTAACGCCCCCAAATGTCTGTATACAGCCTAGGCTGTTATATGTGAATAAAAGTATGGACTCTCGCTTAGTGAGGACTTTAAGAAAATCTTTAAATGTCTGTTCCTTGAAGCTTCCCAAAGTTTGTTTTTCTTCTACAGTAGGGGGAGCTGTAGTGGCAGAGTAATGATATTTGAAAGACTTTTTAGCATGAATGTAGTTATATCTTCAGCCATGAGTTCTCCTTAAAGATCCACTGAGTTGTCTACATCTAAAAAATTCTATTCAGAGTTTCTCATTGAACTTTTCAAGACTAACTATAGCACTTGGCACTCTGATTAAAATGAGAAGTATAATATACAGGGCTGGTATCAGTAACGGGCCCAAATCTGCTGTCGCTTACATGTTTTACAAATTCCCTGAAGCTGATGGGGTGTAAAGGAAAACAGAACTGAGCTTTCCACGTGAAAACAGGAATTAGTTTCTGCAATAATGATCTACTTCCTACTGACCTAAAATAATCATCGTCTGTTTGTGAGCTGTTCATTGTTTCCAGGAACAAACGTTAGCAAGTCTTTTAAGAATTCCTTGTGATTTAGGATGTACCTGGCACCCTTACTGTAATCCAAACTTCTTGGCAATCTTTTTCAAAGACTGCTGCACTGTAACTATAGCATCACCTACTGGGTATGTCGACACGTGCCCATTTACTGTGCAGTAACTGAAATGACTGCGCAGTATGGGCACACCTCTACATGTGCACCCCCGTGCTGTGCAGTAAATATGGTGACTTACGCTGACTTGAGTGTAAATTTGATACCTACATCATGCAGGTATCAAATTTACACCCGATTAGTTACTGCACAGTAACACACATAGACACCTCACTGCACAGTAACACTGTGTGTGTGGACTGACTTGGGGCTATCTTTTGTCCCAAGTCAGTCCACACACAGCATTAATGCACTTTAATACCTGCATGTGCAGATGTTAGCCTATTCCTGCTTATTACACAGTAATTTACTGCGCAGAGAATTTAAGATGGCATAAATGCACGTGCAGAGATGCCTAATGCATGTGAAAAAGCTACACGTGGAACAAAATTTAGGATTTCTTTCAAAGCCTCAGCAGTTACTCCTCTCAATTACTGTGGATAATGTTCAATTCTAGAAGTCACAGCAACT
The DNA here is from genome assembly GCF_001723895.1 of Crocodylus porosus. Taxonomy (NCBI): domain Eukaryota; kingdom Metazoa; phylum Chordata; order Crocodylia; family Crocodylidae; genus Crocodylus; species Crocodylus porosus. Next base: position 175,787,434 of record NW_017728906.1, on the reverse strand, counting down.
GATTTATAAAATAAAAACCACAGTCCTTTGATTCTATTACGGTGATTCTCAACCAGGGTGCCACAGCCCCCCTGTTATGTCTTGAAATCCTTGCAAGGGTGACATAGGGTGTTATAATATTAGCACTAAGTGTATAAACATGATTCACATGACAAGCCCAGAGATTTCAAATAGAAATGCATAGTGTTAAAAACATTCTGACCTGTTGTAATCTTTTTGAGTTTTCTGCAACAGAAGATTTGCTCTAGTACCTTTCTGTAGTCATAAAATAAGTGAAAAGTAAGAGCTGTCATTTTCCAAGCAGTGCCTCGACTCTAACAAGGGGTGCCTTGAGCCAAATTAGGGATATCTTGTGTATAAAAAGTTCAAGAACCACCAGTCTATATGAACAACTTTCTGCAGTAACTGCTCACCTGGTTTAGCTCTCTGATCCATAAGAAAGCAGACAGTTTCATTACTTGGCACATACTGTCCTGATAATTGTAATTGTGTCAGAACTAGAGAGGGTTGTGTGAAATTTCAGAGCAACCTGACACAGGTAGGTGGATAAGAATCAGGATAGCAATAGCAAATAAATGCTTTCTGGAAGGTGTCGAGTATCACTGTCCCCTGTGGACCTAAAAGATGCCGCCTCCCAGTTGCCTAGGATGTCATCACCTATAACTGTGGCAGGCGAAACGTACGCGTTTGAGACCCCAACTTGATATTAATGGAGTTGGTTCAGATGTCTTCAGCATGTAGTCCAATTATGAGTCTCTCCGGTGTCTCGCGAGGTCCTGAGTTTCTGAGGACTCCGCCACCCCTACACCCTCGCCCGTTCCACCGGGTGGTGGCCAGCCGGTTGGTCCGGCCACATATCCACAGTTCCTCCAGATAATCCACAAAAGAAAGGTCAATCAAAACAAACATGACAACCATGAAGGTTCCCCTGATCTGTGTAGCTGCTCCGTCTGTCTGCAGCCACCTTCCAACTCAAGCTTGACCTTCGAGGGGTCAAGCACCCCTTAGTTGGCTCTCAGAGGGCCCCGTTGTGGGGCTTAATGAGATTCCTTTTTAACAACTTAAGTTCCCTATTGAACTGTGCCCCTATTACAGGGACTATGGTACCCAAAGTCAATCGTGCCCCTCTATTAGGGTTATTAAGGTACGCTTCTCCCGCCGGGCTCAGCCAGCTCCCGGTGGTAAACAAACAGTTCTACTCCCCGCAGGGGCCAGTCAACTGGGTTCAAAAACCCGCTGGGGTTTTGCTCTCCGCCCGAGGCTCCTACCAGCACTCAACGTTGCTTTCAGCGTTCCCTGCATAGTGCGCCGGCGTGCTCCACCTCCACCTCCACCTCCACCACTTCCTCCTCCTCTTTCCAGTTCTGCGTTGCTCCCGCTTTCCAGTCCCGGCCTCTCCTTTATACCGGAGGGGGAAATATCGGCCCCTCCCTTCCCAACACACCTGGGTAAGGGAAATTTCTGCTGGGCTCCTTGAGGCTGCGGACCTGGGGCCGCTGGCCCTCCGCTTAGCCTGGGAGCCTGCTGGCTCCTTCTCTCTCTCACAGAAGGAATAATTTGAGATACAGAGTATAGGGACAGATTAATTTTAACGGGCATTAAATTTGACCTCCTTAGGTACTCTTAAAACTCCTACAAGAGACCTAGCTGCTTCCTTACGTACCTAACATTTATGTAAGTCTGAACCTGGGTTCTAAAAGCGACCAGCAGGGTGAAAAAAATTATCTGGGGTGAAGCGTGCAGATGTTTAAAAGGTCTGGAAAATCACTCTATCTGCAACTTAATGGTCCCCTTATCAGCAGCTTTAGGCTCCTAAAACCTTTTAAAGAACTAGGCCTAGGTAACTAAGATATTTCCTTACCACTTTCTAGAGTGTCAGACACATTTACAGCATGCTTGTGCTGCCAACTCTTTATGCCCCAACAGCCCTGCACTGAAAAACACTTGCTGCCCAGTGCCTGCTACCAGAAGTAATTCAGCTGCGTTTATATGACATTGCACCTAGACTAATTAGCTCACCCACAACACCAAAATCATGGGGCTACACTATTTCCAGTTTAAGAAGCAGCATGCGTGGAACACCACAATGTGTTTCAGCTCAGCGCTGCCTGCATGTTAAGTAATCAGCATGGACAAGGCCTTAGGTGATAGAACCCGAAGTCCTCTTGACTTTCACTGAGATTTGGGGCATGTCTATACCACCAACTTGCTATGTTAGGCAGCAACACTTCCAAACATGCTGTGCTATTTTATGTGCACTGTCTCCTGAACCAGAAGTGGTATAACTATATTTGCCTGATGTTATTAATAGACTGTAAGGGGCTGGAAGGGACTTTGTAAGATCATCGGGTCTAGCCCACCTACACTAGGCAGAAAAGACAACTGAAGTTAGGTGACCCCAGCGAGGTGACCATCCAGTTTCCTTTTTAAGATTTCCAGGGTAGGTGATTGCACCTTTGGAGGAAGTTTATTCCACAGTCTGGACACCCTAACTGTGAAGAAGTTTTATCTAGTGTTAAGCCTGAAATGGTCTTCCAGGAGTTTGTGGCCATTACTCCTGGTTTTCCCCAAAGGTTCCCTGGTGAACAGTTGTTCACTGAGCCCTTGATGTACTCCCCTGATATAGTGGTAAGCTGCTACCAAGTCCCCTCTCAGCCTTCTCTTTTTTAGGCTGAAGAGACCCAAGTCCCTCAGCCTTTCCTTGTATGGCTTGCCTTGCAAGTCCCTGATTATATGGGTGTCTCTTCTGTGGATTCTCTCAAGCTTTTCTACATCCTTGTTCAAGTGTGGTGTCTAGAAATGGACACAGTACTCCAGCTGCAGTCTCACCAATGCTGAGTAAAGCGGAAGAATCACTTCCTTGGTTTTACTTGAGGGGTATCGGTTGATGCATGCCAGAGTATTGTTTGCCCTCCTGGCTACAGCATCGCACTGACAGCTTATATTCATACTATGGTCTATTATTTCCCCTAGGTCCCTTTTAGTCACGGTGCTAGTCAGTTTGGTGCCAACAAGCGCGTAAGTATGTTGGGGATTGTTCATCCCCAGATGGAGCACTTTACGCTTCTCAATGCTGAACTTTAACTGCTTCCGATATGCCCAACTTGCCAGCCTGTATAGGTCTGCCTGTATCTGCAGCCTGTCTTCAAGTGTGACCATGCCCCCCCATAACTTGGTGTTGTCTGCGAATTTGGCCAGTGAGCTCTTTACCCCCACATCCAAATCATTGATAAAGATGTTGAAAAGCACCAGACCAAGCCCCTGAGGGCCACCACTGGCCACTTCTCTCCAAGACAACACAGATCCAATTATTAGAGCTCTCTGAGTCCTACCCTGCATCCAGCTTCCTACCCACCTAACTATTAAGTAGTTAAGCCCACAATCCTCCAATTTTCCCATGAGAACATCATAGGATACCAGATCAAAGGCTTTTTGGATGTCTAAGTATACAATGTCGACCTCCTCTCTCTTATCCAGGTGGTGAGCTACTTGCTTGTAGATGAGATTTGTAAGACAAGACCTGGCCATAATGAAGCCATGCTGGCTGTCATTCAGAATCCTAACTTCTTCAAGCCTATTGCACATAGATTCCTTGATGAATTTTTCAAGGATTTTTCCTGGGATAGAAGTTAGTCTAATTAGCCTATAGTTTCCTGGTTCTTGGCTCCTCCCCTTCTTGAAGATGGGCACAACATTGGCCCTCTTCCAGTCTTCAGGGACCTCCCCCGAGTGCCATGGGTTTTGAAAGAGTTTCACCAGGGTTCCCATGATGACTTTGGCCAGCTTCTTTAGCACTCTCAGATGAAGTTCATCCAGTCCTGCTGACTTATAAATGTCTAACTTTTCTAACTGAACGTGCACCAGTTCAACATCAAAATTAGGAAGGTGGTCATTCCCATCATGCCCATTCTGTATCCAATCTAGTATCATTTTCCCTTTAGTCCAATGAAATACTGAAGCAAAGTAGTCATTCAGGAGGAGTTCAGTTTTCTCCCGAGTGTCAGTAACCAGCTGCCCTGAATTGTTAAGCAACGGCCCCACACTTCCATTTGCTTTCCTACTTTTCCAGACCTAAATAACAACTTCTTATTATCCTCGATTTCCATTTCTAGTTTAAATTCAGTCACTGTCTTAGCCTTTCTAATCTGCTCCCTACAAGTGTGGGCTGTTGTTGTATAGTCCTCCTTGGAGACTGTCCCAAGATTCCATTGACAGTTTAATTAGCACTTCTGAAAGGCTGAGCTGATTGGCCCAAAGCTTCTGGTCTGAGAGCTAATGCACACAGTGTAGCATAGTGCATTCGAGCATGCCACTACCTGGCACAATAAATCTGCAGTGTAGACATGGTTTGAGACTAAATGTGCCTTGTGACATGACTGTAGTACAGATTGCAATATAGCACAGAGATAGCTTTAAATGAACTAGTTCAAGTATCGGCAGCCAAAAATGCTGCAGCAGCACAGAGCTAATAAATAAGGCTTAGTTTATTCCATGGCCATTTAAACCTAGTTCACATCACACTGTAGTCTGTAGCATAGGTCTTTTCTTTGTCACTTTTGAAAATGGCAGGTAGGTAGGTACTTCTGAAAAGTACTGCTTACAGCAGCAGGAGACTGACTCCATTATCACTATGAACATTTTATTCCTGGACATCACTATGAGAAGCTCAAAGAAAGCCGCCTCTATAATCACTGTAAAGCAAGCAAACACAATGCTAAGATTTATAAAAATGGAAGAGAAAATAATATTCACTGCACCTTTGCTTTGAGATACAGTGGGCATGTCTACACATGAGCTTTAATGCACAGTAGCCTCTTTTACTGCACATTAAAGAATCATGTCAAAAACCATGCTAATAGGCAGGGGTGCACCGATAAAGATTTTTGGGGGCAATACCAATGGCCAATTATTAACGAGCCATATCAACCAATACCGATCTAATTGCTAATATGCAACCCAGCAGCTTGGAGAGCCGGGTCCAGCTGGTAAGTCTTTTGGGGGCCGAGGGAAGTGGTGGGAGGAAGAAAAGGGCATGGTGGGGCAGATTGAGGCTTGGTGAGGCATGGTGAGGAAGGGAGTGGGGCTGCAGCAGGTGCTGCCCAGCCAGGGTGTGGCGTAGAACACAGCCATGAGTAGCTCATTCAAGAGGCATGACTCCTGTCACTGTGCACGCCCCTGGGGGAGGCACAGGAGGTGTGTGCCCCCCAGATCTGTGTGTGGGACAAGGGCAGGCTGCCCTGTGGGCTGGGGTCAGGGGCGGCACCAGGGTCTTTCTGGTGGAGGGGTTGGGCCAGGGCTGTACTTGGGGTGGGCGGCAGTGGCACTAGAAGGAGAGCTATGGGGTGAGCTACAGCCACCAAAAAATTTACCATAGCCCCCCTGTACCTCTCCCTCCCAGCATCACTGCCACCCACCCTGAGCACAGCCCCAGGCCAATCCCCCTGCTAGAAAGAGCCCAGCATTGGCCCTGGGTCCAAGTGTACAGCAGCAACCCACCCTTACCCCACGCACAAGATCCAGGGGGCACATGCCCTCCATGCCCCCCAGATGAGCCACTTGTGGCTCTGTCCTGTGCCCCTCCCAAACCCACCCCAACTGTGCAGTGCCTGCCCCAGCCCCACTCCTTCCATTACTGAAGGGGCCTCGATCTGCCCCCCCCCATGCTCCTTCCCCCAACAGACTTGCCAGCAAGATACTGCTCTCAAATTTGCTGGGCTGGCTGTGTGCATGCTGCGACTGCTCATGCATGCAGCGTTTATTGGCAACATTATCATCCATATCAACCCAAAAAAACACTAATTGCTGATAATGTCAATTTTCCTTTTATCCATGCCAATATGATATGGACTGATGTATCGGTGCACCTCTACTAATATCCTAATGTACAGAAAAATAGGCTACTGTATATTAAGCATCACTAAAAAGTGTGCACTTTCACTCCTGCACATTAAGGCAGCCTAATGCACATTTATTTATTACCTCATATTAAATGTACTAAATTTAATGTGCAGTAGCAAAACACTAATGAACATGTAGATGTGCCTAGTGACTAGAAATTAACACCATATCCCACTAGATGGTTGACCATCAGGTTATGTAAAGTAATGATAATATTTTGAATATTATAGAAAAATCTTAATAAAATGTACTTACTTATACTCTTGTTATACAAGAATAAAGAACTACTCAACATCCTGAAGATAAGTAATTTTAAAATATCCAAAGAAGATAATTATACGCAACGCTTCAACCATGGAACTTAATTCCACAAGAAATGACAGAACTGGAAGTAATGTAACTGTGGAAGGTAACCAGGGCAGCAGCATTAGTCATAAGCTTTGTGGAAGAGCACTAGAATAGCCATGACTACAGTGGCAGCTGATCACAGCACTGCAAATGGCACTGCAGTTGTCAGCACTGCTCCAGGTGTCAGAAGGCTGCCCCAGGAAGGATCCTGACCAGCTAAGCCTCTGACTGGGCGGACTGTGTTCTAAGAATGAATTGAGGCTATGTGGGAATTAGATTTTTAAGATCTGGGCCTCCTTTGTTGCAGAAGTTCAAAGGTGGGCAGAGAATGAAGTATGGAAGTCCAAGAAGAGAAAAGGTGGTTTTGTTTGTATGACATGTGGAGTGCCCAAGACAATTCACCTGCTGTCTGCCTGTAAAATAGTAGCCGTGCTTTGAGCACACAAAATGTTATAGAAATATTAAAGAACTCTAGATTAAAATTAGGCCTTAGTTGTGTCAACCTTGCCACCCAAATTTGCAGACACGTTTGAAAATCTTGATCTCAAACTTCACGTTGCCAGCTGCAAAATGGAAATGATAACATCTCTAAAAACTAAGAGGCTGTAACTTAGACGATTACATAGTCAGGTGCGTGGCAAATTGGTTATGGGACACACCCAGAGAGTGGAGGTTGATGGGTTTGTATTGACCTGAAAAGATGTGGGCAACGGTATCCCCCAGGGCTCAGTCCTCAAGCCAGTGCTGTTCAATATCTTCATCAGTGATTTGGACAAAGGCGTGGAGAGCACATTGTCCAAATTTGTGGATGACACCAAATTATGGGGCAAGGTAGACACATTGGAGGGTAGGGAGATTTGGACAGGCTGGAAAAGGGGGCAGAACAAAACAGGATGCCGTTCAACAAAGATTAATGCAGAGAGCTGCACCTAGGCAGAAGGAATCGCCAACACACATACACATTGGGGGATGACTTTCTAAGCAGCACAGAAGCAGAAAGGTATCTCAGAGTCATAGTTAACTCAAAGATGAACATGGATTGACACTGTGACAAAGTGATCAATAGAGCTAACTGCGCACTATCATGCATTAACAGGTGCATCATGAACAGGTCTAAGGAGGTGATACTTCCCCTTTATGCAGCTTTGGTAAGGCCTTAACTGGAGTACTGTGTCCAGTTTTGGGTGCCGCACTGCAAGAGGGATGTGGATAACCTTGAGAGGGTCCAGAGGAGGGCCACTCATATGGTTAGGCGCCTGCAGGAAAGGTCCTACAAGGAGAGACTGAGGGACCTGGATCTCTTCAGCCTCCATAAGAGAAGGCTGAGAGGGGATCTAGTGGCTGTCTACAAATTCATCAGGGGGGAGGAGGGAACAGCAAGGAATAAGAGATACTCTGTTTACCAAGGCACCCCTTGAAGTAACTAGAAACAATGACCACAAACTGAGGGAGAGCAGATTTAGATTACACATTAGGAAATGCTTAGCTGGGGTCATATGACCCCAGCTCTCTTTCCTGCCCAGGGCAGGGGGTCAGTCTCGATGATCTTCCAAGGTCCCTTCTGACCCTAAAAATCTATTAAATCTATGAAATCTCACTGTCATCCATTAGCATTTTGCAAATAAATTAATGAACATTTGTGAAACCCTGATACTATGGTTACAGGAAAATTAGTATTTCTGAACTGAATTCAAAATTTCATACATTTATAGACTGTAAGGCTGGAAGGGACCTCAGAACATCATCGGGTCCAGCCCCCTGCAACAAGTAGGAAAGATAACTGGCGGTCAGGGGACTCCAGCATCATGATCATTTAGATCATATGCAATAAATACTGAATAACTAGCTATCAGCAAGCACCACCCATTCTGTCCTCTTTACTGAATGAGGTAAGCATGTTGTGGAAAAACAGTATTTAGTAGATTTCATATTCCCACACTTCATTTTTATTTATAGATAATGAAAATATGCTTATTGGATTTTTCACCTTTCATTTGCTTCTCCAATTTGAGTGCACTATTAATTGATCTGAACTAATTGATCTACACTAACTAAATACATTGCAATGAAAATTTTTTTCCATGTTTATGAAAGAGTATTCTGCTAGTAATAACTCGTTTCACATTCTAACAAACTAGTTAGTGTAGTTATAGACTTTTTAAAGCTCAATTATTTGCCTTTCTTTAAACAGCAAACCCTTACTAGTTGAATATAATTTTTATTTAGTATAAGTAATTTTCAGAGTCAAGAGTAACAGTATAACATTATATGTTAGAATTTTGCTTTTAATTTTAAATAAGTTTTAAAAATAAAATGTATTTAATAGAATTAGAAACTGAATTAAAATGATTTAATTTTTAAACTTCAATTTTTATCCTTTTAAGAATGGGGGGGATGTTTTATTTTTGATTGTGTGTGCATGTGTGTGTTTTGTTATTGCTTTATATGGCAAAGATGTATGTATTATACTGGTACTGTAACTGTGAAATCCTACATGTGGTTGAAAGTGTGCGTGAAAACCTATATGAACAATTTCTCTGAAACTTCAGTACCCTGGTATTGGCTACTGCCAGACAGGATGCTATACTAAATGATGACTAGACTGACATGATATGGGAACTCCCCTGTTCCTATGTAACTTCCAATGACAGATCATTAAGGTAACAAGATAGAAACACTGCTAGATAGCAATCAGGTACAATGGTTCATGATTTTATTTTTTATTTAATGTCCTGATCTATCCATTTTTTTCAAACCTGAAGTGGCTTTGACCTCCAACTACAATCTGTATTTACTGTGGAAAGATTTATAAGAATATGTGGAGAAATTCTCTTGATGTTTTACTCTGTGATTTTGGCATTCATGATGATGGTATTTTTCCCTTTTGGTGATAATATTTTTCCTTTTTGCACTTCAACTGTAACATGATTCCAAAGGTGAGAATGTTCTGTGTTCCACTTTTGTATGTGGATATATTGTACATCACACAGGGCATGTCTACACAAGATGTATTACTGTGTGGTTGCTTAGTTTACTGTGTAATAAGTACACACGTCTACATGTGCGTGTGCTTACTGCACAGTAAAAACCCTTAATTGCAATTAAATTTGCTACCAGCAAATCCAGATAGTAAATTTAAGCACGATTACTTAACGATAATGCACATGTTGATGTGACCCAGCAACAAATTTGCTGCTGGGTCTGCCCAGTCACTAGGGGACTGCAGCTTAAGAGCCTTCCCTGCTTCAGGGCTGAGCTGTTTCTATGGCAGCCCCTGTCTGCAGACTATAAAAGCATGCTGACATTTTGTGCCTTGGGACACAAACACCAGGGAGCCTGAAGGTATTGCAGGCCCTGTGTATCCTCTTGGGCAGGCCAAGCCCTGTAGCGCCTGCCTGGCAGTACCCTAACAGTGCTGCTAGCCACTGCTGTGTCATTGGCAACCAGGGCAGTTCCATCAGGACAAGAAGCCTAAGGAAGGCTGCTTCAGACTGCTGCAGCCCCTGCCTAGCCCTGTCAGCCCTCCAGGGCTGTTTGCAGGCTGCTTTTGGCAACAGGGCCAGCACCACCTGCTGGCTGCATGTCCCCAGCAGCCTGCCCTGCACCTGCAGGTGCTGTGGAGCCTAGTCTCTGCCACACAGCTCCCAGTCACTTGCCATGCCCCTGTGCTGGGCACTGTTGGCAGCTGCCCAGGGCCAGCAACAGCAGGACAACCACACAGGGGCCAAGAGAGCCAGCATGGAACACATCACGGCCTCATTCTCATCATCCAGGCCCACCACCATCTGACTGTGCATGCCTGTGCCCTTCACCCAGGATGCCAACCGGAACCAGGAGGAAACTGGTGACTTGATGGCACTTTGGGGTAACTAGTTGTCTCTGCCAGAGGCAAGGGCTGGAGCAGCCATGGCACAGGGAGGCAGAGTGGACAAGAAGGGCACTGCCACATGCTACCCCTGCACTGGGCATGCTGCTCCTGGGAAGGGAAGGGACTAGCCAGACAGTGGGACTGGTTTCTAAAGATGGCTGCTAGGTGCTAGCAGCTGCAGCCAGAGCTTGGAGTTCCCTCTGGTGGCCACTAGTTTGCACTGCAGGGCAGCAGTGACCTGGCAGAAATTTTCTGCCAGGTCCCTGCACATGTATACACCTAGCCAAAATCACTTACTGCACATCAGTAAATCTAGGCTCAAGTAAATGCAAGTGTAGATGCACCCACAGAGTATAATATAATAGCTGGTATATGTCCAGTTCTGGGGTTGCAATTTATACTGTATTTTCTACTTAGGAAAAGCCTGCTGCTTCTGCCTACTGCAGTTCAGCAGCTGCTAAATCTGGCATCTGTTTCAGAACAACACTGAAAAAAATAGATGGATTTTAGATTCAGAATATCTCAGGATACAATATATGCATCATCTTAAGGAAATGATAGATGTAAAAATAAACAACATTTTAAAGGCTATTAGAAATATTATATAATTAATCTAAGAAAGCTAGTTTGATGGATAGATGGTCCATCAAAATACTCTGTCCGGTTGGTAGAGAGTTCCTTGTAGAAAGAAAAAGTATATAGACTTTACCAGATATAAAACAAATCAATAGGGTTTTGCTGAAATTAATTAGGGTTCTATTAAAATCACCTGAAAAACCTACAAAAAAGAGATTCAAGCTTTCTGTAGTTTCTATGCAGGCAGAGATTATTTCCTATAAAATGCTAACACTCCATATTAGGTTTCTTAAGAAATTCTTTAGGCCTATTGCATTTTGTTGTACACAGTGGGTATGGTTGGGGAAAGCAGGGGAAATGAAACAGGGAGGCAAAAAATAACCTTGTTTTTTAAATTTAATAGTTTGAGATGCAGGGAAATTATATTTACCCAGTTCTGTTAAGTGCTTTGTGATCTTGAACTAAATTACATTGTAATGCTCTTGGAAAACAGGATACAACTAAGTATGTTATAGTAGAAATACATGAAAAATAAATAAGATAAATCTGGAAAAATAAATTTAAAAGTATCTTTCTTCCAAGCTACATGAATAACCCTGACAAATCAGTGTTTACTTGCTCCCAGAGTACACAAAATAGAGAGCTTTTATTTAATTCAGGCAAAATTAAGGAATTAAACACAGCCTTGCGCAGCTTTGCTATTATTCAAAAAGAATGGAGAAATGTATTTTCTTTCTGTTCCTTTCCTGGCAACTTCCCCTGAAGGTGGACAAAGCTGTGGGTTTTATATGTACAAGTACTATGCAGTACTTGATGATTTCAATTAAAGTTTTGCTGGAGCAGTCCCATTGTTTCCAATATAGATCCACTGGTGGGGGCTAGTGATTCAGAGCAAATTGGGGTCTGTAGCCCTGTATTTGAAAGACCTATTTGAGTCAAAAGACAAAAGCAGAGAACAAGATCTTTTGAGCAGAAATGAGCTTTTATCCCCAAAAGATTCAAAGCCAACCTTTGTAAGGACTGCTGTCTTGCATCTTTGAGTTCTTTGCAGACAGGTGTAATTGGAGCAAAGCTGCCCAAGGTTCACTGTTGTTGCTAAGCAACAGAAAATGTTATATTTATATTTTTAAATTCTGCTTCTTGCAGAAGCAGATTACAGACTCAAAGGGAAATATCTGAAGGTAATAAAGTGCATTTAAAACTGTGATTATAATTTGGAAGTAGATGATTATTTATAATATACAATACTTCATTATACTTGGAAAGCCAATGAGTAAAAATGTGTCTAATACTAACTGAACACTCCGTAAACACAAAAAAGATAGCAGGATTTTCATTGTAGGGCATTTAATTCCAGTGGTTCTAATTATTTAATATAAATATTAGAACCCAATACATTTTGTTTCATTTCAAACTTATTTTTAAACTGTTATAATAACTATAAATATATTAATTAAATACCTCTATCAATAGAGCACCACAGAGGGAAAAATGGCAAATGAATTTAATGTAATGTCAGCAGCAAAAATGCCTTCATATCTTTGTATTCAGTGAATTATATAACTACATAAACCCATTTAAACAGAAAAGTTTCATACAACCAACCCATCCTGGATTGTTACTATTTATTCTCACCAGTGTTACTGTTTCAAGCTCAAGCTTTCTAGGATCACCTTCAAGCCTTGAATCTCTACATGAAGACCCACTTCTTCAAAAAGGTTAAGAAGAAACTATCTCATGCTATCAATTAACCTTAAATTACTACTGCCTATGATGCTGAGCAATATTGTCTCTGCTTCCTTGCATTCCCCCATCTGTCTATACCCATCTGTTGTCAGTCGCCTTCTGTTTAGATTATAAACTCTTTAGGACAGGGACTGTCTTTTTTTTTCTGTACAGTAGCAAACACAATGTAATACTGTAATTTCTCACATACAACATGCCACTGAATATAATATGCAACTTGTTTTTGAAAGGAGGAATAAAAAAAAATTGTTCCTTGTAATAAGTCACTGAGTAGCAGTAACTAAGAAGCTGAGCCTGTTTGTTGCTCTGCTTTCTGTGGATCACTGCAGATTTTACTTTTGGTAACTTCTGCCACTTACCACTTCTGATAAGTGGCAAAACCTGCTCTTACCCTACTTCTAATATATACTGTGCACTCCAATTTTCATCAGCTGTTTTTAGGGAGAAAGGTGCACATGCATGTGAGAAAACACAGTAATACAATGGTATACATGTATGTATACTGTTTTGTCATATTGGTTTCTCAGCAAGAACAGTACACAGTTCATAGATTTCATAGATTTCATAGACATCAGGGCTGGAAGGGACCTCGGGAGATCATCGAGTCCAGTCCCCTGCCCAAAGGGCAGGAAGTCAGCTGGGGTCATAGGATCCCAGCAAGATAAGCATCCAATTTACTCTTGAAGGTGTTCAATGTAGGTGCTTGAACCACCTCCGCTGGCAGACTGTTCCAGACCTTGGGGGCTCGGACAGTAAAGAAATTCTTCCTTATGTCCAGCCTGAAAAGGTCTTGCAGGAGCTTGTGACCGTTCGACCTCGTCATCCCTTGGGGCACTCTGGTGAACAGACGTTCCCCCAGATCCTGGTGGTCACCCCGATAAACTTATAGGTGGCCATCAGATCACCCCTGAGCCTGCGCTTTTCCA
>NW_017728906.1:175771965-175773601 GCF_001723895.1 Crocodylus porosus | reverse complement strand
GTGGATGCTTTGCCCCAAAGTTTGGTGTCATCGGCGAACTTGGCCAGTCCACTCCTGACTCCAATGTCCACATCATTAATTAAGATGTTGAACAGTATGGGTCCAAGTTAATATTTTTTTTCTGCTGTGGTATTTTCTTTCCCCATTTGAATATATGAACATACAGTATATACACCTTTCAGAACTGCAATATTATCCCAGATATTATGACCATATGGGAGGTCCTCCTCACCCCACAGAAATGATTCAGTGTTTTGCCATCTATTTCAACAATGCCAAAATTTCATCTAAGAGATCAGTTCAGAGAACAGTCCTTCTCCTGGGAGTTGTTTCAAATATTTACTTGGGGAAAGAGCAAAGATGCTCTTTTTTACTCTTTTTGGGCATGTGTAGTCAAAACAGGAGCCCTAAATTGAAGCTGTGGGTTTTTAAAAACACTGCTTCAATTTAGGGCCCTTTAAATCCCCATGTCATGCACCCACCCTACTGACTTACCTGCCTCTCTGGTGGCAGGGAGAGGAGGGTGAGCTGCCAGCGAGCAGAGAGGTTTCTGGGCTGCAGGAGGGGCTGGTGCTTCCCTCCATGGCAACAGTGGCGCCCCCCCACAAGTGGCACCTGCCTGCAGGCACACAGCTCAGACAGTCCCAGGGGGCACCGCAGCCATGGAGGGAAGCACTGGGCCCCCATGCAGCTCAGGCAGGCAGGCAGGCGCCAGGGGGCTGCAGGGGGTTGCGGGGAATGGGGGGAAGAAGATCAGGCTCACCGCTTTTCTTGGCTGGAGCCTGCTTTCCTGAGCTGCTGCCAGGCTGCCTGCAGAGCCCCTGAGCTGCACAGAGCCCGGTGCTTTACTCCATGGTTCAAGGGGCAGCAAACTCAAACTCCTTGAAGGGATTTTAGTTTGCTGTGCCCCAAGTCATTTAAGGCACATTACACCGTAGAATTTGTTACAGCCACTGTAATTAATGCACAATATGCTGCCGACACATGCAAACACCAACACCATTAAAGTGGTGCAAAAGCATCTTGCCCACTTTAAAGTGTTGTACACACATGCCCCTCATTTCATCTACACATGGCCTTTCAGACTGGGCATGTCTACACGTGCACTTTAATGAGCAGTAGCCTATTTAACTCTGCATTAAAGTGTCATGTACAAAACCATGACATTACACTAATGCTCACTAAAACAGGCTTCTGTGCATTTAGCATCATTAAAAAAGCATGAAAATGTGCTACTCTGCATTAATTTAGCCTTCACATTTGATGGCATTTTTAAATGTACTCTGGGCGTGGATGGAGTTGTCTCTGAAAGCTGCTCTAATTAGAGTGCCACGGTGCCTCATCTTTCAAAATGGCAGCAGGGGCATTTGAACTAAAGCTCATTCGATGACCTCTAGTTCAAGTGCCCCATCATCATTTTGAAGTATGGGGACACTGATACACGAGATGCAGGATGCTGCTAGAGTGTGGTAATTGCCAAGCATCAGCAGACTCAATTAATCAAGTCTGCACCAATGTACTGTAATCACAGCGTATCAGAGCAGCCTCCAGAGGAAGGGGGGTGCTATCTCCAAAGAGGAGTATACCTCCTCTGCTCGGGCCTGTAGGGGGGCTGTCAGGAAAGCTAAGGGGGACA
>NW_017728906.1:175757907-175769269 GCF_001723895.1 Crocodylus porosus | reverse complement strand
GGACTGAAGGGTGGGCCATCATGCTGCTGAATCGAGTGAAAAAGACAACTAAACATTTTGAGCATTATTCCATATTGAGAGAGTACATAAAGGTTCTAACAATATTCTCTCCTCTTTAAGGTTAGACATGTTTGCAACAAATATGTTAAAATGCGTAGAAGGGTATTTGTGCCTGAAAGCTTGCATTTAAAGAATTTTTTTTGCAAAAATCTAGTTGGTCTAATAAAAGATAATCGCCTCCGCCACAAGTCCTCGTTCCTTTTGCTTCTAGATATGGCTACAGCCTAGATACCTGACACATGAAAGATATTGAATTTTAGCTAATTTTTTTAAGTGAAATCTTCATAATTTTACAAGCAGGAAGCAAGCTTGGCCACCTGAAACCTGAGCCCCTGTTCCTGCCTTTGTTTGAGGTAATTTGCATCATCACAGAGCTCAGAGACACCTTACCACATAAGAAATGTCTGCCCAGAAGAGCATTCCGTCTTTTTACTCCTCTGTGAAATAGGAAACACCATAACCAGAAGGAAATATGACTACATCCTGCTTACAACTGAATGACTTTGAGGTAAACAGACTATTACAACTTTTCTCTGAGCTGAATCTGCATATAAAACGAACTGTTCGAAACAGGAGATTTTACCACAACTTCAGCTCTCCTGTCAAAATAGGAACCTTCATTTCTATTCATGAGAACTTTTACAATCTTTTCTCCTATGCCTGAAGAAGGATGTTTTATGCCTGAAAGCTTGCTGTGCAAAAATCTAGTTGGTTTAATAAAAGATATCACCTCTACCATGAGTCCTGATTGCTTCTGCCTGTAGATCAATACAACTACAACTTGGATACCTTAAAATGTGTCTAACATCGCACTTGTTTTTTCCTAGACATGCAATTTGTAGCTCAGCTTTTAAAGTCTAATATTAACATTTTCTGTCTAAATTAGGTAGACAGATCAGTAACTCTTACATACATTTTCTGATTTCCATTATAGAAGTTATATTCAAAGCCAAACCCTAAACTAAATGGCATATCATTATAGGTCTATTGCAACCAATGAAGTTAAAATGATTTATATTAGCTGAGGATCTGGGGCTGCGTCTTTAACATTTTTGCCTCTAAAACGATGTTTACTACTTACTCCTGTCAACAGTTCACTACAACTAGGCAAGATAGTTATGAATATGTAAAGCAAAAACCCAAAACTTGAAAAATGTTTAATTATCTCTTTTTATTGTCAATATTGTAATTACCTTTTGTTGCTTTAAGTACTCTTCATTATTTGCGCTGCATGTATAAATCAACTATTTAATGTTTGCCATGCTAATGACTTTTTTGTATTGCCAGAAACAACAGTGCTCATAATATTGAATTTTATAATACTACAAAAATTATAGCTATTTATAGAAATAGAACAGAATGTTTGAAATACAAGACAAACATTATTTCAGTGGGTAAATATATACTTTTCTAATATGACAAACGCACTTTCTTGTGAACATAAAGAGTTGTAAAGAGGTTGAGTACCACCTGGCTTGTAAAGAGCAGTCCTTCTTAAGACTTCCACTGATTAATTTTTGGCATTGTCAACTGGATGAACCAGCCAAATTCACTGCATCATGGAAACAGGGACAGGAGAAGGAGGGAAGCATCCTCCAAATTATATTCATGGTTCTATATTGTGGAAAAAGACAATTTAGTTCCTGACCCTTTCAAATCACCTGAAATCCACTTAGATGTTTATGATGGGATGATTTTTTAAGGAGATACTAAAAGAAGAAAAACAGGATCATCTAAAAACTAGCAAAAAAAAGAGTTTGGGTGTCAAGAATGATTTCAAATGTCAAAGCAATTACTAGATCTTCCTGTGTTTTTTAATTATGGTAGTTGTTGTAAGGAAAAGTCATTAGTTCCATTCAGCAAAATCATTATTATTCATGAATTTTCAAAAACTTCAGAAACTATCCCTAATAGAAGCAATTATTATAGTTTTTACAGATGAGTGGCATGGTGTTTAGAAAGGTAATTGTTTGTATCACATTCTTTCTGTTTGTTTGTTTCTGTATAATTTGTTGGTTACAAAGGCAGTCTCAAATCAAACATTTGTTAGTTTAGGATAGGAATTTCAATCATTTTAAATTCAGTCTCAGATAATATGGCAGCTCTTCATTCCCTTCCTGCAATACTGTGCAAGCACATGGTTATATTTGGCTTGTTAGGATTGTTTAATTTGATTTTATTTGTTGGACTCAGAGCAAGGGAAATTACCACATTGACCCAACCCCACTTCTTTCCACTTATCTTAAATGAGGACCACATTGAACAAATGAGTTTGGATACAAATTTGTATTTTACAGGACTTTCTGAAATGGCAAGAAGTTCTAGACCCCTGTGCCCAATCTGTTGTTTCATAGAATCATAGAAGTAGGGTCGGAAGGGACCTTGTAGATCTTCAAGTCCAACCCCCCGCCTGGGCAGGAGAAAAACTGGGCTCAGATAACTCCAGCCAGGTAGGCATCAAGCCTCTTCTTAAAGACCCTCAGGGTAGGAGCCAGCACCACTTCCCTTGGAAGTTGGTTCCAGATCCTAGCCACCCTAACGGTGAAGTAATTCTTATGGATGTCTAATCTAAACCTACTCTCCAACAATTTATGGCCGTTATTCCTTGTTATGCCAAGGGGCGCTAGGGGAAACAAGATCTCTCCCAAACCCTTCTGGTCCCCCCTAGTGAGTTTATAGACAGTCACCAGGTCCCCCCTCAGCCTTCTCTTGTGAAGGCTGAACAGGTTCAGGTCCTGCAGTCTCTCATTGTAGGGTCTGCCCTGTTGTCATCGTATCATGCGGGTGGCCCTTCTCTAGACCCTCTCAATGTTGTCCACATCCTTCCAGAAGTGGGGCGCACAGAACTGGACACAGTACTCCAGCTGTGGCCTGACCAGTGTTGCATAGAGAGGGAGGATCACCTCCTTGGCCCTACTTGATATGCACCTGTGGATGCACGACTAGGTCAGGTTAGCCCTCCCAGCTGTGACCTCGCATTGTCAGCCTGTGTTCATCTTGGAGTCAATAATGCCTCCGTGCTCTCAAGAAGCGAGTTTCCCATCTTATAAGTGTGCTGCTGGTTACTACTGCCCAAGCGCAGCACCCTGCACTTGTCAGTATTGAAGTGCATCCTGTTTTTGTTAGCCCACCCCTGTAACCTATCCAGGTCTTGCTGCAGTCTTTCCCTCCCTACTAGCGTACTCACCTCACCCCAAATTTTGGTACCATCAGCAAATTTAAACAGGTTGCTTTTCACCCTGTTGTCCAAATCGCTGATAAAGAAATTGAACAGCGCGGGCCCAAGAACCGAGCCCTGGGGGACTCCACTGCCCGCTTCCCCCCAGGTCGGATATGACCCATCCACCACCACCCTCTGAGTAGCTGCATTCTGTATGGCACTTTTTCATAATTTAAACAAGAGCAGAAGCTCTTCCACCATCCAGTACTCTACTGCAAGCATAGAGGTATGGCCAGAGCAAAATGGGACAGCTAGATTTTGCTTCTGCCAATATGCAATCCATCTGACTGTGTAGGCATCAATGCCACAGTCACCTAGTTTTTTAAGGAGGATGGGGTGGGAGACAGTGTCAAAGGCCTTGCTGAAGTCTAGAAAGACTATGTCCATGGCGACACCTGTGTTCAATGTTTAAACAACTCGAGTTTCAGACAGGTGGAGTCATGCTCACTTTTGTGCTCCATTAGTTGTAGATTGGCTCATTCCAGGGATACTCTCCAACCATAAGTTAGAGCAGACCTGAAAGACACTCTGTGATATGGTAGATACTGACTAGCTCAAGGGCTGAATAGCAGCCAGGAACCGGCAGGATATAAGCAAAATCTAGCTGTCCCATTTTGCTCTGGCCACACTGCTATGCTTGCAGTAGAGTAGCGGATGGTGGAAGAGCTTCTACCCTCGTTTAAATTATGAAAAAGTACCATACAGAATGCATCTACACATGTGCTTTACTGCAAAGTAGACCAATTAGCTCTGCAGTAAAATGTCATTGTCTACACAAGTACTGATATTAGAGCGCAGTAGATTAATTAACTCCACCATAAAACAGTACTGTTGGGGACAGTACTATCTTATGGCAGAGAAATGCTCATGTAAGACCGTGACCAGGTCTGGCTGGGGCACAAAGGGGCAAAAGTACAGGAGCTGCCTGCTGCCCAGTTCTGCACTTTAGCACCCCTGTAGACCAACCAGTCTCTCTACTGCCCAATGCTGGCACCTGTGGCTGAACCCCAAAGCCTCCAGCTAACCCAGGGTTGCTCTGCCCTGACTCTACTGCTGCAGTCCCAGGCACACGTGAAGATGTTGCTCCTAGGAGAAACAGACTCTAGTGCAAACTGCGCTGGAGTTTATTCAGGTGCATTCATTCCACGTGTAGATGTGCCCATACAGATTCAACTACTGGCTTATAAGCCAGACTTACCAATGTACTGCAAAGTAGATAGATCGTATCTCAGAATCTCTCACACAGAAAGGTTTATATTTTATTCTCACAGCCAAAAAAACCAAACAAACAGAACTGGCACTGAAACCATAAGGAGCAATACTGGACATGAATGGTCTATGGCTAGATTACTCCAAAAGTGAGCTTTCCTCAGAACCATGAATACATGTGGCTTTCCCTGTTGAACCTACCTCAAGATAATTCATAATAGAACAAATTCCACTCTCAGTAATACCCATGGCAACTAAAGCAACACACCAAACTTCAGTACAATCACAGGACTCCATACATATTTTATATCAAAGCCTCTCCTTCAACTGTCACACAAACATGGACGGGACTTTTGGAATCAGTTCTAAGACAGTACAGAGGTGAAGATACACTTAATCAAAAGATGGTGGAAGAGTTCAGGTACCCACCCTTTCTAGTCCAGAGCCTATTAAGGATTCAAAAAACTAATGCCCTTTGAATGAAATTCATTCTAAAGGCATTGTTAGCACCTAAATCTTCAAAATAAGGCTATTATCCTGCCATAGAAGGACACATCCAGAAATCATTAAGCCATCACATCAGGAAACCCTGTAGAGAACATTTTTTACTGTTGTGATTACACCAAGGGCAAGGCATTCAGTTTCTATATGTTCAGGAAAAAGAGATTTTTCTAGTTTTGATTGGCAGAGATGTGTTATACTTGAGACTCATTTGAGTCCTTATTTCTTTTCGATATCAGTATGCAAGTGCCCAAATCCACTTCTGGGTACTTCATGGTCAAAAGCTGTTCAGTATGCCTGCCTCTTGCTCAAGTAATTGTCCTTCCTCTGCTGTGTAAGTTTTATCAGAAGTGAATGGGCTTTCCAGATGAATGTCATTTCATTCACTAGTTTTAATTACTTTTCAACTTTAGTCTCCTTCTGCTTTATAGTTTAGCATACCAGAAGCCTGGATGAAGAAATTTCATTTAAAACTTTAATTTACCTAGATAAGTAAAGGAAAAATAAATATTGAGATGCATGGTTCTGTTTAAAAAAAGAAAGAAAAGAAAAAAAAACAGCAAATGTTCCCAGAATTACTGCAGAGGAACAATGCTGAAGACCATGCAAAGATGTGCAGAAATTACTGCAGTTGCATTATGTAAGAGAGTGAGATTTAGATCTCCTGACAAAAAAAGAAGCACATCAGAGCTAATGCAAGTAGCAGAAATTCTTATAGGCAATCTGTCAAACTAGAACAATTAGAGGAACTCTTTTTTTTTTAAGCCAGCTGTTCCTCATAACCTGATTTAATCAAGCCAACCCTGCATTTGCATAATTTCTGCACAGCATTGATGATGATGCTTTGCTTTTTTCAATCTTTTTTCTTAAATTAAGGAAATGCTTTTATCAAGTGCCTTTGGACAGTGCTCAGTAAGAACTTTTGTCTCCAACTATGCATAAAAAACTCTCTGAAATCCCAACCTTACCAGTAAAAGTGAAGATTTGGTCCTGAGGCAATGGAGCTGTGCCTACTGACACAAGTCTAAGGCAAGGAACACATCGCTCAGGTTGAAGCTGTAATAATGCACACTTAATAAGGGTACGGAAAATAAATCTACTGTTCATATCCTTAGCATTCCCTTTACCGGACAGCAATCTACTCTTTGCATCCTTTGCTGCAGAACTGAGACCCTGACTGTGCCCCTTCTCAGGCTCCCATTCTGCACATGGGACTGAGGGTTGGAAGTGGAATTGTACAGTCTCACTCAAAGTAACACTGGAGCTGATATACAAGCATTATGAAAACACAGGCAGCACTTACTGGTATGTGGTTGGACTGACATTGATGCGTCGTGGGTGACTTCCTGACTCAAACTTGCTTGCAAGCGTGACGTTGTTTCCAAAGAGACAATAACGTGGCATTCTAACCCCAACAACTCCAGCCAGAACCGATCCTGAGTGAATGCCTATTCTCATCTGGAAAAAAATGAGAGCTCTATTAGTCAACCTCTCTACCTCTGTTCACTGCTAGCAATGGCAGTCCACTTACAGTATATGCCCAGACAGTCCCAACAGCCCATTTAAAAAGATAATAAAATGGGGGGACAGTCTCCCTATATCTCTCAGCTTCAAAATAGACCACATTTAAAAGGAAAGAGGATGAACGTGTGTGTTCTTCTTACATATACATGTAGGAAGTTACTGACATGAAAAAATATAGTTATTTTCACAGGACAGGATGAGGTGACAAGGTACTAAAGTAATGTTAGTTATCCAAGTACACAGATAAATCTTAAGTCCTACAATTAGCCCATATCATAAAATAAGATACATATTTTTCCAAATTGTTTGAAAGAATAAAGAGTAATAAGTATTTTATTTTCTTCATTTTACTTTTCCTCTATAGACTCAATGCTGCCTTTATCATTTTTTGAAGTGGAGAGATGTATAGATAAAAATGCCAAAGATATAATTAGTAGTGCTTTTAAAACTAGTTTGCCACCAAACTATTCAAGAGGCACAGGTCCACAGCAAACCAAAGGTATCTGTTTTATCAGCCATACCCTTGCAACTGTGGGCTATAGAGATTTAATTAGGCTGAAACTGAGTGGTGACATTATCGAACCCTATTCCAAAATTATTAAACAGACAGACGGATTTATTTTGAAGATTTTCTTCTCCCTCTTGCCTTGTGTTTCTTGCACGTGCTGTCTTCTGTATGGTGTATTTGTAAATTCTTTGGGGCAGAACTCTGCATGATCTATGCAGAGCACTGTGTATTTTTAAGAGAACTATACACGTTTTTTTACAGTAATTAACAGCAAATTAATTTCCTGTTGAGAAATATTTACAATTCAAGCCTTGATTATGTACACTGAAAAAATGAAGAAAGCACATGCATTGCAATGGTTAGAATTCAGCTAGAAAATAGATTGCATGAAGATATTATAAGGAGAAATCTAAACCATTTAAACAATAAAATGCTGTAGATTAAAAAGGTAGATTTTTAGAGACCCTTTAAAATATATTTGAAAGAACAAATATTGCTTTGTGATTATATAGCATGTAATTTTATAGAAGCTTTCCATTTGCATTTTTTTATTAGAGGGTTTTCCTCAATCTTTATCCAGAAAGATGAAAGCAAAAATATTTTTTTTCCAGCAGAGATTCAAAAGACAAACCTCACAAGCTTTGAATTTTAAGCAATTAACTGGATCGTGCCTGGTGTGAAAGTAGTACGATTAGACAAAAAAAAGCTATTAAGAAAACAGTTAGTAATGGTGGAATTTACTTCATGCTTGCCTATGGCTGCATGATTTAGTATGCAAATATATTTTATGAAATATTTATGGATCTCTAAAATGATGCAAGCAGGGTTTTGGTTTCAAATTTTCAATGGATATTCTACTTTCAAGTCTGATGTAACATGCATTACTTGAAGCAGAGGTGTTGTGTTCATTATTGTGCATTACAAGGAATTGAGGCTTTGTAAGGTGTTGAAAATTATTCAGCATTTTCAAATAAAAAGGGTAAATAAAGATACCTGTGAACACTGTTAGTAGTGTGTTTCGAAGTCAGTGTACCATTTTAATCTTTACAGTTAGGGCTGCGAGGCTCTGAAATGGGCTCCCAAGGGCGGTGGTGCTCTCCCCTACTTTGGGGGTCTTCAAGAGGAGGTTGGATAGTTATCTGGCTGGGATATTATGATCCCAGCACTCGTTCATGCCCAGGGCAGAGGGTCGGACATGATGGTCTGCTCAGGTCCTTTCCAACTCTAAAAACTATGAATCTTCCCACTTGGGAGAACAAAGCCAGTAGTAGTTTGCAACTCCTAAGTTAAAGTTAATATTATTTTAATGCTCACATGGTCTGCCTCTCCATTCCTCACCTGCCTCCTTCTGTCCTGCCCCATCTCTCAACCACCCTCTGATATCACTTTTTTATGGTTTACCATCTAATGACATTTTTACTTGACCAAAGCTGTGTTCCTTATCTTTCCTCCTAAGCTCTCCTTATCTGCTGCGTTCTTCCTTACAGTACCAGAGGTCCTATCGTTCATTGCTCTCTTAGCCTTGTTCTGAATACCTAGGCTGCATCTAAATGCAATAGCTTTTTTCTCTCAAATTTTAGTAATCCCTTTTTTTTCTTTCTATTTACATAGCCACAGTTTTGTTCAGGCCCTCTTCATCACCAGTTTTAACTAGAGTCACCCTCTCCATACTTCATCCAAACCACTGCTGCGACGTTGACATTTGTTGCCTCATACCACTCCCCTCCTTGATTTTACACTGCATGCTTTCCTGTGCCTCATCATGTCATGTTCAAGTTTCTTGTTATCCCCTTCCAGGTGCATTACAGAAGTGCCCCTTCCTTACACCTGCTCTCTTGTCTCTCACATCTTTCACTTTGCCGGTAGCTGCTGCTATCTTTGTTTGCTCTGTGTGCTTCCCACACCTGTGGCATCTTGCACTTTATTACCTTCTTATCCTCTTGAGTGATGTACCTCCTACATGGAACAGCCTCTAAATCTCTAAAGCCTCTAATCTTTCCAATCCTTGTTTCAGACTGATTCTGCCAGTGAATTTCGTTTAGCAAGTTACTTATGGGCAAATTAAGGAGAGATGAACATAAAAGAAGTGCACACATTCTGTTTTAAAAGCTTCTTTATATATACATCTGGTTATTGTATAATTTATAATTCATGACTTTGTTGCATCTGTTCATCTGATTTTTAGACACTGCTCGTCATCTTAGATTATAAACTCCTGAGGGCAGGCCCTATGAAGACTGTCTTTCAATATGTTTAAATATCACCTAAAAGAATTCAGATTAGGATCTCTTGGTGTTACCACAACACAAACAATAGAATAAACCTTTCGATAATTTACTAATTCATCTTAAATTGAACATGGTTATTGATTTTTTAGTAGCTATTAATGCTAGTCTCACAAACACTTCCTTATACAATCAGAGCCCATTTCAAATGACAAATGTGTACTTTTATTTACATGTGATTAATACATGCCATTTGCATATTCAAGTATGAGCATATCAATTGAGCAGAATGTTTTATGATGATTCATTCCTTCAAATTGTGAAAACCTTTTTTATATGAAGGATTTAATCTATGAGTTAATCTCAGGACTGTATTTTCTGTCCACCTTTTGAACATTTCCTACCTCTCTCGTTTTATGCAGCTGCTGCTTCTGAAATAAACAAGGTATATCTGCTTTATTAGAGGGGAGAAATACTGAAGGGTACTAAAAGATAGATGTCTTTTCAACATGGCTGCCAAAGCAAGAATTTTTTTTTTTTTACTGACAACCTGTACTTTTCTTACTGACACAGGAAGTTTTTTTTGTACTGACATGTATTTTACTTTTATTAAAAAAATACATTCTTAGGTTGGCAGCCTATGTGACTTCTGTAGTGGCTTTACACCTTGCTGCCTCTACCTCAAGGGTCCCCTTCTCACCCTTGACAGTCCAGATTGCACCCTATTGCCCACCCCAACCTACCCTGCAGCCTGACCCCGGAAGGCCTGCTCCCCCTGTCCCTGCACTAACCCTTACCCACAGCCTCTCCCCATCCTGGCCCATAGACCCATCCTGCCTGCACTGCCCCCCTCCTTGTACCTTCTATGTAAGCAGCTATTAGAAGCAGAAGATGGGCATAGGGACTTAGTAGTAGCAGGTTGTCTGGGGGTTGAAAGGGAGCGAGGGGGGAGGAAGAGTCTAGCAGGTACTGGTGTGGTCCACGGAGGGTGCTGTGCTGCTGCTCAGACAGCAGTTGGTGCTGCTGTGTTTTCTGAATTGCTACAGCATTTTTCCTGCAGCTCAAATCTGCAGTAGATCCCTGTTTTTATGGAATGGAAAACGTTTATGGATTTTTACAGACAGGAATGAGTGTTTTAGGGTGTTTTTTAATGGAGTGTCAATAAATTTACAGACAGTCGGCAACCCTGCTTTCTAACCCGATCATGTATTTTCTTCCATTGATCAGAAAGAAAACTATTGTTTGTGTTACAAAGCCTTCTCACTTCATAGAGGGAAAAACCCAGAACTTTGTATAAGATGTCTTCCCTCCAAGTGAGAGCTTGAAAAGATGTTGATATTAAAGCATACTTTTATTAAAACCAAGAAGTAACCATCATAAACTGGTCCATGGAAGAACCGTCTTTAAAAATAACATCAGTTCTGCTGTCAGCAGTGGAACTGAACTCAAGAGCTCACTAAAAGGGAAGTTCATTCTGAAACCGTCAACTATTTTAGAAATAGTTCCTACACACACACCTTAGAAAACTCCTGTATGCTCCAATGAGAAAATAACTTTCAACTACTGACTTTCGCTGCTATATGTAAACCAGCATCCAATGATAATTCCAGTTTTTGTAACTCTCATTATTAACTCCTCATATTGTAACAGGGGCTTGTCAAAATATCTTGTTCCCCTGCTAACTTTTCAGTAGTTTTGCTGGCAAAACCAAACATATTCAGTTTGGGAATTTTATTACCTTTTTTAAGTTATCTTTCTTAAAGCTAATTGTGCCAGATTGCCTGTACTGCATTTTCAGTATTTCTTATAGATCTAAAACACCTAACTCATTAAACCCTTTTATTTTAAACAGGTCTTTATTTTAAAACCCTTTCCATTTAAATGGATACTTAAAGTTTGCCACATAAGTCCATAAAATAGCATGGACCACAGAATTTATGCCACCTAGGCTTCTTAATGGATTTTCTTGATTAGTTTAAAGTTAGATTGCAAGAAGAAATAGCAAACTTCATTATTTTTCTTTAATGTGGATTCAAAACGTAGCCAGTGGGGGCTGCTGGCTATTCAGTACTTTTGCAAGTCAGGCCGCACAAGAACCTAAGTATACAAATAAGA
>NW_017728906.1:175754553-175757641 GCF_001723895.1 Crocodylus porosus | reverse complement strand
TTTTTTTTTTTTTTTTTTTAACCAAAACTTGTTTATAAATTCAGTTCTAGCATTGGTAGTAATCTTCAAAGCAACCCAACAAATACCCTGTTTAAGGCATTATATGTCTACTGACATTATTCTAAGCAAGGTTGACATTTTGACACCTCAGGACTTACTAGCAACTCCCTTGGTATACGGAGAAATATCACCTCACCACAAAGGCCATTTCCCCAGGTCTCGTTCCCTGACACAGTCAGAAATAATAAAAAGAGATCTGGTAAACCACTTTGGGGACAGCTACATGTCTCTGTATGGTGACATTGTTATGGCACCATGCTTTAGTACTTCCTAAAGTGGTTAAGCATGGTGCATTAACCACCCGTACTGTGCCATGCATGCAATACACACTTAGATTTTGCGGCTACATCACCGTAGTGGCACACTACAATGGGGGAGCTATGATGATGTAGCTGCCAATTATTTGTAGACCCACATGATCATTATGTCACCACAGCACACCATATGGTGACGCAGCATGTTGCTACATCGCTGTAGGGTAATGTGTAGATGTGCCCTTTGTGTAGGAGGTTTTGGCTTTTCCTGAAAGCCTCAAACTTTTTCAGGCAGAGTTTGAGAATATTGATTAAAGTCCTTGATCACTAAAGCATCTGCCAGGAGTGAAGTACCCAGAGACATGATAAGATGGAAAATTTCAGAGTGAAATAGGGCAGGAAAAATCTTTCCCAATATGTATTCCAGTTGAATGTGTTTTCCTCCTTTAGGTTTACCTTGTATTCCAAAGGAGGTTATGATCCCAACCTGTAAAACAAAACTAGAGTTGTTCTATTAGTTTCCAACCTAGCTTTAATATGTAATTGAATGTTCCTAGGATTAGGCCACAATAGTAGTTTTGTTCATAATCTTTGAATAAATGTACAAAACAGTAGCAAAGTAAATAGTAGCACTAGCTGTATTCTGAGAACTATACACAAAGTACCTAATCCTTTTCTCCATCCCTCAGAAGCAAGACGTTATGGACGTTATTTTTTTTAATTTTTTTTGAGAGAGAGCTGACAGCCTACTTGTTGCTGTATATACAAAAGCAGACAGTCTGTGTACTAATGGACTTACTAAGGGCAGGCCTGGGGGCTTTTACTCATACGAGTTTTTGTTTTCTGTGTAAGGATGCTTTGTCTATGTACTAACCACAGGTGCTTTCTCTTGATCAGAAATAGTTGTGCATAGTTCAAATCTATTTTGTAACAAAAATGGTAAAGTGATAAACCCAATAATATAATTGAAATCAGACTTCTGAGATGAGAAATCACACATAGTATTTGCAGCCAAGGCAAGTTTTGTGGGCACATTCCAGCTCAATAGCTCGGATGTGCTTGAGTGAATTCATTCCCATTGCCTTCAAAATAATATTGAAGGGTTTGAAAGCCTAATTAAATGAAAGTGCTATTTACTCACAGAATGTTTTTACCCTAGTATGTAATTAACAGCATTATTGTGAGCATTGCAAGATTTGTAGTGTTCATGGGGATGATGTTAGCAATATCACTTTGTTCAGTGAACACAGAACCATTAGTATTTAAGTTAAGCATGGGCTCAGTATAAATTTGGTAAAATGCTATACCCATTCAGGAAGCCATTGTCTGTGATTTATAACAGAGGAAAACAATGAAGGGTATGTGTGAATATATATATAAAAAAAAAATGGGGACACATGGGGAAGAAATGCAGTCTGTGAAACAACACAGAATATTCTCAACCTAAAGAGGCCAGATACCAGGTTAATATAAAGTCAGGATTTGTTGTAACACCAAGAAATGTCAACAATCACTTGTAAGCAGTATGTTGTGTCTAGGTTTGTGAAGTAGCTATTTCAGTTTCTATTTATTCTCAGGTAGAATTTTTCTCTGGCATGACAAATTAGTGATAGAAGTAGTGGTGGGAAGAATAGGAGGATAATAACTGTGAACTGAATGAATTGTGGGATTTTACTGCATGGTCACTAATTTGAGTTCAGGTGATAGCTGTTTTATCAGCTGTAATTTACTACCTGGATATTAATTTATGTTTTGGACCATCTCAGATTGTGCTGAATAAATTTAACCTCCCAAGATGTAACTATAACTATAACTATCTGCTTTTGTTTTGTATGTTGTAAAGATAAAAATAGAGGTCTTTGTGTGTATATATATTATGCACCGGTGTCAAGATACACCTATCCCCCAGCACTGGAGTCTGCCGTTGATGGCCAGTTGAGGCTTTTTTCAGTGCGATGTTGCTTCAGAAGGGGGTCACCGGCTGGTCCCTCTGGCTGGTCAGATCAAAGAGGGCACTATTGGGGGTCATTCTTCACCGCCTTTTGTCTCTCTCTGGCAGACTTTGGTGATTCCCAATTCTCAGGCTTACCCAATACAGGGGTCATTGACCTTGTGGGACATCCCCCTTGGTGGCTGCTGGATGGCAGCTGTCAGCACCAGGGGTCATGTCTATAAGTACATGCAGTCTTGGGAGTCGGTTGATGAATTTTTATTAATTCACGGGCTCTGGGAGCAGTTGATTGGGAGGTATTCAGTCCCAAGAGTCAGTCTCCAGCATTTTTTAGTTCAAACTGGGGCTTCTGTACCTTTAACAGTGAATTTTCGATGGGTCCCCAGCTCTTTATTGATTCTTTCCTCTCCTTAGTCTGTGGCTGTAGGTGTTCATGAACTTGTTATCATAGCTAGCTACTGTGTTATAGAATCAATAATGATTCATTCAGGGATGATTGTAACACAGTAGCTATAACAAGTTAATGAGCAAGGATTAACACCTATGAAACCACAGACTAAGGAGAGGAAAGAATCAATACAGAGCCTTGAAAATTCACTGTTAAAGGTACAGAAGCCC
This sequence comes from Crocodylus porosus, assembly GCF_001723895.1. Taxonomy (NCBI): domain Eukaryota; kingdom Metazoa; phylum Chordata; order Crocodylia; family Crocodylidae; genus Crocodylus; species Crocodylus porosus. The sequence goes on along the minus strand of NW_017728906.1, from coordinate 175,754,758 downwards.
CAGTTTGAACCAGGAGGCTTGTCAGTGACCCCAGGGGGAGGGGAGTTCAGGAGGAGTGGTTTCTCCTCAAGGGAGCAAGCCTCAATGCACAAGCTAATTCTATTCCATCTCGGAGGAAAGGCAGCAAGAAGGCACAGTAGCCCCCCTGGCTCTCCAGGGATCTAGCAGACCTCCTGAGGCTAAAAAGAAAGGCCTACAAAGGATG
>NW_017728906.1:175749329-175753793 GCF_001723895.1 Crocodylus porosus | reverse complement strand
GAAACTGGCCAATTGTGGCCTTGGGTGCACCACAATCTGCTGGCTGTCTTTACCGTCTGAGTTTCCAGAGTCTGGAATAGTCTCCCCTCAGAAGTGGTGCAAGCACCTACTCTGAACGTGTTCAAGTTGCGTTTGGAAGCTTATCTTGCTGGGGTCATCTGGCCCCACATGACTTCCTGCCCCTTGGGCAAGGGGCTGCACCCAGTGATCTTACGAGGTCCCTTCCAGCCCTGATGTCTATGAAATCTATTAAATTAGGTCTGCAGTAAAGCATCACCACCTACATATGCCCCAGTATTAGGGCTCAGTAGATTAACTCCACTGTAAGATAGTATTATCCCCAACTACTATCTTACTTTCTGCAGTACTATCTTATGGCAGAGAACTTATGTGCACTAAAATCCTCATGTAGATGGTGACAAGGGCTGTCTGGGGCATGAGACTGCTAAAGTGCAGGGCTGCCTGACACCTAGTCTCACACTTTAAGACTCTTGTACCCCAGTCAGCCCCTCCACCACCCAACACTGCCACCAGAAGCCCATGGCTGACCCACCCAGCCCTGCTACCGCCCTGCAGCTGCTCCACCCTTGCTCAAAGTGCTGCAGTCCTGGGTTCACATGTGGATGCTATGCCTGGGAGCAGGTGACTCCAGTGCAAACTGCACCAGAGTGTATTGCTCTGCTTTAATTACACATGTAGGTGCACAAGCTATAATAGTAAGCGACTGCAAAATATTTGAATACCTGTAAACTACCATGTTGTGCTATGCTCCTATTACATTTAAGATTGGTCTGAGGCCATACCTGGACAGAAGATTTCCAAAAGATATTTATCCCCAAATCCAGAAAAGCATTTACACGGATGCTTTTTGTTGGGCCATATGTTGCAAAAAACAGTGCTGGGATTCAGCAAGCTGTACTGATTCAAAGGCCAAAAGCTGTCATTCATGAATAGGGATCTACTCAATTCATAATTTTGCAATTTTCATAGAAACTGCAAAAAAAGTTTGTTTTCAAGATCACTGCAAAAATCGGTGTTTCCTGTGATTTTGTGTGGAATGGCCACACAAAAAACCCCTAAAATAAAATGCTGGCTTCCCAGTGCGAGCCAACAGCCACAGTGACCTGGCCACACAGCCTGCTGTGGGGGTGGGGGAAGGGGGAAGCCACTAGCATGAAGGAGCAGCTAAGATGGTTGGCCACCCCCTCCTCCCTCCACTGCTGATTGGCCAAGAGGGCTGACTTTTGTCTGGTTCCACCCCACTCTGCCAATCAGCAGTGAGGGACAGGGCCACATGCAGGACAGCCCTCTCCACTAATCAGGGGTGAGGAGCAGGGCCTCTCAGCCAATCAGCAGTGGAGGGAGGATGGGGTGGCCACCAACTTGGCAGTTCCCCTTTGTACCAGTGGCTCCCCCCCACCCCGTCCTCCTCCGTTGGCCAATCAGATCCTGAACATTAACCACCTAGAAACTTTTCTTAAAAAGGATATTAATTCTTGTATCATTCAACTGGATAATTGTATTCTACCCTTTCAGCGAATCAAGTATTCTTCACTTTCTGCTCTAAATAAGTATAGGTCCCAGTTCTATTAAACACCTGGCTGCATTTTGTTCCAGGAGCAGTTGCATTTCAGACACGAGAAAGGGAGTGTTGTATATGATACTTTTCATATTAGTTATGAGACACAGTGGGAATACTTTACATTAAAAGGTGACAAACAATGTAAAATATGTTCTCATCTGTCTATAGCAGCTTTTAGTAGATCTCAGTGTAATACTACAATGTCTACTTTAAGAAATACAGCATGCATAAAAATTAGCACCACAGGATTACATCCACAAGGCTCAGAACTATGAAATCCAGGCCTCAAAAGTGGTGAGTCAAATGTATCCTTCTCTTCCTTCACAAAACTGTACATTGATGAGTTATGCCCCGACATATTTTTTAATGTGTGGGTTATCTACATTCTTAGATAGATTTATAAATAACACAGTGCCTTTCTGGAAGAGAACATATGACGGTAGAGCTCACTATAGGATTGTTGCCAGGGAACCGACCTAAAAAATTGGATCTTTTTTAATTTCACAAGGTGTTTTATGGAATCAAGCTGCAGGATACATTTTCACTGTATTTTGAATAGTGTTTCAAAAAATAAATGCTTAGCCTTCTTCTGTTTGGATTAAGATTCTTTTAACCTATTCCAAGGAAAAGTGGCACATGAAAGCCAACACAAAGCACTCAAAATGACAATAATAAACCGACAATGATTAAATTGCCTGTAATCAATTAAACCATTTTAACTAGGAAGTTATTATATAAGGCCATGATATGATTTTGCAAAAATATATGCAATTATTTATAATCTATATAATGCAAACCAAGCAAATGGCATGTGCATATCATCAGACTGTAGTCTTGTTATCAGTAAATAATTTCTCATCATCCACTCCTGATTGTGGAATGGGAATGAGGATTTAAAAAGTCCTACAGAAAGGAGCCCCTAGGAAGCAATAAATAAATAAATAAACCAGCCAAACAAAAAAAAAGCCTTCAGTGGCCAGAAACGATTTTACCACATCAATTATCCTTTTATTTCCTAGCTAAAATGACACCTGTTATCACAGGTAAGTCTTCAAGGTCAGTACTGGGTCTGGTCATTCCAGGTGAGACTCAATCACAGAATCAAAAATCATGATCAGCTCCATAGAATCATCATCATCATCATCATCATCATCATCATCACCATAGAATCACCATAATCATCCCCAACAGATCATCCCAGCCAAGGCTTTGTCTAGCCGAGTCTTAAAAACCTCTAAGGATAAAGATTTCACAACCTCTCTGAGTAACCTGGTCCAGAGTTTTACTACCCTTCTAATAACAAAATTATTTCTAATATCTAACCTAAACTTCCCTTGCTGCAACTTCAGACCGTTACTCCTTGTTCTGTCACCCCGACTACTGAGAACAGTCTAGCTCCATCCTCTTTGGAAGCAGCCTCAGGTAGTTAAAGGCTGCTATCAAATCCCTCCTCAGTCTTCTCTTCTGCATACTACATGAGCCTGGTTTCCTCAGCCTCGCCTAATAAGTCATGGCCCCAGACTCCTCACCATTTTTTTTGCCCTCCACTGGACTCTGTGTCCACAGCAGTCCATGGACAGATTTCTGTTGACCTAAATGATCCTTAGTCCAGGCATACAGGGGAAGGTCACACTGGGCCTGACTTGTTTAGACTAAATACTGGCCTGACTTCATCATTAATTCAGGAGGGTTGTTCATGGTCTAGATTAGGACAGGATCTATATATAAACATGTGATCTGAAAATTCTTTACATAATGTTAGCCTTGATTCATAGGGGAAAATATATATAAATTAACCATTAATGATAACTATTAGAAAGAAGAATCAATTCAGCAGCCCTTCCTGTGAACATGAGCCACCAAAGCAAGAGACTTTGATGTTAATGTGCTTTTTTCATAAGGTGCTTCTTTTCTCACCAATAAAAATGATATACTTGATTGCTGATGCTGCATTAAATCAAAAACAATTTCTTTCATTGTTTTCTTTTAATAGTAATTTTCACAGCAGGAACTTAATTACTATGTGAATCTGTGCACTCAAGCACTTAAAAAGAGCTAATCATTCAAGCGAGCCCACATAGCAGCAGAGATTTTTTTCACAGCCTCGCCTTAACTGAGACTGAAAAAAGAAATATTAATCAGTAAATCCCATGTGATCTCTAGTGTAGGAGGACACCTTTGTCTCATAGTGAAATCACATGAAATGCATTGAATGGATTGGGTGATATTTTAACAGGGATAAATGACAAAGGCTCAAAATATTTTAAAAAAGCTTTATGTAAAAAAAGTTTGGAGTAACAATGTTGAATCTTAGAACTGTTTCTGCATTTTCCTCTAAGTGCAATCACTCAGAAAATGTACAACATTTATCATTCCCCACTCTGCCCCTCAATCAAGCAAAAAAATGTTTTTCTCCTGTGCTTCTGGAACCCAGGAAATACATGTTGGCTACTAAGTCAAATCCTGAGAGGATTCAATGGAGATAACTGTCAAGGGTGTTCACTGGAGTCAGGTCAATGAAATATTCCTATGCTTACATCTGTGCCAAACGCAACCCTGCCTTAGTTATGAAATGACCTGTAGCACCTCAATCATACAAAATGAATAGGCATGCACAGCTTCCTGACTCGGCTAATTTTACAGAAATGCCTTGCACCCTTAAAATTCTAAGGAACAGATGAACAAAGAGAAGGGAACATCACTTCTCTGGGAGCAGACAGAAGTGCAACTCCCTGCTGCAATTGAGAACACTTTGCAGGAGGCGTTCTTTGTTTAAACAATCCCCTAGAACAAGCAGAATTGCACTGTTTGTTCCAGCGGGGAAGAGGTACCTAGCTGCCGGCTGCAACCTGAGGCTGGTTTCCCTTAGCAATGGCCCCTCC
>NW_017728906.1:175745227-175748914 GCF_001723895.1 Crocodylus porosus | reverse complement strand
TTTTATAGGAGAACCTAAGGAGAGTGCCAGCACAGCATTCATGGGATCTTAGGGTTCATATACCATCAACAGGACTTTGAGTAAATCGTATTTTCTAAGTATTACAAAGCAAAGATATTAAATAACAACCTTCAGAGACTATTGTGCACAACTGTTTTATATATAAGGAAAAATCTACAGAAGACACATGTAAATAATGATTTAAACAGCCAGTAAATAAACAAGCTGGATTAAAACAATAATTCTAACTCCACCCGCTAGAATTAAGATACAAATCTGCACATGATTTTGCTGATCTCAATAGTTCAGATTTGCTATAGGTGAAAAACAAACATTTTATTGTTTGCTTTAATTAATTTATATTAAATTGTTAACTCTGATAGGATTCTGGACAGAATACTTGGATGAGTTCATTAATGTAAATATTTCCATAATTTCCAAATAAAAATCCACAATAAAACATGGAGATGTAGGCATGAAGCAGACAAGGTTGCACCTTACAGACTAACTAGTTCAGAGAGGCATAAGTATGATCTCAAAAGAGGTTATGGATTCTTATCCCATTACTACAAGAAGCTTTTATAATCTAACTCTTTATCAAGATTAAATAGAATTGATCCAATTTCAATTGAAATGCAAGAGTCTGTTTTTAGAAAAGAGAATTTTATCAAAGAAAGTTATGCATCTGGTGTTGGGAAAATATTTTTACAGATGTATAGCCTTTAAGGCCAGAGAGGACTTTTAAACCCACGTATTCTGATGTCACTGACTTCAGCAGCAGCAATTTCTGGATTTGAGGATCATCTCTACCACAGCTCACTGATGGGTCTTGAGGTGGCTTATGAGGTGACTAGAGGAGGCACCATGGCAGTTTAGAGGAATAAGATTCCCTGTCCCAACTCAGGATGAAATCACATGTTGAAGTAGTGAAATTTCTTGAAGGACACATTTAGCTTTTTGATCAGCTGTTTTATTGACATGAGATTCATGAAGCTCCAGTGAACTCAGAATGACCACTAAGATTTTCATTAGCCGAGGATCTGGCTCAGAATTCTGCAGGAGAGAAATACTATCAAACGTACTCAACATTGATAGACTTTAAACAGATTCCATGAGACAAATCTGATTTCTTTAATTTGTTCTGTAAAATGATCTATACAGAAGTTTTACCTAATTCTTTGAAGGTCAAACTGCTCCTGATGCTACATAGATCCTAAGGTGGAGGAGCTGCAAGCAGACAGGCCTAGTTGCAGCACCATATTTTTTGTCAAAGTCCAAGATCTTCCATAGAGAAGTCAGATGACAACAGGCTCTACACACTGAATACCACAGCCAGCATTGTGTACATGAGGGTTTGGCTGACCTGCTGAAGACGTGTCATTTTGGACTTCTATGAAGAACAATCTAGAGGCATGGCAACCCTTAAGTAGTTGTCAGCTGAAGAAAATTGGGAAAATAAATCTTCTAAGGCCTCTTTGCTTAAAAAATGTGATTATTCAAATTGTGAAAATAAATCTTCAGGTCACTGTGAAATTAAAGAGTGATTTTGAACATGAAGGGAACTATACAATTGTTGTTTAAGAATGAGGTACACCATAGCTTAATCCAACCGCTTCCCAATATTTTTCTTTGCATATATCACCCCAATATACCTATTGCTAGAAGTCTCAGAATAAATAACCATACCCAGCATTATGTGGTCCTTTTTGTTGTTCCAAAGTGGCAAAAATCCTTCAAGCTATTATAAAATATTAAAATAAAATGACAGTTTCCTATACGTTTAAGACTTAAAACTAACACTTGTCATTGTGAAGACAATAAACATCCCTAGATCCAGGGATCTCTCTTACCTCACTATATTTAATTTGTGGACTTGATTTTGGGAGTGGGAAGGGGAATATGGAAATAAGTTGCAAGAAAACATATTAATAGTTAACATATTAATAGTTACTGCCTATCTGAAACATGATGTAAACCCCCCACCCTGAAATGAGCCAACCCCCGGTGATTCTGCTGAAAGCAGATTTGAAAAAGCTAGTAAAGAATGAAGAAACGTACTATTGAATGAAGAAGAAAGAAAGGGAGAGTTACCAAGATCTAAAGCCCATACCAGTGCATTTATTTGGCTTTCAGAGGCCATAGCAATTGTAACAACCAGAACCAGAGGGATCAATAAGCAATAAAATGTGCTTCTTGGAGGCATTTGGTATTTTGCCTAAACAGGTAATATTAGTTAATATAAAGCTTGTAGGTTTGTAAACCACAAATGTAACTTGTCTGTCATAAGTTTAACCAAAATGATAAATTAACTGTTCATGGAACTGACTGGGCCCCATAGGCAAACCTGTAGCTGTGAGATTAGCTGACCTGATTAGGTTTTTTGCTCAGGGTTCAGCTTTAACGATAAAAACTAGATCTAACTGCCTGGCACACCCAACACGTTCCAGGAAAAAATGTCCCAAGAAAGCATATTCAAATGAAACCTAAAAAGGGTTGGGGCATAGACAGGGCAATGTCAACTTCAAACCTAAAAAGTGCTGCATCATAATTTGCTTATTAGATAAACTGGAGTAACCTTTTATGATCATTTTAACACCTTTCAATCCTATAGGGTAACAGTTATAGGGTAACATTGTGAGTGGCTCTAACACCAACAGATTAGCATAAGACTAGGTATAAAAAACATGTGTATCAGTTGACCAGCAGGAAGGAGGGAATAGACCAGTCATTTCTGTTCCATTCCTGGACCCTGGACTTCTGGTGTGAGTGAGGATCGGATCCTGATCAAGGAACCTTCCCTGGTAACCCTCTGACAGCGTCAATCGGGGACACCTGATTTCGCTGGAATCACTTGACGTACCTGGAATTGAGAGACTATCAATAAGTTGCCAACCCATGTCTGTCTATCTGTTTTTTTGAACAGCCCAGTGGCTAATACCCTTGCAGTGCCCAGTTGGCCTGCAACAGGATTGATCTATCTATCTGTTGTTATTATCTGTTGTTATTATTTACTATTAGGTCTTTAATACTGCATTATCTGCTTATCACATTTATCTTTCTGTTAACTGTTGTGTATATGTAAGCTATAATAAATTTGCCTTTATTTCACTCCCAACTTTGCCTCCTCGATCTGAAACTGAATCAAACAGCCCAATTGGCCTGTGATAAAATTGATACACTCACAGTGCCCAGCTGGCCTGTGACAAGCAATACATTACTTTTTCTAAACATATGAGCATGTTTTAGTAAATAAGGTTTAGTAAATAAACTTTAATAAATAAAGTTTTATAAGGCCTCTGTTAAAGAGAAAGATTCCTGTGGGTTCCAAATAGTTCCCTTTGCTAAAATGTTGGTACAGGGCTTTGTAGCCCTGTTCTGGACTGTTGTTCTGATGTGACAAAGTCCTTGTTTATAGTTCTAAGAAATGTAGAGACAAGAATTCTTAAATTAATGACTTAAAAGAGGAAAAGAGGAATTGTCAAATCAAGTACACAGAATCTGTACAATGTTGAATGGTGGTTGCAGAAAAGAGACTTTGAAAATGATTTGGTGGGATTATTAGTAGTGCATTAGGCTTCTTTGAATTTGCTTACAAAAACAGATAAGTAGAGTGGATGAATGAGAATTATGATTAGTCTTCAGGCATAGTCCACTGTAGTAGCTGTTTTATAATAAGCTTTGAGAAAC
>NW_017728906.1:175727837-175744597 GCF_001723895.1 Crocodylus porosus | reverse complement strand
CTTAAATGGCCATGTAAGTGTCTTGCAGCAGTCCCCAGGTCTAAATCAAAGGAATGGTTTTGGACTCATCCCTAGAAGGTAGAACCTTATACAAATAGTACAATTCATCATACTTCAGAGTCTGTGTTCAGAAGATCAGTTCTGAAATAACATGGGTATTTTGATTCAAAATTGTATTTTGTTAGCTCAGGGGTGGGCAATTATTTTGGCTGGAGGGCCACTTACCAAGTTTTGGTAAGCTGTCGAGAGCCACAAGGGTAGCCGCACCCCGTTGACAGGTGCCCCGCCACCTGGACACCATTTTGGGACCAGATTAACAGTACATACCTGTATGATGCCAGGCCAAAATAGTCCCATCTACCATTTTGCAAGGTTATATTGGAACCTTCTACCTGATGTATTTTCATTTATTGTTGAAATGGAAGAGTTTTACCAAACATTATTTTATTTTTCTAATTATGCTAAGAATTTAAAATTTTATTTTGTAAACATAGTCAGTTCCTCTCTGCCATGCAACACAACTGTGCAATAGTTATAGGCTACTGTGCAGTGTCTCGTGTAGACATGGCCAGTGACACTTTTCAGTTCCTTGTGCCTCTCATTTGCATTGGCTGAATAATATTGCATTGGGGTAGTAGGTTGCCTAACATTTTCCCAGTTTCTATAACACTGCATACCCACTGTTTACCAATTAAATAGCTTTTTTCTATTAATCATTTCTGGAAAATGGATTATAATTGTTTCCAGGTTTCTTTTTTTGTAGTTTTCTCTTTTAAAAAAAATATTCTGAAGTACTTAAATGAACATGACATATTATGAAGATTTTTTAATACTGGAAATGTTCATTTTTGTATACCAGTGACATAAAATTTCTACAAACTTAAAGAAAAAAATGTGAAATCAAATCCGTGTTGTGTTTTGGAGAGAGGGGTGTGTGGTTAATGGTATTAGCCCAAAGAAGTGGGGCAACTGAAGTTAATGACCAACTGTTATAGGAGCTTGGAAACTCTCAGAAGCTGGGAAAATAGTTCTAGGCTAGGTACAGATATTCAAAAAGCCCAAGGTAGAATCAATTTAAGTTACAGTTTTCTATAAGCAGCATAGTTTAGATCAGTAATAAATAGAACACGCATCCTTTGGTAGGAGGGGCGAGGAGGGGTGTGTGCAAATCTTAGATCCAGTTCTGCCATTTTTAAAACAATCTATGTGTGCCAAACGTCTGTTCTATTATGGGTATAGGCCAGCTCTGATGATTTATACTGGTAAAAGTGTAAAGTCTGTAGCTGGCTCTAGTGTCCAAGTACCCATATATGGCAAAGATATCTCTTACTAAGACACATACTAAGATCCTGTAGCTTGAGGCAGAAGTTAGATAAGTTGAAACTAGCATTGAAATAAAATGCACATTTTAAAATACTGATAATTAACCATTGGAGGAATCTGACAAGGAATGGGAAAAAATTCCCAGGCTCCTGAAGATTATAAAGGAAGATTTGAATGTCTTCCTAAACAATGAACACTTGTTCAAACGCATGCTATTGGGCTTTATGAATGAATTACAGATTGACTTTCTATGAACTGTTATGCAGGAGATCAAAGTAAACACCATATTTACTCATATACCTATGCGCTTTTCCCCAAAAGTCAGTCCCCTCAAAACTGGAGTGTCTGCAAGAGGAGGGCCAGTTCTTTGTCTGAAATAAAACACCCTACTTTGTTTCCTACTCTGCCTAGTAGCACCAGTGATATTTCTATTCAGGCAGCTGCAGGACTCAGTTAATTGCTCATTGAGTTTTACTACACAGAGGTTAGATCATTCCTCTTTTTTAATAATCTTAATTCTCCACTAGTCAGGCTAACCTTTCTTCTGGGAATTTTGCTGCCTGCTAGCTACTCCTAGTCTTCTCCTATTTCAAAGCCTCAAAGTTGCTTTTAGCTCTTTTCAAAAAATAAATCCATGCCAGGGAGACCAGTCTTCAGCAACAGCTAGTGTTTCAGTTTTTGGTTAAGCAGAAAAGGGACAATAAGTTTGCTGAAGATTAGGCTTTTCCCCTACTTCATGCAGCCATAACTCTGGAAACTTTATTTTTTTAACCCTCCTTCACTCTCTCTTTCCCAAAAAACAAGGTGTCTTATGTGGAGCCATGTCACATTCAAGAAAATATGGTAATCATAATTATCCCTTTTTTTCCCATAAAAATCTGTTAATGTATTTTTATGTAAAGCTGGCCAGCTCATCTTTTCAGTCTTCATAGTATGGAATTCTCACTGTTACATGTGAAGCTGCTGAGTAGTATTACAAATGAATGACTGTTCTTCAGGAGGTGCACCTACACCTTGCTATATGTTGACATTGCTATGGTGCTGTGCTTTAGTATTTTCCTTTGGAAGTACTAAAGCATGGCGCAGTAACTGCCCATACTGCGCTAGGCATATGGTGCATGGTTAGACTTCACTACTACATCACCATTGAGGCATGTTGAAACGGGAGTGCACTGCTATGCCGACGTAGCTGCCGATCATGTGTAGACCCACATGATTGCTTTGTTGCTGTAGCGTGCTGTACGGCAATGCAGTGCATTGCTATGGTGATGTAGGGCCCAGTAATTCTTAAATCTCATAGAAGGAACTTGTATGTTGAAATGTGAGGAAGTACTTAAGTACACAGAATTAACCCAAGAATAGCTTTGTAAAATAAAATGTGACTATATTGATACAATATGGAATTAGAAAATCTTCAACTCATTTGAAAAAATTAAGAAAAGTGGTTTGTTCTGATTTTAAGACCTAGTTTTCCACTAAATAAAGCTGTATTTAGTGAAGTAAAAGAAAACACTTCTGAGTTTGATAAAAAATAAACAAAGGCTCTTTACAAAACACTTATATAAATATACAGTACAATATACAGCACATATAATATTTCATTCTTTTTTCTGAGCCTTCATATCTATTTCCTTTTTATCTCACAGCCTTTCATTTTTAACTCTGTGCACTGTCTACATGATTTTTAATGCTCTTTCCTGCTTAATTTTTTCTTGACTTTTACTGTTTTAAATCTCACTTATGCAGAATGCGAACTGACTAGGCCCAAACATGGTTGGTTAAAACACTGTTTGATAGGTGCATTGAAATCAAACTTTGAATTCCCAACCTTTCAGTAGGCTTAGTCATTTAAAATGGGATCTCTGATCCCTACTTCAAATGCATTGCACTAAATATTTTCCCTACATTCCAATTAAGCAGGCATTCTATTTATCTGGATGACAAAGAGATAGATTCTTCGGTAATCATGGAGAAGTCTAACATTTATCATCATTTTTCAATCAATCTTCCCCCAAAATAGTATATACCAGCAAAATGACAGAACATAGGGATGGAAAAGACTCACTGTTATTAACTCACCCCATCCTTCTTCTTGTCAAGACCTACCCTATGTTCATAGGTGATGCATAGGCGGCACCTGCAGGAGCTTGCCAGCTCCAGCCCCACTGCTGATGCCAGCGGCAGTGCCTCACCAGCTCCACTCCTGCTGCCACCACTGGCAGCAGTGCCTGTGGGTGCCCCCCCCAGACTTGGGAGTCACCAGTCACCCATGCTTATGTTTTTAGGTATTTTTTATTACCTCAAGATAAAACACTAGTAAGACACACCTTCTCCTGGCTGCCTTTGGGATCTACTGTTCAGATTAATGTGATATATCTGACTACCTGGATGCTTCTGTGGATAGTCAGCCTAAATTCTCATTTTTCATTTTTTCATTTTATACCTCTAATCCTGTTTATCCACTATCTACCCTGTTAAATATGTTCCTTCCACCCTTAACATTACCACTTTTCAGATATTTGTAGATAATTATACTGTCCTTCTCACCCACTGCTTAAACCAAGCTGTAAATATTTAGTTCTTTTAATCTCACTTCATAAATCAGTCTCTCCAGGGCTCTGAACAGATTTGTCAATCTTGCCTGAACTCATTCCAGTTTTTGGTATCATCTACTTTAGAAATGAGAGTACCCAGAAATGAGCATAACCATCTACTTGTCGAATTATTCCTGTAGAGATGGAATCATACTAGTGTATGGGTCTCTGAGACTAACTTCTAGGTTCTCTTGGACTGGGCAGGGGGGTTTTAGGTTTTTTTAAAACCTTTACCAGAACCATAAATTAAACATTTTCCACACAGAAATTCATATTCATTTTTGCTCATACCCCCTAGTCACTAAGTGCTTTTTGTATTATTTTTAAATCCTGGTACTTGCAGCATCTTTCAATTCATTATAATCTGAAAATTTAATTTGTGTGCTGTTTACTGTAGATTATTAATGATGATATTAAATAAGACTCAGCTCAGTTGTTTATTAAGATTATTTATTAGGTAGGAAACAGTAGCAACGGTACATGCATTTAGTCCCATTCAGCCACTCATTTTTAACTCTAGCTAAACAAATTAAATTGGTAAGATTTGTCTTTATAAAGCCAAAAATGGTTCCGTTGGATGTCTAGTGCTATCTTAATCATTATTCCCCTATTTTATTATGGTTAGAAAATTCGTTACGTCAGTCATGGCCAAGATAATTATTCTTCCTCTGTAGAAAATCATAACTACATTTAGGACCAAATTCTATTTCTCCTTTGTGCACTAGAATGGCCTTTACATAACCACATAAATGCAATTTTGGAGACTTAGGCAGTGTTAAGATTCTGTTTCCCCAAGTGTAGCTTCACCATCAAGCCCATACAGAATGCTCCACTTTGGCTGTATAGGTACTGTGTCAATGTTAGTGGAACATAATCACCAGGCTACATGCACAGTCTGTGTGAAATTCCTAAAACCTTGAGAAAAACCACAACTACTGATGACTAGAAGCTGGAGGAAAAGGGTATTCCTGCCTTCAAGCTCAACAGCTTTTTGGTTAGGGCACTTGCCCAAGGAATAGGGGACCCTGATTTAAGTTCCCCCACACTCAGAGGGTTTTAAATATTTATCTTCCACTTTCCAGCAAACTGCTCTAACCATGAGGCCCCAGACTAGGCATTGCTCAGAACATTCTCCAGGCCTCAGAAGGGAAGATATGTGGGTCCAAGAGGAAAAGAGCAAGTCAGAAGAAAAGTGGCTCAGTGAAAAGGACACTTCCCTGGCCTGACTCCACTGCCTGACTTCTGACCTCTGTCCCCAGTAGTTTTTTCTGCACTCGGAATTTAATGTTAGCTGTCCGGTGGTTTCCATCCCACTGCAGACAAGGTTAAGGTCCAGAGCTGAGACTCAGGAGCCTTTCCTTCCAGGGAAGCCCTCCACTGAGCTTTACTCCTGCTGTTCTTCCTGGCCCCCTACATCTCCCCCTCCTGGTTGCTCAAGTCTCAACAAGAAGGGCACATACCCACATGCAGGGGCATGCATTTACAGCAGCAAAACTAGTAGTGGCACAAATTTGTGCCACTACTTTTTGCCATTACGCTCACACCTGCATGTCTGCTTTGATGTTGGGCAAAATGCCCTGCTTTGGGAAAACTGCCTTTTCCTTGCTTCTCCTGGCTCCCAGGATGCTGGAGGACTCAGGGTGGAACTAAAGGAGGACTGAGCTTCTGTGTTAATATCATGGTGTTAATAAAACACCAAGAAAAAAAGCAGAGCAGTGCATGCTCCTGTAGAGTGCACCACACTGCTCTTTTTTTTTTTTTTAGCAGCAGGTTGTTGGGGGTTTTTTTACTACCAGGATTTTCCTGTAGCAAATTTTGCCCCTGCACTGCATGTTTAACATGCTGGGCATGTAGTTCATGGCATCACAAGAAAGTTTGTTGTGCCAAAAAACACATGTGCCTGCACATCTGGCACCAGCTGAATGATGCAGAATGCTCTGGGAAATGCCTGGCACATGGCCTGCTGGTAAAAGTACACTCGGGCTAGGGACAGACATTACACATAAACTGGTTTAAGTGATCAGAAACTGGCTTAAACCTGTAACACAACAGATGTTCAGTGCACATAAACCAGTTTGAACATGGCTGAAACCAGTATGAGATAAACCTGGTTGAATGTAGTATCAGACTTAACTGATCTGAGTCAAAATGGTTTATGAAACTTCTGTCCCAGACCCCTTGCTGGTTTAAGTTAAACCAAACTTCCCCAGCACCCCGGCATGCTCTCTGGGCTGGGTGGGGCTCTCTGCTTCACAGCAGGGCAGGCTCCTCCACTCTGCTCCCTGGTTGGAGCTCAGCAGAGACTTGCAGGCACAGAGCATCTGCCTGGATTCCCCCTGCTAAGCAGGAATGATTCCTCCCACCCCTCTGCCTTACACAGATACTTCAGAATTAACTAGCAGACCATATGCTGGCTACAGTCCATGCTGTGGGAGATGACAAAGGTAGACAGGCTTTTTGGAGCTAATCAACAATGTCCTTCCTTGGAAAAGCTGTTTAAGAGCTTGAAGAGAGGCTTTGTTTTCTTAATGGACTGGTAAACACTGAGTTAGGGGTGATAAACACTGTGTTATCAATTTCCTTCTGGGCTAGTCAGGAGTGGGGGAATAATCAGAACATCCTGCCAGGGCCTGGCTATCCCCCCTCAGCTCAGCACTGTCAAGTGAAGGGAGGGCTGCTCTAGTGTCCCCCAGCTTCTTGCCTGAGCCACTCTGGGCATGTGCCTGCATTTCTAGAATGAAAAGGGAATGTCTATCCACCTCCTAATCAGTTCAAGCTTTGCAGGTTAGACTAACCTGCAAAGACTGAATCAATTCAGATGCAGGCTCTTTAAAATCTCTCCCTGGCCTTGGGAATAGGAGATACAGGTTGGTTTACGTGGGCCAAGGAAACAGGAGGGGAAACTTGTTAAAGGAGGTGATTTTTATTATACTGTATGAAGAGAAAGCCCTGTCTGTCACAGGAGAAACAGAAAAGTCATCACGAATTTTGTATTGGTTATAATAGTATCATCTCCTGTTAGCCCAAAGTAATGACAAAACACATTAGTCTCTCTCATTATAGCACCCTGTCACAGTAAATTGATAATATGCTCAGAGTGGCATGATAAAGTGACTGTATGCTACCAGTCCCCCAAAGTACATTATTCATAGTGCTGCCATTACTATGCAAGTCACATCCTAAAAAGAAGTCATGAATGTCTGCAAACAGGATGTATTAAAGTGTATGTTTTCCCTAGATAAAGTACTCAACTATATTCAGTCCTGCAAAATTCCCACTCCCTTCCTCAGTATTTCTTTCTTTGGAGGTATGGGGGAGATATAATAGCCGCAATCAGAAATTTCTTTTCATCAATAACACAGGGGAAGCAGTGATTTCCTATGACCCAGTATTATAGCCTTCCTAGAAACCCATCCTTCAGTCCTTTTCCAAATAAATTCCCACTGACTTTGGTGTTTACTATAATCAGTCCACTCTGATATTCCAAAGTACATGGACCTGTCTCCCGGAGCTGAATAATTATATCTGTAAGTTGATTCCCTTCTAGTTTCCCTTTCCCATTTCTTTCCAACAATCGCCTTCAACTGTCATGGCTGAAAGTAACCACTTATGGTAATTTAACTAAGCAAGTCTAGACAGAACTCCCAAAAGAGTCTCTTAATTATGCTTCACTACTCAAAAATTGACCATTCCATTTCACCCTGGGTGTCTTCAGTAGAAGAGGTCAGCCTAGTGCAGAGAACAGCAAAGTAATGATAACTTCAGCCAGTAGCAAGGATGATACATCAGTAAAAATTAGTAATGAGAGGCTAAAAAATGTAACATACTTTAAATACCTTGGAGCAACCATCACAGAAAATGCTACATCAGAAAAGAAGGAAAAGCAAGAATAGCCATTGCCATTGGATAACTAGCAAAGCTAAAGGAAATCTGGACTAGCAGCAACATCACAATGAAAATGAAATTCTACCTACTATATGCTGTTGTCATTTCAACAACTCTCCATGGCTGCGAGACTGGACACTCACAAGAGTATTGGAAAAGCAAATTGAGACCTTTAAAATGCAGTGCTTTAGAAGACTCTATGAATCCTCCTCCCTGCACACAGAACAAATGATTCTGTGAAAGATCAAATCAGACAAGTCAGCAAATACAAACCCTCACTCAAAATCATATGAAGAAAGATGCAGTGGTTTGGACATGTAACAAGAAGACCCAGCACCTTTACCAACACCATCCTGCAGGGTGCTGTGGATTGATGAAGAAGAGGAAGACCTAGGACAAGCTGGACCACCAACATCAAAGATTGGATGGGATTAAAACTGACTGATTGTACAAGGATTGCAAAAGACCAGGAAGTATGGAGGAAAGCTATCACTACATCAAAGGTGGCCCAAGAATTGGTCTGGCCTCCAGACTGACTTGACTTGACTCAAAAATATTTAAGCATCTAAGATATATGTTCTGGTATTACCCTTTATCTATGCACATGTCTTTAATATTGCTCATCGTGCCCTACAAAATAATGTTATGGCTGCAAATTTAATTTTCCTATTTGTTCAGCTAAATCCTTTTGTTGTGTGGTCTACATAAGAATGAGAAATGATTAAAGCTGGACAGAAAGAAGGACTCCAAAAAATTTTAGGTTTGGAAATTTAATTTCATTCCACATTGGAATGAAACTGAGACTCTGCAAGCTTTTTAGCAGAAACCAAAGCCAAGACCAAGAGTGGCACTCAGAATCATCAGTAATCTGGGAGCTGGGGCACTCACCTGGGAGATAACACATGCAGCTTCAAGTCTCTGCTCTACCTAATTGAGCACAGGGACTTTGTAAGTCTTCTATTTTCCAGGTAACTTCCTATACCACTGGTTTATTAGCTATGCTCGCTCTCTCTCATTTTGATCAGAAATTCCATCCTAGACAGGAAAAACAGATAGATTTCCACAAAAATTCTTGATTTAGAAAAATCAGCATTTTCCAATGACAAAAGTTTCATCAAAAAAAAATCCTGAATGGCTCTACATGTTTTTGTGTAGTCATGAAAAAGAAGAAAGATATTCCTGACCTATAGATCTAATTTTCATCCGTCTATGATTGTCAGTAAAAATTAATGACAAGTTCTTACAGTGGAAAGAAGCACATTTACATATTCTATGAGCACATCTGCACAGTGCTTTATAGTGCAAATGCCTAGATCAAATGTTTCTCTACATGCCGGTATTCACCCCATTTAGGATGTTTGCAGAGCTCAGGCTATGTCCTTGTTCAGCAAAGGTTGTAGAAAAATTATAGAGCTACTCTAATTCCCATATGAGAAGAAGCATTTAGGGATCCCAACTGAGACCTGACCCCACAGAGCTGGACAGCGTATAAACACTGTGAAATACAGTCCGATGGAAATAACCTCACATAGTTCTCAAAAAGAATGTGTTTTTAAACAGCCATTCAGACTCTGACTGGCTATTAGTTTCTACCACATTCTTATTCATGAACATTCATGAAACAAAAAATAATTTTCTATATTTATTTGGGGGATGGCTGTGCTTTGTGAGATTAACCGCATTTGCTTGTAAACAAGGGCATTCGTGTGTGAACAGGAGTATTTTTTATTACTTTGCAATTTGTCATTCATTCTCATGTTTAAAAATCAGTCAAGTGCTCAAAGAGTTGAAATGGTTTAGGGAACCAACACATAGCATTCAAACAATACAGCAAATAACAAAAAATCTGTTTGTTTCTCTAGCAAAAACTTATGGATAATAGAAACACTTGCAAGAACCAGGATTAATTTATAAATGTTTTGTGAACAGAAGAAAGAGGTCAAATTTCAAGAAAGGTATTAATAGCAATTCAGTCATCTCTTATCTTTAACCTTTGATATTTTCAAAGTGAAGTTCAAGAGGACTTGGACTTCTAAATCACTAAACTGTTTTTGAAAATCCCAGCCAAAAATCAAGAATAAGAATAAAGAGGTCAATAAAATGACAGCTTGTATGTAACATAAACGAGCACATTCTGAAATGCTTCTTTCTAATTCCCCTGAATGAAAAAGCATTCCAAGCCACTCCTGATCTTGGTAGGCACATGAAAGAGCACATTACATTTTCACATCATTAATTGGGCTCCGAACAGATGGGCAGAGGGCTGCTGCATATGGAGCCACAGAACCTAATGTAGTAATTGGGCTGGCTGTTTGACTTATGGCCTTTGCTACAGGGCACCAGAATTCTTCCCTTCTGCATACGTGACCAGTAATAGCTTGTCTAATTGGGCTGGCACCTGGCTGGAGGTACCAGTTTTCCTACTGATTCAAGTTACGTCACTATTCTCTGGCATCCCAGCCTCCTTTGTGGCTCCCCACTACCTCTCACTTGCAGGAAGGTGTGCTACCACTCAGTCTACACCCAAGTTCTCCCAGAGCAGAGCCAGCAAAACCCCTCTCCCCAGCCCTGCCTCCTCCAATCTGCCAGCTACGTACAGGCAGTGGGGGGGGCGGGGAAGGGCCCCAGACTACATACCTCTAGGTAGCAGGCAGACTGCTAGTACTTGAAAATTCTCCATCTTTCTACCCTGGGCATACCAGTCACCCCCTCTCCTTCCCTTCCCCTCCCTTTCATCCTGGACTGCAGCCAAGATGCCAGGCTCCTGGCCTTGAGCAGTTAGTAACCCATCTCCCATTGTATGAGAACATAAATCTGTCTTCTTCACAGCTCCCTGCCCTATTTCATAGCACCATGCTTAGCTCCTGGGAGAGCTGGAGCCTCCTTCCAGCTGGTTAGAGCAGTGGTGCTGAAACAGCTCCTTCCCTCCTTCTCCCAGGTAGTCACAGAAAGGCACTAAAAGAGTTTATTGAGCTTTGCAGACAAAGTGTAAAAATCAGGTACAAATGCAAGTGCTCAGTGCCTTGCCCCGGTTGTCAGTGCCACAGGCCCTGGGTGGCAAAGAGGACACTGAGGTCAGGGCCAGGAGCTGTCTATGAGAACCACTAGAGTTCCAGTACAGCAGGAACAAGAAAAATTCCCCGTGCTAAACAATCCCAGTCCAAAAAAGGCACTGATGGGATGGTAGGAGTCCTACACGGGCCTTACTGCCAGGGTGACTCCTGAGTTGTGCACCTGGAGAGACTTGCAAGCAGCACTGTTCCCCTTTCCTCCAATATATTCCCAGGTGAAACCACATGGGTGCTGGGCAATGCCAAGTCTCATAGTGTAAGCAGTCACTGTACTGACCCCTCAGGGCAACTGCCACCACTGTCCTGTAATCACAGCCCCATCCCAGTCCTGGATCACTTTACCACAGCCCCTGAAAGCCATGTGGGGGTAATGACATTACAGATAATGAAATAGGGGAACTCAGGTGCATAGTGCCCACTTTCCATCAGCCCAGGAAGCGGGGAGTTTTGGAAAATACAGAAATCATGGGTACTGCCTGCCCAATCATTATTAAAGATGCGGGTGAAGCAGCCCCAGTGGTCAGTGATGCCCTTCAGCACAACAAAGAAACAGCCCTTGTAGTTGGTGAATGCCTGGAAGCCCTGGGTCTGGCAGAAGATGGGGCTATGGGTGCTGTCCATGAATTGGGGAAGCACATGCAGTGGAAGCTGGTGACCACATCCTGTGGGTTGACAAGGTGAATGAAGTGAGTGATCAGGATGTCCTGGATGACCAGGCAGGCCTCTCCAGCCATGCTTTTGCCCATGCTAAACTAGCTGGTAATGCAGCAGTAACTGCGGGAAAGTCTGGGCTCACTTTTCGTCATCCCAGGTGCCCAGGATGATCTGCTCCCACTAGTTGGTACTTGTGGCATGCATCCAGACCTGGTGCTCTACAGTCTGGAGATGATGCCAAAGCACCCTGGCATCCATGGTGTCCTGGGTGACTTTCTCCTCATTGGCTACATGGAAGTTGGTGGCCCAGCCCAGGACACTTGGTAGGTGCAGGGTGTGGTAGGTGGCCCCATGTGGGGCTCCCAGCTGCTGGCTTGGGATACAAAGCCATATGCCACTGTGACCCACTGCCACACCATGTCCAGGCAGGCATACGTGATGTCCCACAGCCTCTGGCAAGTAGTGCAGGATGATAAGCAGGACATGCTGCAGCTCCTGGGTCTCCATGCTTGGGCACAGGCAGAAGGACATCATGGCAGGGTACAAGCAAGCTGGGACATGGAGGCATGTGTAGGTCATGATGGAAGGCACTCACTCTGAGGCTCTTTTGGAAGCCTAGGGCTGGGGGGTCAGGATGGCAGGAAATCTGTGGTCACACAGCAAGGGGTTTGGGATGTGCTTACCCATCTCTGCCAGCCAATCAGAGGTAGTCTGAGCACTCAATTGCACTCAGCAGTCTTTGGCAGCCCAGGGAACCTGTAGGGCATGTTGGGAAGCATGCAGTAGTGCCCCTAACTTGCTGGCTTTGGCCAGTGCAGGCAGCCTGCATGCCCCCACCTCCACCACCACCCACCAAGGGTGGTGTATACTGTATACTGTATACAAGGGTGGTGGAAGTGTATACTGTTCACTACCAATCTAGTCTAGGCTGCTTACAGAAAACTGAGCAATTTAGATCGATTCCACCTCAGGCTTTTTGAACATCTGTACTTAGCCATTGTTTTTAATTTCTTATCTGTCTTAAAACTCATTATCAAGAAAACTAAATCATACACAGTAATGAGCAGTGTGGGTTCTAGACAGCTGAAAAACCATAGTCTTTAAGAGCTTATCTTTGTATAGAAAGTGCTTGGTTAAAAGCCAAGAGACTTGATGAACTTGCTTGGGAAATGTTTGCTTTCAGGGGTGTGCAAAGTGGGCTCTATTCAATTCAGATTTAGCCTGAACTGGGGACAGTGATTCGATTCATTGATTTGGATCTCCGTCCCTGATTCAGTTCATCCGATTCTAAAGATTCAATGCTGATTCAGAGAATCAGCGATTCGGTCATAGACAATGCTTTAAATGTTTTTTCTACATACCTCAAGGTACCAGGAGTGGCTCATGAACACTGTGATGCTGGGACACATGAAGTGTCCAACAGGAGTGCGGGGGGGTCCCCCACATGGTTGGCGGTGAACCTGGAAGTAGACCAGAAGTAGTTCTGGTCCACTTCCGGGTCCACAAGGGAGCGTGCGGGGGGGGGGGCCCTGCACCTCCCTGGCTTGGTGACCGGCCATGGGGGGACCCCAGGTGCCCCCCCCAGACCCAAGAGGCATCAGACACCAAGCCAGGGGGGCACCAGGGGATCCCCTTTGCACACCCCAGCAGACCCGGAAGTGGACCGGAAGTGCTTGTGGTCCACTTCCGGGTTTGCTGCAAAGTATGCTGGGGACCCACCCTGCGCTTTTGTGGGACAGTCCATGTGTCCCAGCATTGCAGCATTCATGAGCTGCCTGCTACCTAGAGGTATGTAGAAAAAACATTTAAAGCTGTGTCTATGTCCAAATCTCCAAATCTTTCTGAATCGCTCTGAAT
Source organism: Crocodylus porosus (assembly GCF_001723895.1). Classification (NCBI taxonomy): domain Eukaryota; kingdom Metazoa; phylum Chordata; order Crocodylia; family Crocodylidae; genus Crocodylus; species Crocodylus porosus. The sequence goes on along the minus strand of NW_017728906.1, from coordinate 175,731,213 downwards.
CGATTCAGAGGATTTCGATTCGATTCGGAGAGATTAAAGGGTCCTTTGATTTGATTCAGATTCAGAGATTCAGCCACCAAATCGGGCTGAATTTCTACCTAATCAAACCAGGGACCGAAGCTTCACACAGCCCTAGTTTGCTTGTCATCCCAGTACAGAGAAGCTGAGGAAAAAAATGACGCTCTTTGGAACATGTCCATTGTTGTATTTTCAGAATTTTGTACACAGGAGTGTGTGTACACAGTCCTTTTAGCCTTCCAAAAGCTTTAAGTTAAAATAGCAATAATTCTATCTGCTAGGTTAAAGAGCAGAGGCACTACCTCAACTTCCTTTTCCTTGAACATGTATATTATTGGCTCTTACTAAAAACTTGGCAATAGTTAATTTTTAATGTAACATCTTTAAAATGATTTGTCTTTGAGTTCTCTGCCTAAGTGGCTAAGTCATTCTGTAGATTCCTCTACAGAAGATGTTAAGAAAAAGTTATTTCCAGATGTATTGTGGAGTAATTCTTATGTATAGGTGTCTGCGTAACTCAAAGAGGCAGCTGGCTGATTTCATGAGCAAATTTTAGGGTCAGCTGCCATTTTCTCAGGCTAAGCACGGTGGGGCCCTCCCATGACTCTGATTGGCTGAGAGGGCCTAGTGTCCCTGCACCTCACCACTACTTGGTTATGAGGACTCTCCGTCAACCAGCCCCACCTCTCTCTGCTGATTGGTGGAGGGGGGCAGCATCATAACAGGCAGCCCTCAGCCAATCAGAAGTGAGAGGCAGGACCAGCAGCCATTTTGCCAGCAGCTGTTTGTGCTGGAAGCCCTCCTCCCTGCTCCTCTTCCTCCCTGGCAGGCTGTGAGGCCTGGCCACAGCACCAGGAAGACTGCTGGATCCCCCTGGAGAGCCAGCATTTTATTTTCAGTATTTTTATATTTTTTGCAACAAGCACACCAAAATTGTGGAGCCCACCATTTTTTATGGAACCTACCCAAATTCCCAGTTTCTGCAAAAATTACACAACTGCAAATTCAGTAGGTCCCTACTTATGTCCTAAATTTTGTTTCATATCAACCTAATTTGTTCAAACTTGACCCCATAAGTTCATATAGATTTAAGGAGTCACTTCAGTATATATTCAGAGGCTGAGGAAGATTCCTAGCTTTCTCAAGGAATATTATTTGCTCTTTAAATTTAAAACCTCTGAACTACTTAAGAATGTCAGTCTCTCTGCACAGACAATTTAAAAATAGCAATTAAGTAGATATACAGTTCAATCATTCAAATATTTAGTCATTACACTAGTTTATAAGACTAGTCATTGATTATAAATTTGTCTCATAAGGGTTTGGAGAGTCAGGCTCTCAATAGCAAAAAAGTATATTTTAAGGAATGACTTCAATTCAGTTTGATTTAATGACTCAGAGTTTTTTATATTACTGCCTAATCCTAAATATAGTTTTGTGTGGGATGTGGACTATGCTATTAATTTAGATGCTAAGGTGAATAACTGTTATTGTTCATTTTCATAAAACCAGGCAGATAGGAGTTTCTAGAGAGTCAAAATTAGAACACGTGAACATTGGCAGGTAAACAGAAATCTGAAAAACTACATGATATGGCAACCCCCAGACCATATCTTCTTTAGCTCCCTGAATTTAATACAATTAAGGCATGGACTTATCTCCATCATGCACAGATCTATACCTAGAAAAGAAGCTGTTAATGAAGTAAAATATTCAGCTGCTGCTTTAATGTGTCAGGAAGCCATGACCCTCAGACCAAAATAATTAAGCCTTCTAATCTAGGATTCAGTGCCTTTCTCAGGATTTTTCTTGTTGTTTTTAATATTAGTTTCCTCTACAGTCAGATAATGAAATCCAATCAGATGAACAAGTTTGCACATCTACATATTATGTATAGAGAACACTTTCACAATTGGCCCATATACATATTCCAGCCTCTTGATAAAAAAAGTGATGTTCAGAGTTGCTGATTTTCCGTATGTCCACCTTTAAAAATCAGCAGCCTGATCCAAGCATATTGCATACCATGGGAATGTTTCTATTAACTTCAGTAGACTTTGGATCAGCCCAGATTGTGTATTTACAAGTGTGTAGCTCAGTCAAGGAGCCAGGGTGAGTCACGACCCCAGTAAGTCCTCAGGCTTGTCAAACCTGTGTGATTGGGTCAGAGGAAGACCCCAGTAAGTTCTCAGATGCTGAGAGGCTGAGTTAGGGTCAAAGCGTAAGAACTTGTTTGGATGCCATCTGCAAGGCATGGACCATGGTGTAGGGGCAGTATGGAGCCATGGATAGCACCACCTGGCTTTAGGTCATTATAATAGGCAGCCTCTCATTTAGAACACCACATTATTAAACCAACAAGTTGTGGCAGGCAAGACTGGGCGGACTGCCCCAGGTAGACAGGTCAAGGTTGAGACCTGTCCCTGAACTTGCCCCCTGCCACACTTACGTATCGGTATCCCTGCACTTAAAAATGGCAACGGGGATGCTTGAAATAAAGTTTGTTGAACAAGCTTCAGTTTAAGTTCCCCCACCACCATTTTTAAGCATGAGGATGCTGATAAAGATGACACAGTGGCACTTTAATTAGAGCAGGTCTCAGAGCTACTCTAATTAAAGCACTAGCTTCCCTCCCCCCCAGCACATGTAAAAGTTCCCTATATGTAGCAATTTTAACAATTAGCCATAAATCCTATGCTGCAGCCAATAAAATAACTTTTAGTTTTGTTGAAAATGGGATCTGGACAACATGACTGTTCATATTTAAATAAATGATAATGTGCTATGGGGCTACAATATTTAAATGATATTTTAATTAAAATGTCATAGTTAAGAAGTTAAATGCTGAAACAGTTTCAGATGGCCTATAAAATGGAAAACATTTCCAAAGAAGCTAGAGAATGACAACTACATGATGGAAGCAAAGCCTAACATATCTAAAAAATTACAGTTACAATAAATATAGGCCATGAGTATCTCTGGCCTGTTTTTTCTAATCTAACTAATGATTTTGGGTGCTGAGCCAAGACACCCTACAGCAATCTGAGCAGGCATTTAGCAGATCTCTTTATATGTTTTCAAAGTCACATACTCATAAATTACTATATGATATTGCAAATCATGCTTTAAATGTTCATAGGATTGCCCTTTTATGCAGTCCATGAGTTCCAGCTAAAGTTAGTCTTTGCACTATAGGATTTCAAAGTAATTTCATTCCAAGTAATGCAAAATCACTCATCACTTTTGAATACTGAGGCTATTACATTTCAAAGCATGCCACAACCTTTCCTGAAACTGAAAAAATGATAGATTAATTAATACATTTTAATATTTCTCACTTTATTAATATGTTAAGCAA
>NW_017728906.1:175726085-175727562 GCF_001723895.1 Crocodylus porosus | reverse complement strand
TGAAAAAAATACAATTGACATTTTATCTCAAGAAAAATTATGTCCTTGATTCTGTAAGTGCCCTACATATTCTTAATGGGGATTTTGCTGATTCTGCCCATATACTATAAAAAATAACAAGTATTTCTTTTCCCATATCAGTTTATAGACTAAATAGTACTTAGGAGTCTCTCTTGTTACAGTTTTTTAGTAAAGAGATTTACCAGTTGTCTTAACCCAAACTTCTAAATTTATTATGGATGGTCCTCTTTAATAGTTAAGCTGTCAGCCACAAAATCAAAATCATATATCCTAAGGAGACATAACTGTAGGAGGTACATTTTTAACAGGGCACTTAGGGACTTAATGACTCATCTTCCATTAACATTAATGTCAAGTGTATGGCTAATTCCTTGTAAAGGCTACTAAATATTTACTCCTTCCTAGAAATATGTTGTTGTATTCTTTCAGTTTAACAACAGATGGTAATAACTTATCACAATGGTAGACGATAAGCTATGTTGCAATTCATTCTACACAGTTTAAATTCTTAGCCACAATTATACTACTTAAATACTAAAAACAGGATTTCATATGAAAAGATTATGCATTGTACAACTAGTGGGAAAGCTATTGTTCCAGTCTCATACCAACCCCTCTGTATAGAGCCAGTGCAAGATCTATGCACTATTTTGAAGTAATTTTGAAGCTCAATACACAGCAGTTGTGGAAGCTATATTCTGCATATACCTCGCAATGCAAAAATAAATGTTAACCTCAGTAATTAACTAAACCAATACTAGAGGCAAATGTAGATCAGCAACATATTTTGCTGCATCAAACCAAAGCCCAAGAAAGGGGATGGTATGTGTAACAGCGCAGGGTCCTAGGGGTGGCCGTGATCTCCCCTAGCGCCCCCTACCGTGCCAAGTCAGTGTTAAGGCTCCCTCACAATCTCGCCCGCCATGTTTTTGATGTTTTGTAGTTATGTAGGGAGGCTGCCCTTCGTTCCCTTGGCTACGGTTCTGCTGGTTCCCCCTGCGGCGCGGCTCTACAATGGGGTTCCGGGTACCTCAGCCTTATGGGCTATGCGTGGCTCCAACCACCCCTGTACCACATTCCAAACCTCACAGATGTACCAGACGTTGTTTTGTTGATTTCACTCTCCTGTGCTCCATCGGCGCTTCTGGCTTGCCTCGCAACCATGCCCCCTGGCACTCATCAATAATCTCTGCCCCTTTCTGGGGCTTCTCACACCTGCCTGCACTGGGGCTTCTTGCGGCCCTCTCTCCGGGCTCCTCACTGCCCCCCTTGCTCTGGGGCTGGGGTCAATGTGTTAGAAATATTATTAAAAATGCATTATCAATAGCAGATTTAGAAAAAAAAACACAGCTGCTAGCCCTCCCTTGTCTCCTTAATGGGAGAGGGAAGGGGGGGTTGGAAACTGAAGGGAAAACTACCAAAGGCCCTTTGTATTAAGTATCACTCCCTCTTTGTT
>NW_017728906.1:175716194-175726074 GCF_001723895.1 Crocodylus porosus | reverse complement strand
CCCGAGAAACGAACCGTGATTTTTTACTTCAAATGCACCCCTGAATGTTGTGCCCTCTCTGGCACCGGGGTCCCCACGCTACCGTGGAGCACCTATGAGGCCTCCTTCAACCCCTAATAGCCTCACCCAGTCCTCCGGTGTAACAACAACAACAAATAATAACACAAGCCCCTGGGCTATAACACAAAGTTAACCTTCCGGGCTAAACGTTCTCCAAACCACACCACCTTTCTCACCCATGTAACTAGTGGCTGGTACATTCAGGCCTTATTTTCTTTCCCACATTCAGGGCCGATTTCTTTCCCTTAGTCAGGCAGTACTCCGTCTTCCTGGCTGCCAGCAGAGAGGGAGAGAGAGCACTCACAGCCTCCAGTCTTGGTCTTATAGTATTCAGCCCTGCCCCTTCCCGTCAGCTGACTCACCAGGTGTGGGCCCTTAGTTCCTCCTGGTTGCCTCTAGCAACCAACATCTGAGCCCCTGCTGCTGCCTTTCAGGTAGCAGGCACCTTAGTGTCCTGCTACAGTATGATCCAAAGGCCTCTGTATGCTAGTGTGCAAACTCCTCATCCAGGGAAGAAGAAATAAATATCCACCTAACCCCTTCCTATAGTGTTGGCTTTACTTCCAGAAACAAAAACCTCAGATCTCAAAAAATTAAAACTCTCACTATTGAGTAAAGCCACTTGAGGCCTTTTCAGCTTCAGACAACTGGGGGCTACAGGATACACTAAAACCCGTGGTAGCTTTCTTTTCACTAGCTTTGTCTCTTCTTTTATAACTATACCTAGACTATTCATGTGATTGGCAGGGAGCAGGAAACTGTAAATGCCATTTTGTGCCGCCTTATCCCCAAACAACCAAAACTGTATTTGAGGACTGAAAGTTTTCCATTCCACAATCTTATTTCCAGACACAGCTTTTTTGTCCCTTTAAAATGGTTCGAACAAAGATAAACCAAATTTCAAGTTGGTAAACGAACTAGAAGCTATTAGATTAAAGAAAAGGCTCAAATTAATCCAATGCTGAGCTAGTTTTTTAAACTGAATAACTTTTACCCTAGTTTGGATTTAAGGAAGAGTCTTGAACAGCTGCTGCTGCTGCTGCTGCTGCTGCTGCTGTCTCAAGTTTATCTGAAGTGCTATTATTTTTGTCCAGAATACTCTATATCTCATACAAAAGGAAGCACCAATACCATCAAACATTTAAGTTGTGGACTTACGTATAGCAGGATATGTGTTCTTCCTCAGGGAACAAAACTATTCTGAAATAGCTGAACAATGTTGTTGACTGTCAGCTTCAAAGAGAAGGCCAAGTATTATCTTCCAATATTCAACACATATCTTAACCATTCACTCAAACATAGTTCAGCATAATGACTCACTCAAATATCATTTAGGATAATTACAATAACTATGTGAGCTATTTACAAAAAAAGTTGCTTAAAATTATAATTTTTTACTTTTTCTCTTAAAAGTATATTTAATACTTTAAATATTAAAGGGAATTGCTATTAGAATTTCTATAGGTTGGTGTCTCATCTCCACAAAGGTTAATCTATCCAAAGGATTCTCCAGGTGTTTGGGAAAGGAACTGTCCCTAGTCCAACACGCTTCAGGCATAGATTTTATAGAGAGTTCAGTCTGTGGACAAAGATGGTAAATTAGAGGTGAATTCCTACAGAGACATGGGGAAACTTTGAGTATGTAGCACTCTATCCTGGGAAGGATACTATTGGATAGGGACAATCCTCCAAGCAAAGATAGTATGCATTATATTAATGAGGAGAGAGCTGTAGAAAAGGAAGGTGGAAGGAAACAGGTAGGGAGAGAAGTGATACACATCTAAAATATGATGTACTATATAAAAAACACATACATTACTCAGCAATGGTATGTTATTAAATTTTATTATTTTCATTTTTTCCAGGGCACATTGTCAATTTACCACTTATTCAGAGAAGTCTATTCATCTGAAAATTGACAGAGTTAAGATGGACTGTGGGAATCTTTTTACATTTTTTTTTTTTACTTTTTTTTTTGGAATTACAGCCTGAACCAAAGAAATAAACCACCTCTCCCACTTAAACAAGCACAGACCCATTTGATTTTGAGAAATGTTTAATGTATCCTCTTACCTCTGTTTGTATAAAATGACCTGAAGCTATGTTGGCTATTTCAGCATGAGCAGCCTGCCTGCCACCTTTTCTGCTGTACTGAAGGGCAGAGCAGGACTGTATAACAACACTTTCCATTGGGTGTATTTTGTGTGATTTACCCTTCACACAAATGCAGTGGGTAAATCATGAGGCTACCCTGCCTCATGAAGAATGTGACAGCCAAACTGGGTCACCTCTGAACAACCCAGGACAGTGGAGAAGCAGCCCTCTATACCCTATTGTGCCTTTTTTCACGCCTAGGCAGGGACTGCCCACTGGAGCATTCCCTGTGGTCCTCTGAACACTAGGACTGTAACCTGATTATAAAAAACTTGATTTTTATAAGAGGCTAGGGAGAAGTGAGAGAGAGAGAGAGACATGGTGCCATATACACTCTGCACCAGTAGCACAGTAAAGGGCATTTTATACTCCCCTAAAAGGCAATATAATGGGTATGCTTCTGCACATGGTGGAGCACAGAAATTATACAATCTAATGTTTCAAAGAGGGATCTGCAGACCTGTGCAGCTCACTGCTCACAGCTGTGATTCAGTCTGCCCCTGGATTAAGAAATGCATATGGATGGCATTTTACAAGAAAGATCAGGGAATGAAGGCAAGGCAAGGTAAGTGGTTCTGAGACAAACATTACTATAACAGCCACAAATAGCAAAGAAAAAATACATCCTCTTCCCCCTCCCTCCCCTGCAAAAATAAATAAATCCAGATCTGTTTATCCTTAACACCAGAGGAGGGAAGAATTAACCTTTCTCCCTGCCTCCAACACCTTAACAGGGCCCTGCTGGGTAGGCTGCCTGCAGGGTGGGGAGGGGAGCTCTGTTGCATGCTGGGGAGGGAATGGGGACTCTTCTGCTGCTTCCTCCCAGGGTGGGAAGGAAGACTCTGTGAAGCCTGCAGCTGGACTCTTCCTCTTCTTCTCCTTCCCCTCCACCCCCAGGGGGGTGGGGCTCCATGCGATGCTGCCTGGCCCCAGAGCAGGGGCAGGAGGAGGCTCTGTTCCATGCTGGGGGAACACTTCCCGCTTCCCCTCCTCCCTCCAGAGGGGTTCAGCTGGATAGGGTGGAGGGTGAAAGGACCCTCACACACTCCCCCCATGACTGCAACCCCTGGTGCTAGGCAGCAGCATCAGGCAGGGAACTCAGGAGCCTGCTCTCTCTCTCACTGCTGGCTGCACTCTGCCAGAGCGGAGGGAGCCCTGCTCCTGCTTCCCCGCAGAGTCCAGCCTCAGACTTCCCCTCTGTGAGAGCCCAGCTGCAGGCAGTGTGGAGCTGTGCAGTTCAAAGTGGCCAGGCAGCCCGCACAGGGCTGCACTCCTTCCCAGCACAGAGTAGAGCTGGCTGTCTCTAACCCCGGAGCTCCATGCTGCCTGCCTGCAGCTGTGCTCTCACAGAGGGGAAGCCCCAGGCTGGACTCTGCAGGGAAGCGGGAGTAGGGCTCCCTCCACTGCAGCAGAGTGCTTTGCAATGGGGGAGAACAGGCACCCCTACACTGCCCAGCTGAGCTCTGTGCTCCTGCTGCCCCTCTAGGAAGAGGGGGAAGAGTCCCCCTGCAGCATGAACAGAGCCCCCATGCCCTGGGGGGGGAGGAGTGGGGGAAGAGAGTCCCCCTCTGGATCTGGGCAGCCACCCATAGAGCCCCCTCCCCACCAAGCAGCAGGGGAAGAGTTCCTCTCGGCAGCCAGGCAGCCAGACAGAGCCCCTCTGCCTACGCCATGGTGCCAGTAGAAGACGAGGAGGGAAAACAATCCCCCAGTACTGAACTGGACCCCCTCCTGGCCCCATGGCAGTGGGGAAGAGGGTGGAGGGGAAAGAGTTTCCCTCTGGGGCTGGGCAGCCCTGTGTCCCCAGATTGGTCCCAATTGTCAGGGAGCCCTGGGGCGGGCCTGCCTGGGTCTGGCTATGCATCCTCTCCCTCAGCTCAACTTCCCTGTGGAAGGGAAGAGAGGGCTACAAACTTCTGGTCTGAGCCACTGCAGACATGTGCCAAAGTCTATCCACTTATAAACTGGTTCAGCCTAGCCAGGTTAGACTAACCTGCAAAGACTGCATCACTTTAGACTCCGGCTTTTTGAATGACTGTCCCTAGCCTATAGCTCCACTTCCTCCAGCAAAGAGCCAGCATTAGCAACAGCTACTATACTACCTCACTAAATCTTAGTTCAAGTCTATCTGCATTTGCTATGCTGTTTTTAAATCCTGCCACGCTACTTTAAACTTGGCCAGGTGGCTTAAGAGCAAATCCTCATTTTATTGGTAACCTATGTCTGACTCTGGAGCATGTTACTGAACACATACTAAAAGATTATCCTCTTTGAGTCCTGGTGGCTCAGTATATTGACTCGTGCTACTACTATTTAATTTTTTGTATTGTTTCCCTTGTCTTCTCACAAGGGAAGGATAATCGTACAGCTAAACAATAATCGTACAGCTAAACAATGGGAATCTGGCTCTGGTACCCAAACAGCAGGCTAGAGTACTAACACAAACTGAAATATTTATATTTTTCAAAACACTGAGAAAACTTTATCCAAAGAATTACCCCAGTCCCCTCTCAATTAGGTTAGTAATTCTTACCCCCATTTTGCAGATGGAAAAATTGAGACAGATGGTCTGAAAGGTTCTCTGATGTAGATCTGCATTGCACTGTTGTAAAGCCTCATAATTCATTTGAGCCATTCCTTATTCACACTTATGGAAGTGCCAGAATCAGGCACAAATAAGTTAAGTGATCTGTTGAAAGCTGTAATAAAAGTTATTGGCAGATCTGATTTCATAAGTGCTAACAAACCAACATGTTTTTCAATTTGTTTTTTGGGACCCTAGCTTTAAACATACCTTTTTTAAATCTGAAGCACACAGCAGAGCTAGCCCATAATGATACTGCTACTGCCTCAGATACAAGCTGACAAATTTCTTTTTGGAAAGTCCATGGGGAAATGAGAAATAATATGTTACGCAGCAACTGTGCAAAGACATTGATGAAAGAACTGTTGAGCTGTTGGCAATTCATTTCAGACTTAGCATGCATATGCATATTTCTATCTTCTGTATTTGTGCTGATAAACATGTTCATTCAGTCTGCTTTGTTGCCATAATCAAGGTGCCCAGCACATTTCTCAGAAACATCTGTGAACTGGAGGAGCATTCTAGGTACTGCCTTCCAAATTCTCTTTCTGGTAGTGCCACACTAGTACTAAAGAGACATTTCAATTTATTAATCCAATTGGAATGTCTGCCAATAACTCGCAAGTGAAAACGTTACAAATGGGAAAAAATACTAAGCATTTTTGGAAACAGCTTATTGTATTTCTATGTGGAAGCTAAGGAAGAATTAGCAGAGAGGATGAATTTCCCATTATGGTGATATTCACTGAAGGTAATTGACCTATAATCCACTTATTTTTCAGACCATATTTCTTCAGCCTATATTCTTGACAGTGGAGACCTTGACAGCATACACTATTTCCCTTCCTGACTGAAACTTCAGTGATGAATATAGGCAGAAGCATACCAGTACAGCTCTGTACCTGGGGCATTACTAGGTCCTGCCATGCCGGATGTTTTTTCAACCCTTGCGCCTCTGCCACCACAACTGCCCCAGGCAACGCCTCAGTTAGGCTACTGAATTTAGGCTTCAACATGGCTGGTATCTACTGACTAGGGCAGGTCAGAAAACAAGAATTCCTTGGCACTTGGTTCCCCCTTCCTCCCCCATACAAAAGGGACAAAATTGTAACCTCTTAAAATTTTTCAGAGCTCCACCAAGGAATATCCAGGTCACTTACCCCAGATTTAAGGAACCAAAGTTCAAGCCTGTGCTGTATCCAGGAAAGCAGGGATTTGAATCTGAGTCTCTTACATGCCAGGTGAGTGCTCTAAGGACCAAGTTATTATTTCTTGTAGGTTGGTTTCTCTCTCATTCTGAATCTGAGACACCTTCCTTATGAAAGGCACTTGACAGTTTTGTCACATATTCCTATGAAAAGTTTTAGGTTTGATGAATTAGCATTTTCTAATGGAAAATATTTCAATGAAAAATTCCATATCAGCTATTGCCTTGTCATATACAGCATTATATGGATGTTCACTGACCCATGCAAATCAGGCTGAGTGACATGTCACATTGGGGCCCAAAATTTGACCTGGTGCCAGAAGTATAACACTGCAGTTAATCCCAGGCACAGAGTACATGCAAGAGTCTAGTAGACATCTATCTGTTTGTCTCATGAGACAATAGAATTTTGCTGAGTGAGACATCAGGTCACGCAACATAATCCTCCTTTGAAAGATAACGCAAAGCTGGCGTGACCTCTCCAGGGTTCAGAAGCCTGGGCAGTGTATATGGAGACTCTGACCCCACTACCCCAACCCCCTACCACAGTCCCCCTCTCGGCCTTGCCGGTTTAATCCAAACAAAAGGCAGGTGCTACTACATTTGGAGCCAGACTGGCCAGAGAAAGTGCCAGAGCAAAGGAGATCATCCCTTTGTCTGTCTTTCAGGGCTTCACTCCTAGACTAGCTGCTGATCAGGATTAAAGGGTGCCTGTAGACATGTGGGGAGGCTGCTCCAATGCACTGTAATTACAGCACATTGGAGCAGACTCGATTAATCAAGTCTGCTGGAGCATACTAATTAGTGCACTCCAGCAGCCTCTACATCTCCTGTATTCAGCATCCCATGCTTCAAAATGGCAGCAGTAGAGTCATTTTAACTAAAGCCTGTTGAACAACCTTTAGTTAAAGCACCCCCACCACCATTTTGAAGTGTGGGATGCTGAATACACAAGATGCTGCAGGGCCTTTAATTTGAGTGGTTCTCAGAGCTGCTCTAATTAAAGCACCCACCCCTGAAGCATGAACTAAAACACCCAATGAGGCCCAGTTTACCCTGTCATGGAGTGGACTTCAGTTCCACAACATTTTGGTGGCAAAACTTGAAAAAAGTACTGTCTAAACTACACTGTAAAAGACACTGACCCTCCCTGTGCAACTCCCCATGGCATGTTTAATAGAATGTTCAATCTGCTATGTTCCAGGATGTGTGAGCGAAGGTTATGTGTGCGCAGCTATAAGGTTAAGCACAATTCAAGAAGGATTTAGAGAAGCTTGAGAGAGTCCAGAGGAGAGCCATGCGCATGATCAGACGGCAGGAGAACAGGCCTTATGAGGAGAGGCTGAGGGACATGGGACTCTTCAGCCAGGAGAAGCACAGGCTCAGGGGGGACCTGGTAGCTGCCTATAAGTATATAAGGGGTGTGCATCAGGATCTGGGGGAATGCCTGTTCACCAGAGTGCCCCAAGGGATGACTAGGTCCAGTGGTCACAGACTCCTCCAAGACTGTTTTAGGCTGGACAGTTTTAATCTAATTAGCCTGGGTAACAATAGAAGTGACTATGTAGAGGTAGAGGCTTCAGCATGAGCTAGCAATTAGTGTAGGAACCCACCAAGTCTCCTATGTATACATGATGATAGCTACAATCACACTTTCACTTCACTGTAGAGCATAATGTAAGTAGATACAAGTTTCAAGTGGTCTGGAGGAACTACTCCTTTATTTTCAAGAAAACAAGGAGAAATGGGATGTGGTTAGAGAATGGCTAGGTTTCATTCATTCAATGGCTAGAGAAGATATCTACTCTGAGATCCTCATGCTAATAAGGCAATTAACTATGTGCTCCTTTTGAAGGTCTCACTCTTCCTAATATGCTAGAAAATAATTGGTTGGTCCTGCAGCAGAGATGTCTTTCATTCAGGTTCATATTGCACTCTTCTGTTCATCCCGATAAGGATGACTTTGTAGCTTGCATAGCACCTGGCCTTTGTCACAAGCTTTATAACACTCCATTTATCACCTACAACTGGCATTGTATTGATCTCTGACTAATTACAAAAATATTTTAAATCCCACGGAACCAGGAAGTCCACATTTTTCCCTCTTAGAGGATAACCCATCCACTGGAAAAAAGAATTCCAAGTTCAATAAAATAAACACCCTATCCAGTTTCCTAAACTCAGATATACCATAAAGCTGCTGTACCACAGCTACCAATTATATTAGGCCCCCTTATAATTACCCTTCTTATAAACACTACTACAGTGTCATAGAAGGGGTGAACTATATAACAGGGTATTAAGGAGTAAATTCAAAAGGAGAAGAAATTGCAAGTGGAGGGTGTGGTTTCTTTACAAAATTAATATAGCTTATTAAAATCAGGTGAAAGGAAGTATCTGAGTCAAAATGGCTGGAGTGTTGAAAAAACCCTGGAATTTTCCCTCACGGTAAGCTAACAAAACCGTCAATCTCTCAGAAACCTGGGGAAACATGCTGAGATATAGGTCAGCTTCTCTCAGTCTGTATTTATGAGAGACAAGGGGCCAAAAATAGGCCTGCATGAAATTCTACTGAAGTCAAAGGAACTGCACAGGGATAAATTTGGCTCATTGCCTACTCAACGGGCTCCCTAAGATCATGCAGAAAACTTCTAAGTTTCTTATGAACTATGCTATTTTCAAATCAAATACTTAGCAAAGGAGTCACTTCTGACACACTGTGCTTGCACAGGTAAGCTCAGTCACTGAGCACATTAAATATAGTTGTACAGCCACGTTGTTCTGACTGTCTATAAAAGTGGTTCTATATGCAAACATGCTCTTTCATAGTAATGTTTCTGCATGAAATGACAAATAATTCCTCATTTGAAGTTACCCAACCTGAAACAGGGTATTTTATAGCTTATGGAAACTGATTTACACATTAGGTAAAAGCAGAAGTTGCTAGGAAACCACAGCTCAAAGCAAGGACTGTTACAGTAGCATGGCAGCTTTCCACGCAGGGAGGATGAGACTATCTGCATCACCAGTGCTCTTAACAACTCCAAATGAGAATGTGCAGCATTTTCCTGTTTAGTTAAACCATATACAAACTGAGTGATTTAATCATCTATTTTTAAAAAACAGAATGACCAATACCAGTAGACAGGAATCTTAATTAAAAGTGAGGCAAGAAGCAATGACAAGTGCTACCCAGGCAACAGCACATACACAAACACACACACACACGGTTTCATTCCTATTAGTTCTTTACTGTACCCTTTGTTCTACATAGCTGCTTTGTTTGAAACCATTAAACAAGGCACAATCAAGAAAATCACAGTCCTTCAACTCTAAAGATGAGCTGGGGCAAAATACCACATAAAATTAGACTTATTTGTGTCAGTCACAAGCAATTTGAAATCAATGGAGGCTCTTGTTCTCCTTAGTCCTTTGACTTCAATGAGTTTATGATTATTCTATTTATCATTTAAATAGAGATTCAAATAAAAAGTATAGTCCGATTGTCCAAGGTACTGCGACCACACAAAAATTGAGAAAAAATAACAACTGAACTAGATAGGACATATAAATACAAATACATTTGCATAATTCGTTGTTCAGACATTACATCTAATAAATCCATTGGAAAATTTTAGACTGAAGATCTAAAGACTTCAGTTTAATTCTGGGTTTAAGGTGACTCTGAGGAACTGCAGAAACCAGCTTGTAAGAGCTGGTTCTGACAGTGCCCTCTACCTCTCAGTTCTTGGTGCAGGCACTTCTCCCCTTTCAGTTTAGGCACTTCACTTTACAAGAGAATGTGGACCAGTTCCTTTCATACTGGGTTCATCTACACATGCATTTCATAGATTTCATAGATTTCACAGACATTA
>NW_017728906.1:175699946-175716183 GCF_001723895.1 Crocodylus porosus | reverse complement strand
CGCAGTCTTTGGTTCACTGTGTGGATCCTCCTCTCCCTCCTCAGCCCATAGCCCGAGACTGGGAGGATCGATGAAAACACCACCTGAGCTCCCAGGCTCAGTTTATTTGGGAGTAAATTTCTGTGGATTACTATTGGGCAGCCATCTACATATGCAGTGACTCAGGGACATGTGACTAGGCTGAATATTTGCTGCTCTTAGCACCAAACTTTCTGTGGCCCTGCAATGCACCAGTGCTGCCCCCGGGGGAGCTCCAGGCTCCAGCTGCACCAGCCCTGGTGTCTGGTCCCTGGCCAGCCACTTGCCTGGCTGACCAGGAGCAACCTGTGCAGTGCAAGGGCAGCATTCCTGTCCCAGGGCCACCGCCACTGCGCAGCTGCCACTGACAAAGATGCGAACGAGGGGCTTCTGGACGCCACCGCCAAGGGCACCCCCGCCCTCTTGGGCCTCCAGCCTTCCTGTCTCTGGGCCCACTGGGCCATCTAGGACTGGTGACTGCACACTCTCCAGCACACCAGGGACAACAAGCAGTGGCTGGAGTCTTTCTGCATGACCCAGGCCACCTTCTGGGACCTCCAAGATCAGTTCTGGCTACACCTGGATTGGCAGCACCCCACCATGCAGCTACTCCTTCCTGAGTACACCCAGCTGGCCCTTGCCCTGCTCAAGCTGGCCAGCCTGTGGTACATCAGTCACCTGTTTGGTATGGGCAAGGCCACTGCTGGGGAGACCATCCTGAAGGTGTGTGGCACCCTCCAGGATGTACTGAGGCCCACTGCGCTCTGTGTGCACAGCCCCCTGGCAGTAGTGGTAGGTTTCCAGGCCCTGGGCTTCCCCCAGTGCATCAGGGCTCTGGACAGAACCCACATCCCATCACCTGCCTTCACAGACCACCCTTCTTACAGACAGAGGGAATTTCCCTGCATGGTGCTCCAGGGCATTATGGAACACCACGGTGCCTTCATGCACATGTCTGCCTGTGTTTCTCTTGTATAAGAAGAACAGAATTCTTCCCTGCATTTTACAGATGGCAGACCAAGTGGCTTACTCAAGGTTGAATAGAAAAGCTGTGGTAGAACACAAAGTTGAACCTGAATCCCAGTCCAATTCATTAATTGCAAACTTATTCGCCCCTTCTGTGGAGAGAGAACCTACTGACTGTATGTGCTTTAGTTTTGTCTTAGTATTTGTCATTCACTCTCAAGCTGCTGTACAAACATAATATCCTGAGAGAATGGTGCTAATACTAGACCCATGCTGTTAGTGTGGTGTTCATAAATACAATTCAAAAGCAGTCTGGTAAAAATCATATTGTAGAGTTACAAGCTCTGAGAGTCTGCTAAGCACTGCTTATTGATAACAAAAAACCTATTGAGAACAAAAGAAAAGACATTCTCCATGGTTTCCTACTTTGGCTTTATAAACAAAGACAAGTTCCAATCTAATTTAATTGATAAAAATATATAATCCAATTTGACCCAATATTAGCTGAGGCATCTTCTATACTTCTCTGTTTCAGCTATTTTCTGAATGAATCATTAGAAACTGAGCAAACACAGAGACCAGAAATGGTGGTAGTGCATGTTTGTCTCCCTATCCTGATTAAAGCATTTATAGTCCTAATTCACATATTATTGAAATATAGTAATTGTATACAGACATGACATTTTTTCTCTGTCAAACAACATATTTTAAAACATGCTTTGAATAACTCCTAGGACACAGTTTTTATCCTTTACACAGGCACAGCTGCACCCAACAAATCTACATAATTGTAGAGTTAATTTTAGCAGCTTCATGCAAATCAACATTAGCTTTTCCTTTGCATCTTCTCAGTTCTGTTTATCCCTGCCCATCCATATCAGTGCTACCTTTGCATATTACAAAAATTTGTAGATATTCTTGGAAAATCTCCCTAGTTAAAGTCACAAAGAACATTCAGCCAGACCACTATTCAAGAATGAGCTGGTATGTCAAGATTCTCTCTTCCTCAAAAAGTAAGAAAGGTTATTAATAGAATATTATTAAATAATGTGAAAGCCATCAATCAATCTTACATCACAAGATTTAAGTTAAGCAGTAAGACATAAATAGAAAACCCTTCTGTTCCATTGGAACATAATTTAAACATCAAATCATTAGGCAGCATCTTAAGGATGATAAAAAGTGATGGCAAAAATAATGCCTTATTGGTTTTAATATTTTAAGTGATAGTAACCTTCATCTCTGGAAGTCAGCTCTCTGGAGAAGTCCTCTTACAATATTAATTCTAGCTTTTAAAATTAATATACTACTACTGTACAGAAAGAAATGAAGAAAGATAAGAAAAGGCCAGTTCTAATTTAATATTTTCACATCACAATCATACTACACTTAATGTAATGAGTAGAACACAATGTAAATCAAAAAAAGACTTTTGGGCTAAGAAATATCTCATTGAAGTAATATACATATATATTCTATTCTACAGACAGGGCCAACAAGAGGTGTTCCACACACACGGGCCAAATATATATCTGATTATATACACACAGGGCCAAATAATGCAGCCAGGTGCCCAGGGCAGCTGCCACGCATACAACAGCTTCTGATGGCTGCCACATCAGTATTTGTACACATGTATGCACCACAGCACCATGTGCTTTTAAAAGTGCCAGGCACTGCAGCACATACATTTGTATAAACAGTGAATTGCACTTCAGTGCTCAGAAAATGGTGGTGGCACACTTTTGAACTAAAACACATCAAAGATGGTTGTAGTGTTAGCTCAAAAGCACACCACCACCATTTTCTGCATGCTGATGCTCATTTTGCCATTTATACAAATGCATGTGATGAAGCACCAGCTGCATCAGCTCACGTGCTCTGCAGACTCAATTAATCGAGTCTGATCCCACACCCTGGATTTCCAGTGAGTTTCAGCAGACAAAAGTATGTGTATAAATCTCCACATCAATGCAATGCAGCCGGGGGGGGGGTGCAAGCAACACTTCCCTTGGAAGTTGGTTCCAGATCCTAGCCGCCCTGACTGCGAAGTAATGCTTCCTGATGTCCAGGCTGAATCTACTCCCAGTCAACTTATGGCCATTATTCCTAGTTACTCCTGGTAGTGCTCAGGGGAACAGGGTCTCTGCTATTCCCCACTGGTCCCCCTTGGTAAGTTTATAGACAGCCACCAGATCCCCTCTCAGCCTTCTCCTGTGGAGGCTGAACAGGTTCAGGTCCCATAGCTTCTCCTCATAGGGTCTGCCCTGCTTCCCCCTGATCATATGAGTGGCCCTCCTCTGGACCCTCTCTATTCTGGCCTCATCCCTCCTGAAGTGCAGCGCCCAGAACTGGATGCACTACTCCAACTGTGGCCTGACCAGTGTCGCATAGAGGAGGAGGATCACCTCCTTGGACCTGCTCGTGATGCATCTTTGGATGCATGACAAGGTGCATGTGGCCCTACTGACCATGTCCTCACATTGGCAGCCCAGGTTCATCTTGGAATCAATAGTGACTCCAAGATCCTTTTCTGCCTCTGTGCTGATGAGAAGGGAGTTCCCCAGCCTATAGGTATGCTGCTGGTTCTTCCTCCCCAGGTGCAGTACCTTGCACTGGTCAGTATTGAAACCCATCCTGTTCTCATCCGCCTACCCTTGTAACCTGTCTAGGTCTAGCTGTTTCCTGTCCCTCCCTCCTAACATGCCCACTTCTCCCCACATCTTTGTGTCATCCATGAACGTGAACAAGGTGCTTTTCACCCCCTTGCCCAAGTCACTGATGAAGATGTTGAACAGTGTGGGCCCGAGAACTGAGCCCTGGGGAACCCCACATCCCTCCAGGTCAAAAACAACCCATCTACCACTACTCTCTGGCTGCGGCTCTCCAGCCAATTTGCAACCCATCTGACTGTGTAGGTATCAATGCCAGAGTCACCTAGTTTTTTGATGAGAATGGGGTGAGAGACAGTGTCAAAGGCCTACCTGAAGTCCAGAAAGACTACGTCCACCGCGACACCTGTGTCCAAGAATTTTGTGACCTGGTCGTAGAAGGCCACCAGGTTGGTCTGACAGGACCTCTAATGAACCCATGTTGGTTGCCCCTAAGCATAATCTCCCCTACTGTTCCCTCACAGATGTGCTTCTGGATAATTTTCTCAAAGAGCTTCCCCAGGACCAAGGTAAGACTAATGGGCCTATAGTTTCCTGGGTCCTCCTTCCTCCCTTTTTTGAAAATGGGGACCACACTGGCCCGTTTCCACTCCTCTGGCACCTCTCCAGACCACCACAAGTGTTCATAGAGCTGTGCCAGAGGTCCCACAATGTCCTCTGCCAATTCCCTCAGCACCCTTGGGTGGAGTTCATCTGGACCTGTCAATTTGAAGATGTCTGGGCCTTTGACACCAGAAGTTCCCTCACCAGGTCCTCTCTGACCCTGGGCCTGGCTGTGCCCCTCCTGAGTTCGTCCGGGATTCTGGTGGGGGGGATATCCTGGTCTCTACCCAGAAATATGGAGGCAAAGAATTTGTTAAAGAGGTCAGCTTTATCATCTGGTGCAACCACCAGATTGCCAAGTGTGTCCTGCAAGGGTCCCACATTATCCGGTACCTTCTTTTTACTCCCTATGTATTTGAAAAAGGACTTCTTGTTGTCTTTGGTCTGGGTCACTAGTTCCAGTTCTGTGTCCCTTAGCCTTCCTAACAGCCCCCCTAGAGTCTCGAGCAATGGAGGTGTAATCCTCCTTGGTGATGCCCCCTCCCTTCCATTGGGTATATACCTCCTTTTTAGCTTTCAGACAATCCTGAATGCCTTTGGTGAGCCATGGGGGCTTTTGAGCACCCTTGCCCCCTTTGACTCGCATTGGGATTGTTGCCCCTTTGGGCTCGGAGGATCGTCTCCTTAAGGAACAGTAGATGTGATGGGCTGGATACAAAACAAGTTTTTTAGCAGACCTTTCATACACTAGCCTATCTTGTGTCCATGAAGGTTACATGTTTTTCACATGGGCATTATTTTAAGGATAAGAGCTTCATAATTCCATACATATGTATGTACAAATGCATACATGTAGGTGTGATCACAGAAATTAGCTAAATAAACATGATAATCACAGGCAAAAATGGCTAACTGGATATGCTTCTAATCATCTGTGCCTGCATGTGAGAGATTCTACAGAAATTACAGATGTTGGGTCATGAAAATCTGGCCCTACATTTTCCAGTTTTATAATGCAGTAGTTTTTTTTTTAACAGTGAACTGTGTTAAAAACATATATGGGGAATAAATATTCACATTTTGGATAATTCAACCTAAAAAACCCCACAAAATAAACCAGAAAAGTTGACAGCTGATGTAAATACATTCAGTGACCTAGAATTATATCACTGAACAAGGCTTACTGAAAAACAACAATAAAATAATTACATATTAAAAGTGCAAGTGTATTTTTAGTCCCAAAGTTGCAACTGGTATTTCATACTGTCTTGATCTTAAGCTTTGTTCTTTGAAACTTTAGTCTGCCCCTTTAAAGGGGAACAGTCAGCCCTGTTGAGATAACCTAGATATAGGGCATTAGGATGGTGAGCTTAAAACCCCAGTGGAGACAATGGAAAAGCTGCAAACAATGAGGGAAGAGTTTGCAAGTAGGAGGCAAGCTGCAAGTCAAATAAGCTTGCTAGAACTGCTGTCCTGGGGTTGGAGCTCAAGGGCTTCCCTCCTAGTGCCTGGAATAGAGCAGAAGGGTTTGATTTTATTTAGCAGTTTATTTGTTTGCTGCTCAAAGAGCATGCTCAAAGAATGGGAGAACTGACAGAGAAGATCCTCAGGAAACAAAACCCGCCTACTGAAACCCGCAGGCTAGGCAACCCGTTTACAATTCTTATCTTAATGGTTCAGATTTAAAATAGTCCCAAATAATCATCCATCTTAAAATAAAGCATATTAGTCATATCACCACATATTTGGGGGTTCAGTTCTGAAGTCTTATGTTCCAGCTGTGATCTCAGAGAGATTAGTTAAGACATACATCTCTGGGAAGGAAATCTCTGTAAATAGCAGGATGACTTAACTATGTCTGCTTCATAGAAGCAAGTGTTATCAAAATAAAGGAGGTGGGACAATTTTATGCAAAAAACTCTACTTTCATTAATAAAGCATAATTTTTAAATTTAGAGAGTTGGTCTGTACTTAAATACATTATATGGAATAGCTAATAATCAGTAATAATCAGTTTCTGCTGTTAAATGATGTCTTATCAGCTAGCTTATTGGTAGAAACACAAATCACTGTACTGATTAGAAACTGACAACATGAGATACATTCATTTCAATATCATTACATTTTTATTTTAATCTGTGCCTATGACTTGGTGCAAGAACTGACTAACTTAAAAAATGGCAAGTTTTAGAGTTAGTCTAAAACTAAAATAAAATAGGCTAGTGTATGAAAGGTCTTAGACTGGGTTCTGTCATTTTTAAACCAGTCTATATGTTCCAACCTTCTGTCCTATAGGTTGGCACACATACACACAGGTCAGCACAAAAATATATAGACCATTTTTGTGTGCCAAACTTCTGTTCTGTTACAGGTATAGATCAGTTTCCGATCATTTATACTGGTAAAAGTATAATGTCTGTACCTGGCCTGAATCAGCCCAATAGTAATTTGCATACATGCTTCAAAACCTCTATTCCTACAGCTTAATCCACACAAGTACAAGCATGTACCCAAGTGAGTCCAATTGCAGGGTAGAGACCTACACTAGGTTCACCAAGGGATGGAGACAAAAGTCAAGGTAAGTAAAAAGCCAGGGGACCTAGATAAAAACATAGTAAAAGAAAGCAACAGTGGAAGCCACAGAAATGATCTCAGGAAGAATACAGAACAAACAGTTAGGTACCTGAGATTTTCATATACTAATGTGAGAAGCACGGAGAATAAATAGCAACAATTTGAAAACCCTAGTAAAATCAAGGAATTATGATGTAATGTGGATTACAGAGATATGGTGGGAAAGTTCCCATGACTAGAATATTGCCATAGATGTGTATAACTTGTTCAGGAAGCAAAGGCAAGGGGGAAAAGGGGGTGCTGCCATACGATGTACACATGTTCTGAAGTAAAGCATGAAGTGGAAGGTAGGCCTGTTGAAAACCTGTGGGTTATGGTCAGAGGGGACAGCAGTAGGGGGAATGTCACAGTGGTTGCCTCCTGTAAACCACCAAAACAGGAGGAAGAAGTGGACGAAGCCTTCTTTAAACAACTGATAGAAGTTTCCAAATAGCAGGACCTACTTTTCATGGGAAGCTTTAATTACTGGGACACTTGCTGAGAGGGAAACACAGCAATGCACAAGCAGTCCAGCAAATTTTTGGAGGGTGCTGGAATAACTTTTTGGTAGAGAGGCCAACTAGGGGGAAGGTGTTCTCGACTTTTTGCTCAGAAACAGGGAGGATTTTGTTGAGAATGTGAAGATAGAAGGCAATTTGGGTGACACTAATATAAAATGATTGAGTTCACAATCCTAAGGGGAGGAAAGAAGAAGAGAATACAGACGTTGGACTTCAGAAAAGGATGCTTTAACAAACTCAGGGAACTGGGGGGGGGCAGGATACCACAGGAAGCAAGTCTGAGGGGGAAAAGTCCGTGACAGCTGGTTGTACAAACTTAAGGGGTCTGTGTTAAGGGTGCAGGAATAAGTTATCCCAAAGCAATGTAGGAATAAGAAGTGCAACAGAAGACTACTCTGGCTAGGCAGAAATCTCTTCACGGAGTTAAATCTCAAAAAGGAATCCTACAAAAAGTAGAAACTTGGTCATAAAACTAGGGAAGCGTATAAGAGTTTTGCACATGTGCCCAGGAGAAAAAATAAGAAAGGACACAGCATGATTTAAGATGCAACTGGCAGAGAACATACAAGGCAATTAAAAGGGACTCTACAAGTGTGACAAAAGTAAAAGGAAGACCAAAGAAACCATAGGTCCCTTATGAAATTCAGAAGACTATCTAGTTAAGAAGGCTGAAGTATTAATGCTTTTTTTATTTTAGCTTCACATATAGGGACAGCTATCAGATAAACGAGCAGAGTTGACAGCAAAGATAGGGAAGGAGTCAAACCACCTAAAGTAGTGGCAGAATAGGTTAGGGGTTACTTAGAGAAGTTAGATGCTTTCGTATCAGCGGGGCTGGATGGGATGCACTCTAGGGTACTGAAGGAATTGACTGAGCCATTAACTATCCTTTCTGAGAACTCATGGAGCTTGGGTGAGGGCCATCCTGAAAGAGCAAACATAGTGTCCTTCCCATCTTTAAGAAAGGGAAGAAGGAGGATATGGGGAATTACAGACCAGTCAGTCTGACCTTGATACCGGAAAAGAAAATGAAGCAAGTCCTCAAGAAGCACCTGGAGGGGAATAAGTTGATCAGGAACAGCCAGCATGGATTCACCAAGAGCAAGTCATGTCTGATCAAACTTATTTCCTTCTACATAGGGAGACAAGTTCTGTGGATGGAGTGAGATCAGTGGATGTGATATACTGACTTCAGCAAGGCTTTGGACACTCTTCCCCACAACTTTCTCATTAACAAGCTAAGGAAATCCAGATTAGCTGAAAGTACTTTAAGTTCTATACATAACTGGTTGGATCATTGAGCTTAAAAAGTAGTCATCAGTAAGTAGCTCAATAGGTAGCTGAGAGAAGGTATCAAGTGGGGTTTCCCAGAGGTCTTTTCTGGGTCTGGTATTGTTTAATATCCTCATTAATGATTTGGAAAATTTGTGGATGGCACCAAATAAGCTGGAGTTGCAGACACTCTAGAGGGTATTGGAATGATCTGGATAGACTGGAAAATTAGTCAGATGAAATTCAGTAAGGACAAGAATAAGTACATAGTTCTGCACTTGGGATGGCATAATTTTATGCACAAATACAGGCATGAGTGACTGGTGCTTCCTGAATCTGGGGGGACCCCCACAAAAGTTGCTGACAGCAGTGGCCCTGTCAGGGGGGCACCAGCCCTGCTGACAGCATCAGTGTCGGCCATCAGAAGGGGCACTGGCCCCACCAGGGGGGCACATTCACCCCCGTGCACCCCATACCAGTTGCCTATGAATACCAATACTGGCTGGGCTGCAGTATTGTGGAAAATGACATGGACGTTTCAGTGGAACACAAACTGAATATGAGCCACCAATGTCTTCTTGTTGCAGAAAAATACAACCCAATATGCTGTTGGCTAACAGGGGTATCACTTGCAAATCAAGGTAAGTGATTCTTCTGCTCTGTTCAGCACTGATGCATAATGTATCCAGTTTTGGGCCTCACCCTTCAAGAAGGATGTGGACAGATGAGAAAGAGTCCAGTGGAGAGTGTTTAGAGACCTGGGACACATGAGTTTTGAGGAAAGGCAGAGGCTGATTTAGTCTGGAGAAGCAAAGAGCAAGGCTGGGGGGGAGGTTGACAACAGCCTTCAAATACCTGAAGGGCAATTAGGCAGACAAGGTTCTTTGGGTAAATCTGATATCTTTTAGACCAACTTGATTGGTTAGAAAAAATCTTCTTTGCAAGCTGTCAGGTACAAATACCCTTTGTCAGGCTGAGAAAGCATCTGCAGTTGGTGTATGCTCTTCCTGGATGGAATGAATACTAAAGAAGCCAGAGGCTGGTATGCAATTATAGAGAGGAAAGGCTGAAGGATCTAGGGCTATTTAGTTTGGAGAAGACTGAGGGAGGATTTTATAACAGTCTTAGTCTTCAGATAACTGAAGGGTGATTATAGAGAGGATGGATGGGGATGGGTTTTGCTCTGTGGTCACTGAGCACAAGACTAGAAGAAATGTTCTCAAGCTTCAGCAGAGGAAATTGAAATTTGAGGTTAGGAGCTTTCTGACTCTGAGGGTGGCCAGGCATAGGACCAGGCTCCCTAGAAAAGCTAAGGAATCTCCATCCCTGGAAATTTTCAAGTTCAGGCTAGACAGACGCTTGGTTGGGATGGGTTAGTCAGGGGCAAACCCATCTTAAGCAGGAGACTAGACTAGATGGCCTTCCAGCACTACTTTCCTATTATCCTATTCTTTCAAGAGAAGATTATGCAATTAAAAAGAAACAGAAAAGGAAATCAACTATCTGATCTGAGGGACATAGCATTGGGTGATGTGGCCATAGCTCCACTGATGTCAGTGTTGGTAAGAAATTACAACCAGATGATTTAACATAAGGAAGAAGGCAAATACTTTCAACAGTGCAGGTTATTAATTATTGGACCAAACTACCAACGGCGACAGTAGATTCCCCATTTCTTGATGCCTTCAGATCAAGTCTAGAGGCTTTTCTCCTATATATGCTTTTGTCAGCTACAAGATATTGGGTCCAGTGGCCTGTATTACCTAGGATGTTAAACTAGACAACTTAATGGTCCTCTCTACATAGCTAGGAACGAAGCTATAATGAATTAATATCAGATAATTATCTTTTCTATTTTCTACAGCTAAAGTAGGAGCCAGATATTTTAGAGATTAACAGGAACAGGACCTCATTTTTAGGTCCTAGATATGATAAAACTTCTCTTTTTTTAACTTAAAAGAACTTAGGCATACCATTTTATTATTTTTAACATTATTCTCTTTGGAAGCACTTTTCTTCTGCAGTCTTTTCAATGGCACTTTTTAAAGCCAATTATTTTATCTATAAGGCACTTACTGTGAAATAATAATGATAGTAATATAAAAACAGCTAACATTTACTGTGACCCTCAGAGAGTCAGTCACACACTTCAAAATGTTCCTATAATTGCAGCAATCAGTTAAAATAAATCCAATAGATATTAAGAATCTAGAAGACAAAGACAACTCTTTCTATGTGTTGTAGATTTGCAATGGTTTATTAATCCACCTTCATTGATTGGTATATTGGATCCAGTTGATCTATTAATCTGTAATAAACAGTGTTTAAAAAGAGCATGAAAGGAAT
The DNA here is from genome assembly GCF_001723895.1 of Crocodylus porosus. Classification (NCBI taxonomy): domain Eukaryota; kingdom Metazoa; phylum Chordata; order Crocodylia; family Crocodylidae; genus Crocodylus; species Crocodylus porosus. Next base: position 175,705,232 of record NW_017728906.1, on the reverse strand, counting down.
AACCAACTAAAACCATTCAGACATCAATGCCCAAAATGCTGACTTTTCAGAAGTGTGTAGTAAAAATGTGTTTGTCTGTGTTTCCCTTCTCAAAATATCAGTACTAAGGATTGTCAAACATTTTAAATCAAAAGTGGCTTGGGCAAAAAAATAGGGTTTCAATTACATCATATTTTTTGGGGAAAGCATATCTACTTTGTGTTGATATTTTTTACTCTTCATCAAAAAGCAAACAAAACAAAACAAAACCCCAAATACCTGAAAACTAATATATATATTTGTTTTATATATATAATTATTTGTTTTGTTCTTCTGTGCGGCACCACAAACCACACGCATTCCACATTAAACCATGCGTGGTGCTGCTAACTTGCAGTGCTGAGGCAAAATTTGGTACTGGGATTTCCCAGTAGTAAAATACAACCCAGAAGAAAAAAGCAACACAAAGCACACCAAAGTGGCATGCACCAAGACAAACACAGAGACAAGGGAGCAGGCAGCCTAAGGCTGACTGCTTCCACATCTCTGTGCACTGTGGAGCTTCTGTGTTCAGGCACCCTGTGCCCCAGCCAGCCGCTCCCCATCTGGCTGCGGTTCAGTGTGCCTTGACATGGGGGTGCAGGCAGCCCTAGGCTGCCTGCTTCCCCATCTTGAGGCATATTGTGCCACAGCCAGCTGCTCTGTGGTAGCCCCCATACTGAGGCACATGAAGACAGGGGAGCAGGCAGCCCAGGATTGGCTTCTTCCCTGTCCTGAGGCATACTATGCCCCAGCCAGCCAGGGGCTGGATGGTACAGAAAACAACCTTCATTTCCTGAGCAGGTATAGCAAGTACATTTTTCCACATGTAATTCAGACAATGTGTAAAGCATCACTAGAGAGAAACGGGCAAAAGGGACTATCTACCAGTACCAAATGGTTTTTGTTACATAGTTCTGGTTAAGTCATCTGTCCTGAAAACTATTTCCACTACCATAAGTTATGATTTGCCTTTGAAAACAAGAAATCTACATTATAGGAAAAACAATATAACCAGAAACACAGAGTTATAGTGAAAGAACATGAGAGAGAGAGAAAGAGACAGGACCCATAAGGTTGCCACTTCAAAGTACAGAAGTACACTGAAGTACAAAGTTGCACACACATACATGTCAGAATATTCTTATTTCATATTGTGCATGGATGTGGATTAAAGACTAGACATTCTGTAACAACAGGATTCTTGGCACTAAGCATGTGCAATAAAAACTTACGTATCAGTGTCCCATTCATTCCCAGTTTAGACCAGATGTCCTTACTTTCACATCCCCATAACGAATCCATCGAGTCAACAAGTCTGAAGACTAGTTGGGCAGGGAAAAACAGAACCGCTGCAGTGGAGTTGGGAATAGGCAGAAGAAGATGTATGTTTTTTGTCACCTCACTAGTCTGTGGTACCAGACCCAAAAGAAGTATTAAAGGCTGAGTAGGGAAAAGCAGCAATGTGTGACAGCAAAAGTGGCATGGTCCATCGGCAGGCCTATATTAGGATAACAGCATTTTGGCAGCAGGAGGTGGGGATCATAAATTAACAGGTCTCTCTGTAATGACTGAGAAATGTCAATGAAGTTAATATTCAGGAAAGACTCATTTTAACATTTAGAAACATCTGATTTACACCACAACATCTCATAAATGCGAAGAAAATCCTTTTGCATCACTGGGTGAATTCTACTTGACCAGACATACTTCTATGTACTAGTGGCTAGCTGGGAACACAGAGCAATAAGGTTACCTTAATAGGGCTCCCATCTGGAGTAAGAACCTCTTCTGAAAGTTCCATCATCTTCAGAGCCATCAGGGCAATGGCTTTAGCATGGCTAAGGCTCTTTTTATGGAGCCCTGCTGCAACACAGTACGCATCACCTATTGTTTCCACCTGCAGCAATCAGACAAATCAAATGTAAAAGTATGATAATGAACAGAAATCTGTACCATTAGTTATCTGCAATCAAAAAATGTTGCTTAAAAACATGTCAGCAAAACATCCATAAAATAAGCAATTAGAAAATGGAGTATAATTATGCAAGTTTGTAAACAGGCACAGTCAAAACCTGACATCTCATTGCATAGTTGTTCATCATCATTATAACTGGAGAAGATCATTAAATCTAGGACAGTGTACATTACCAAACTGAAAATGATAACATTATCCCACAGGAGAATAGGATTTTCTCTATTAGAACTAGACCAGAAACTATTTACAGCTAAGAACTGGTGCCACCGTATGTCATTCTGTTGTTTAGTGAGAGCTGTGCTAAACATTTATGATGCATAATAATTATTTTCTCTATTATAAAAGTACATTAGGATGAGAGTTACAGGAGGATAAATGTTTCCATAAAAATGCATAGTTCATCACGCCTCATTAGTATCTCACTCGTCTTTAGCCTGGGAAAATTCAAGATGGAACTTCGCATTGCTTAGGTTTTAATTTTTGTTTCAGACACTCTTATAGACTGCTGGCTCTTGCCTGCCTTTCTTTCTGAGATCCTAAGAAGATATGGAAGGAACAAAAGCAGCACAGCTGAAACTTCTCTGGTGTTTTAACAGGAAATTCAGGCTCTCTCTACTGCACAAGCTACCTGAGCATAAGCACCTCAGAGCAATAAGTGCAGCAGACTGCTTCCTCTGCTCCCTTCCAATCATTTATGCTTGCTTTTCTTCATAGGCTAGTTACAGATGTTACACATAATCCAGACTAAGTGCCAAGAAATCCAACCAAACCCATTACTATGTCCATGGGACATAGACAGGACTAAAAATGGAAAAGAATCATAGGATCACAGAGATTATGAGCTAGAAGGGACCTCAAAAGATCATCTAGTCCAGGAGTGGGCAAAATGCAGCCCACCAGGCCATTCTATCTGGCCTGCAGGGCCCCTTAACATTTAGAAAATGAATATTTATCTGCCCCTGGCTGCCTGCCATGTGGTCCTCAATGGCTTGCCAAAACTCAGTAAGCAGCCCTCCACCCAAAATAATTGCTCACCCCTGATCTAGTCCAACCCCTCCTGCTCTGGACATGAATACTGCTGAGGTTAACTGATCCCAGCAGGGTGTCTGTCCAGTCTCCTCTTGAAGACTTCCAAGGTTGGAGACTACACTACCTCCTTGAGAAGTCTATTCCAGATTCTGATCACCCTTATGGTAAAGAAGTTTTTCCTTCCATCCAAGCTGAAACCATCCTCTAACAGTGTATGGCCATTGCTCCTTGTCCTGCCCTAGTGAACAGTTTTTCTACCAGCTCCCCATATTCACCCCTTACATACTTATAAATAGCCACCAGGTCCCCCCATCAGTCTTCTCTTCCCAAGACTGGACAGTCCCACATCCCTTAGTCTTTTCCCATAAAGTTGTCCTCCAGGCTCTTAATCATTCTTATGACCCTTCTCTGGACCCGTTCAAGATTCTCCACATCTTTTTTGAAGTGTGGCTCCCAGAACTGGACACAGTGCTCCAGCTGAGGTCTAACCAGTGCTGAGTAGAGAGAAAGTATCACTTCCTTAGCCCTGTTCATGATGCATCGGCTAATGCTATTAGCTCTGTTGACTACAGCACTGCACTGGTGGCTCATGTTCATCCTGTAATCAACCATAACCCTGAGGTCCCTTTCAGCCATCATGCTGGCCAAGACATTTCCTAACCTATATTCATGTTGCTGGTTACTTCTCCCCAGTCCTGAATCTATGTGTATTCAAATGTATATGAATAAGGTTAGTCCCATGCAATGAACTTCTCTATTACATCCCTTATCGAATCAAGTCAGGTCACAGTCAACTGGCATCCCAGGCTCATTTGCAGGAACCCACTCGCCCTGCACTTCACTGCTTCAGCTAAGCATCTAGCTGGCCCTGTCCCCAGGCTATCCCAGAGCTGAGTCAGCAAAGCCTCTGTCCCCAGTCCCATCTCTTGTCTTCAGCCAGCTGGCAGCCCCAGGCAAGAGAGAGGTGGGGGTGAGTGGGACTTTCAAGCTGCCAGGGGAAGCAGTGCCAGTGATGTATCTTGCATTCCCAGCCCAGTTCCATCCCAGCCGGGAGACCAGTGCACTGGATCAGTTCTAGGAAGGGGTCATAGGATTTACCCCCCTAGAGCCAGCACCGGGTTCCCAGCTGAAGCCCTTTCCTCTCCAGCCATGGGGCTCTGGTCCCTGTTGAAGGAGAAGAGGTGGGGGCATTCATGGTCATTTCCAGTGTGGGAGCTGAGCAAGTCCCCACCTCAAGTGCCAACTCCTTCTGGCTGGGCTGGCTCACCTTAGATGGGTCCATTTCTAGCATTGTCGCATCAGCAGCCTCACCAGCTACCCTTCTTTGACTTTGGAATCAATGGAACCAGAAACAAAACCTCAGCTGGAGCCAGGTGAGTGCTGCTCCCCACCAGCCACAGGTTCTGGGCAGCAGTCTTCCCCCTCCTGCTCTGCTCCTGGAGATCCTATGATGCATCTTATAGATTCATAGATGTTATGGTCAGAAGGGACCTCGATAGATCATTGAGTCTGACCCCCTGCATAGGCAGGAAAGAGTACTGGGTTCAGATGACCCCAGCCAGATGCCTATCTAACCTCCTCTTGAAGACCCCCAGGGTAGGGGAGAGCACCACCTCCCTTGGGAGCCCATTCCAGATTCTGGCCACTCTAACTGTGAAGAAGTTCTTCCTAACATCCAGTCTAAATCTGCTCTCTGCTAGCTTATGGCCATTATTCCTTGTGACCCCCAGGGGCGCCTTGGTGAGTAGAGCCTCACCTATTCCCTTCTGCACCCCCATGATAAATTTATAGGCAGCCAGAAGGTCACCTCTCAACCTTCTCTTGCAGAGGCTGAAGAGGTCCAGGTGCCCTAGTCGCTCCTCGTAGGGCTTGGCCTGCAAGCCCTTAACCGTATGAGTGGCCCTTCTCTGGACCCTCTCCAGGTTATCCATGTCCCTCTTGAAGTGTGGCACCCAAAACTGCATGCAGTACTCCAAATGAGGTCTGACCAGCGCCCGATAGAGGGGAAGTATCACCTCCTTGGTTCTGTTTGTCATGCATCTGCTGATGCATGATAAAGTGCAGCTAGCTTTTCTGATGACTTCGTCACGCTGACGACTCACGTTCATCCTGGAGTCCACTAGGACTCCAAGATCCCTTTCCACTTCCTTATAGTTCCATAGTTTCATAGTTTCTGGAGTCGGAAGGGACCTGAGCAGATCATCTAGTCCGACCCCCTGCCATGGCAGGAAAGAATACTGGGGTCAAATGACCCCAGCAAG
>NW_017728906.1:175696375-175698288 GCF_001723895.1 Crocodylus porosus | reverse complement strand
CCTAACTAAATCCTCACTAACCCGTGGCCCAGGTGTGCCTCCCCTGGGGCCCAAGGGGGGCCCAGCAGGGAGGTGGCTGTTCTGGTCCCTACTCAGGAAGACGGAGGCAAAGAAATTGTTAAACATGTTAGCTTTGCCGTCTGGTGTGACGACCAAGCTCCATACCTCCACCCCAGACAAAGCCCAGGGATCCCATTCCACCATGAATGGGGGTAGCCCCATGGAGCTGGAGTCTGACCTGGCTTCAGGGCAAGGATGCCTCCCTCTACTAGCTGCCTGCATCTGGCAGATGTTTGAGGCTGACAGGTGATGTGGCAGTGGAGAGAGACAAGCTCAACAGACAGTCAATCAGTGAAGGCACTGCCACTCGGCTGCACTCAGCAGTGTCCATAAGCCTGAAGAGACCATTGGGAGGCATGTAGGGGTGTACCCACCCTGCTGACCTCAGCCAGTTAAGGTAGCCTTCATGCCCCCCCACTACCAAAGGGCAAACATGTGCTCTGTTTGCTCCCAAGGTAACCTAGTGTGCTTAGACTAAATCATATAACTTGCATCGATTCCACCACAGGCTTTTTGAATGTCTGTACCTAGAACTAGGAAACAGTCTTTCCAGAGCAAGGGAAACTAGTCATAAGTAAGGAAACCTTCTAGCTCTGGACAAAAGGCAGCCTAAGGTACCATGAACAAGCCCTACAGTTCTCCAGTTTTACTGATAGCACTAGACTTTGCAAAGTCTGTCTACACCCATATCTAGCACAGCTTTCCTGAACAATTCCTCACTGCACTGAGAAGAAAGCTTGGCCTTCAGGGGCTAATGCAGGTTTTGACATGTATCTGCTCCTTCCCATCATACATCACAACCACAAGAATGAAAGTAAATCCTTCTGCCAAGATCAGTGTGACAAGAACAAAGAGAGAGAACTGACTGTGGAGCTACCATGAGGGCCAAACAGCTGGTGTTTCTCTCTACAGGGCCTTTGCCCTTATTCGTAGATGCCCATGGATAAGCAATCATGCTATTTTATTAGATTAACTGTTAATGTATGTCCACCATAAAAAAGATCATGGAGAGTAGGATGTGGGGAGGGGATACTACAAGCCAAATCAAAAAGAATATTTAGGCACTTAACTCCTATGTGGTTTCAACAGGAGTTAGGTGTCCAGTTACCTTTTTCAGTATGACTCTGTATCTTAACATTATCCAGAGCACAGACCTAGAGTGTCCCTATGGATTTAAACTCTGCAGAGATTGGTAGAGCCTAGGTCAGGGACAGGCAAAGTCCAGCCTGCAGGCCAAATCAGGCTCACAGTAGACTCCATTTCCCAGCATCCCCTGCCCATGTGGCTGAAAGCTGGTTTCTATGGAGACCCATACAGCAGCAGAGCCATGACAGCGCAGGGCCAGGGTTTCCATGGAGACCAGCCCCAGCAGCACTGACAGGGTGTGTAGTAGGGTGGGGAGGTGCTCCGGGCCCAGGATCCTGTGGCGGTGACAGTGTGGTGCAGCGCTGAGGCAGAGCTGCAACCTGCTGCTTGCAAACCCCTGCCCAGGATATGTGGGTAGTAGAACACAGTTCTGCCAAAGCTCTGGACCATACTGTCACCAATGCAAGATCTCAGCCCCAGAGTAGCTCCCCGCCCAGCCATGTGCCCTGCCAGCACTGCTAGGGCCAGTCTCCATGGAAACTGTGGCCCCACGCTGTCACGGCTCCACCACTCCTGACATCTCCATGGAAAGTAACTGCAGAGATGTGGGCAGGGGATGCTGGGAAATGGAGTCCAGCCACTGGCCAGATCCACCATTTTGTCCACCCCAGCCTAGGAAGTGCTGCAGGACTTGGTGCTGTTGCTACTGTTAGAAATATTATTAAAAATGCATTATCAATAGCAGATTTAGGGAAAAAAAAAAGAAA
>NW_017728906.1:175682364-175696364 GCF_001723895.1 Crocodylus porosus | reverse complement strand
GATTTGATCTTTTGTCTTCTCCCTCTGACCCTATTTGCAAATATATACCTTTTGTATTGCTAATAAAGTGTGTCTGAAGCTGAAAGTTTTTTTTCCACCTCCCGAGAAACGAACCACGATTTTTTTATATCACTACCAAGGCTGACTCCTCTCTCTTCTCAGGTTTTACTATAGGATGATAAGAGGCAAGGACAGTGGCATGGCTTAAAATACAAATTCTGGATGGATGAGAAGAGAGTCATGTGAGAATACCACTTTAAGGTGATAACAAGGCCCAGTCTGAATTTGTTGTCAGGGGCTTCCTAAATGCTAGAAACACAGAAATGGGGGAAAGTTTAAAAAAAGCTTCTGAAGAAGAGATTAATATGGCTAGAATGAATGTAATTTAATAGAATTACTATAAAGGAGATGAGATTGGGCTTCCATACACAACAAGCATAGGCCCAAATTCTGCTTTCAATTACACTGGTTTAACTTTAGTGATTTTTCTAAAGCCAGTCAAATTATACTTCTGTCACCATGATCAATTTTTGGCCTATACTTTATATTTTTCCAGAAAAAATTGAGGAATAGCTATTTATGTAGTTATGAGCTTCCCCTTTGGAAATTTTCATTGCTATTTAAATAAAATTAACCAGAAAACATGCATTCAACAAACAGAATGATTATGTCAGTGGTTCTCAACTATATTAAAAGCAAGGTACCCCTCATTAGACTCCAGATACCCCTCAGAAAATGCCAGATCTCAGATTTCACTCATTTTGACTACAGAAAAATAATAGAGCAAAGTAATAGAATGTGAATCAGATCACCAAGATATTTGAGATTGCCATCCTTAAATGCCCTTAACTTTCCCGTGTTCCTCTCATGTTAATGCTAAAAGGTGAAACCCCAAAGCAAACAGCACATTAAAACTGATTAAACTGACCTTATAGGCAGAGCTAGTGACTTTTACTGAGAAGGTTGCCTAACATTTTCCATTTTAAAGCCAAGCTTCCAGTTCCTTATATCTTTGCCAAATTTTAAGCACTTGTGATAAAAAAGTTGTGTTGGGTATCTCCTCCTGACTGACTAAATCAAAAATAATTCTATTCAGAAACCAAGGTGGACCATGAATGAGTCAGAAGTTTGCAGTGGAGAGTTTCTTCTCTTCTGTTATCTTAGACAGAGGACTGGGAACCAGGAACATGGGGGTCTCTTCCTGGCACAGGCCTAGATGTCCCATAGGCCAAATTCTGATGCCTCCCTTCATGTTGAAAAGAAATATACTTCACAGATATTCAGGTAAAAGTCAAAGGAAGTAGTAGGAGGGGAAGGAATTATCCAATAAAAGGCCCTGTTTGATGCTGAACATAATACAACATGCAAAATGACTGTTGGGTAAGCTAAATCCTGGCACTTCCTAACATCTGAGTTTTTCACTTTGCAATATTAATATTATTTTAACCCAGTTTTTGATAATGAGTAACTTATATAATTGTAAACAGACTGTATTTGTACTACAATGGCAGTGTTCAGCACAGCCCTGTGTGAGCGCACTCTGTTACACTTACAATTTCTTTCTCAATCGCTGCCACCCCCACACATTTCTTAAACAAGAGAGTAGCTAAATCCTCCACATATTTTTAAGTTCCTCAGTTTCTTTTGGGTTGGAACACATCTTCAGCATATTTCATACATTTTTGTTTGAGCTCAAATATAAAATATATTAGAAGTAAATAATATCTTCAGAATCCTTTACTTTAGAATGTATTTTTATTGGAAGTCAGATTTTAGTAAAAATATTTCCCTACCACAGAAATCACTTGCATATCAATGCATAGATTTTAAGGCCGGAAGGGATGATTATGATAATCTATTCTGATTTCCCACAAGACAAAAAGCTTCACCAACTAATTTCTTCATGAAGTCCATAGCTTCTGTTTGAACTAAAGAATATAGATTAGAAGGCTTGATTTGAAATCTTTAAATAACAGATTTTTTAATATCAATTACTGGCATAACATTTATTTCCAGTCCCCTTGAACTTTTCTCCTATAAGTTTTATTCAAAAAAAATATATTAGTAATACTGGGCGAATCTACACAGACAATACAATATCGTAGCAACATGCTATGGTGCCACAGCATCCACTGTCAAAAACTGTGACACCACCACTACGTCACTATAGCACTATGCTCCCTCATTATAGCACATTGCTATGATGACATAGCAGCCAAATATAACCATGCGCAGCCAGCACAGCACAGTATGGGCTGTTCCTATGCCATCTTTTAGTACTTCCAAATGGAGGAGAACTTCAGAGAATTTTTCAGCCTATCCTTTAATAGCTTTGCCAACTGCAGATGCTTCCCCAGCCTGACAAAGGGTATTTATACCTGAAAGCTTGCAAAGAAGAATTTTTCCAACTATTTGAGTTGGCCTAATAACAGATATGAGATTTACCCAAAGAACCTTGTCTGTGTATGTCCTTAGACCAACCCGGCTACAACCTATACCCCTGGAACATTTAGTTGATACATCTGTAGTGCTTAGTTACATTGTTACCTATGTAAGAGGGAAATACAACATCTTGATCTTGTAAATACACAACAGAAAATAATCATTGCAGACGTCCGTTATGTTTATACTAAACTTAAACTTTTTTATTAGAGATACTTCACTCACACCTTTAGCTTCCCTTATGAATGATCTCACTCCTAACTACTGATTTATCCCATTTGCTATTGAGTTTACTAGTATTTCCATTATTTGGCAGGTCCTGTGGAGGGTTAGCAGAACTTAGCATCTAATAATAGCTCAATCTACAAATAATTTAGGATTGAATATCTGCATTAATTAATCACTGAGAAAGCCAAAAGGATTTAAAAGTAATTAATTCCACTGATAGAACAGCCTAAACTAAAGTTCAGTCAAGTCACTGGAAAAAAGTCATTTTTACATCAATAGATTTGGATCAAGTACTCTGGAAATTAAATGACTGCATAAGGAAATAATTGAAATAGTTTTGTATAAGCTGCAATTATACAGTAATCTTTGTATGTAGATCCTGACATTGGCATGGAGTATATACTTAACAATGCACAACAACAGTGCACAAGGGTTTAGAGCAGGAATCAAACAAGAATAGCTTGTCCAATTGCAAAGTCTGTGGCTTCTTATTTAAGTTCTTTTTATTATGACATCATGTTACAGAAGTCTACAGATATGAGCAATATGTGTTACAGATTATTGCAAACAAACTAATTATTGATGTATTTCTATTTTCAATGATTAACTTTATTTATGAAGTGTGATTTTTTTTAAAATGTAAATACTAATGTATCAATCAATATAAATATTAGGCCTGTGCAAGTCGGCAGCAATCCGATCTGGCTTCGGATCCGGCCGCTTCAGATGGCTGTGATCCAATCTGGAGCTCCAGATCGAGTTCCACTTTGATTCACCCAAAGCAGCTCCAAAGCTTCGGAGCCGCCTTGGAGATCTGGCCATAGGGTATAATGGGGAATCAATGAAATACCTATGACTTTGTTATTTTATTCTCTGATTTGGATGAAACTTGCAGGGATGGAGCATGATATCTGCCAAGTTTCAAGAAGATCGGCGCAGGGGTTTAGGGAGAACTGTACCCCAAATTCTTGAAAGCCAAACTCATGTCACAGCTGTGTGTTAGGGCACAGGGGGGTCAAAACTGCAGGGATAGTAGCTCTTACTGAGGCCACAAAGCCTGCCAAGTTTCAAGGAGATAGGTGCAGGGGTTTGGGGTGAACTGCACCTCAAGCTGTGGACAAGCAAAACTCATGCCATGGGTGACACTGAGTGTGTTAAGGTGCAGCAGGGTGACAGCTGCAGGGATGGTGGCCCCTGCTGAGGCCATAACACCTGCCAGCTGTGGAGGAGATTGGTGCAGGGGGAGTCTGGGGCCCCTAGCTGCTGACAGACAAAACTCGTGCCAAGACTGTCTGTCTTGTGGCAGTTGATTGTCTGTATTGAGTCTTTCCTCTCCTTAGCCTGGTTTTGTAGGTGCTCAATTATGATGCTCATTAAGTCGTTATGTAGCAGCTAGGTTCTGTGTATTGACCTGGCCCTAAGTCCCTAAGTGAATCATGACTGATTGGTAACTGGGAACACAGCAGCTGAGCAGCCAGGCCTGCAGCAGTGCCCCCCTCCCCGCCCCAAGCCAGACAGTCCCACAAGCACCCATGGCACCAGTTTTGCTTGTCCACAGCTTGAGGGGCAGTTTCTCCCAAACCGCTACACTGATCTTCTTGAAACATGGCAGGCTTTGTGGCCTCAGTAAGACCTACCACCCCTACAGTCTTGACCCCCCTGTGTTATAACACATAGAAGTGACAAGAATTTTGCTTCCAATAATTTGGGGTACAGTTGCCCCAAAAGCCCTGCATTGATCTTCTTGAAACTTCACAGACTTTGGAGCCTCAGTAAGAGCTACCACCCCTGCAGTTTTCACCCCACTATGTTGTAACAGTTAGACATGACACGAGTTTTGCTTTCAAGAATTTGGGATGTTGTTCCTCCCAAACCCCTTCACTGATCCCCTTGAAACTTGGTAGGTTACATCCAGTCTACATAGTCTACCATCACGGAAAATTTCATCCAAATCAGACAAAAAACAACAAAATTATAGATATTTTATTGTTTCCCCATTATACCCTATGGCTGGATCTCCAAGGCAGCTCTGAAGTGCTTCAGAAGCTCTGAACCGCTTCAGGAAGCTGAATGAACCCAGCGCTTCCACCCGGACCTGGATGAGCTGCTTCAGACCCCAAAGCATCCAAAGTTTCTCTAGATCCAAAGCTCTGTCCGAAGCCTTGCACAGCCCTAATAAATATATACTCAGATTGAAATACAGTGGGCACATCTACACATGCATTCATCTGAGATCAGTTTATTTGTAAGTAAACTAATTGCAAGTAAACATTCCTAAGCAGCATCTACACGTGCAGGGATATGGGAGAAGATTTGCTGCTTTTAGTTGCAAACTGCTGCCACTTCCTGCAGACCTGTAATGGACCCCTGCTGTCATTGCAGGGAGCTCGAGGTGCCAGCTGCAACTGCCAGCAGCCATCTTGAAAAGCCAGCCCTGCTCTCTGCTCCCTGGCCTGCCACTTCCCTGGCCAGGAGCAGCATGCACAGCACAGGGGCAGCACATGGCAGCTATCTCCTTGCCACCTCTGCCTCCCTGTACCATGGCTGCTCTAGCCCCTACCCCTGGAAGCGACAATCAGCACCCTGGGCTCCTGCTGGCTGACACACTGGCCCACCGTACCAATTGCCAGCTGGCCCATGGCTATCTGGGCCCTTCCAGCTCCCCCACACGCAGCAACTGACTGCCTGGAAGCAATGTGCTGCCACTGGACAGCTGCCACCTGGACCCCATCCAGCTGGCAAGACCCCAGCAAGGACACCAATGACAGGCAGCTGGATGCCATCACCTGGGCCACTCTTGCCCTCCTGGGCCTCCAGCTCTGCCACCTCTAGGCCCACCAAGCCAACCAGGACTGGTGGCTACATGTTATCCAGCACCCCTGGGACAACAGCAGTAGCTGGAGACATTCTGGGATGACTTTGGGAACCTTCTGGACCTCCTGGAGCAGTTCTGGCCACACCTGAAACAGCAGAACCCTGCCATGAAGTTGCCCATCCCTGCAGACACTCAGCAGGCCCTCACCCTTCTCAAGCTGGCCACACCCAGCTCCTCTATGTGGGCCATCTTTTGGGGTAGGCAAGGCCACTGCCAGGGAGGCTGTCCTGCAGGTGCCTGGTGGTGGGGTTCCATGCTCTGGGCATCCCTCACTGCATCGCAGCCCTGAATGGGATCCACATGCCCTCATGTACCTGCCCCAGGGTGATCATGCCTATTACAGGCAGTAGGGCTTTCACTCCATTGTGCTCCAGGCCATCATCAACCACCATAGTGCTTTCACAAATGTGAGTGCTGGCTATGTGGGTGGTGCCCACAATGCCCATGTGTTTCACAACTCCACTCTGCCAGGCCTGGTGAAGCGTAGCCACTTTGTGCTGGGGATGCCAGACCTGAAGCTGGGCACTCTGCCAACCTACTCCTGACCTGGCTCATGAGGTTCTACACCAGCCAGCTGGACTGCCAACAGGCCCACTTTAACCAGTGCCTAGGCAGGATCTACACCCTGGTGGAGTGCACCTTCAGCCACCTCAAGGGATGCTGGCACATCCCCTTTACCCACTTTGAGTTCACCAAGGATAACATCCTCCAGGTCATCATCACAGCCTGTGCGCTGCATAATATCTGTGAGACCCTGAAGGAGCTGCTTCATGAGGCTTGGGCAGAAGAGGTGTGGCAGGCACAGGATACCTGTCAGCAGGAATACGTGGCATGGCCCCTCCCCAGGAGGAGCTGGAGCTGCTGGAGGCCAGTGGTGATGTGTCTGGCCATGCCTCATGGCTGGGCTGGGCTGCGGAGCTGTCAGTACAGGCACTGGCCCAGGTTCCTTGAGCTGCTGGTGGAGACTGTGGCCCAGGAGCTTAGCAGGATGGGCTGCTGGCATCCCAAAGAGCCCTCCTAAGGCAACACATTGCCATGGGTGCTAGGCCAGGGGCTCGGGCAGGCCATCTGTACTGCTGTACACAGCATGGCTGTGGCCTGGGTCCCAAGGCATGATGATCTCTTTCAGCTGCTGCATAAAGGGCATAGTCTTGAAGGCACTCCCTGACTGATTATTGTGGTCAGTGATGGTGACCCATTGTGCTCACAAGGCCTGAACCCCTATGCAGGAGTGCTGCACCAAGCAGTCATGTCCATGCTCCTACATCTGGCCAGACAGCCCCTCACAAACATGGGTATTGGAACACTCACCCTGCGCAAACTGGTGCTGCACCTCTGCCTCACCCCTGTGGTAGGGCACAGATGGTGCCTGCCACTTTAAGGGCTTAAGCCTTTAAGTTGCAGCCTCCTGCCTAGAAACAACTATTTAACTTGTTTACAACAAAGGCATGGCAGATGAGTCAGGTGGGAGGACTACCCAAGACAGGTGGGCAGGCCAATATTTGAACCAGCCTCAAGACAGCCCCATGTCACAGCCCCATAGTGCCATGAGGTCACCAGTCTCCTCCTAGGGGCCCGGATGACAGGCACTGGTCTCAGCAAAGAAGAGGCTACTGGGGCTCCCATGCCAGCTCTCTGTACCTCCACACAGCTGTCCATGTGTTGCCAGGCCTGGGAAGCTGCCTGCAGCACCCGGCACAGGGGCATAGTATGGACCTGGTAGCCACACAGTGAAGTGATGTCCCACAACACCTGCAGGCTCCAGGCAGGCTGCTGGGGGTGGGCTGTGGGCAGCTGGAGCTGGCCCCAGTGCCCAGGAGACTGGTGACCTCATGGCACTGTGGGGCTTTGACATGGGGCCATCTTGAGGCTGGTTCAAATACTGGCCTGCCCACCTGTCTAGGGTAGTCCTCCCACCTGACTCATCTGCCACGCCTTTGTTGTAAACAAGTTAAATAGTTGTTTCTAGGCAGGAGCTGCCCATTTAATGCCCTGATGCCGAGGGCATAATACATGGCTCTGTACCATCCTTACACCATGTCCCATGCCTTGCAGATGGCTACCTGCAGCTGGGTCTTGGTCCTGACAGGCCTGTCAAGAGCCGGGAGCAGCCTGCAGGGCTGGTTGGGGTGGGCGTGATAGTTGTACAGCACTGCAGTGCCAGGCAGTGGCGCTGGGGTGCAGGCAGGTTGATTCATCTAGACTGCAGCCTGAGCAGGGGGACACAGGGACCTGGATTGGCCTCAAGCTGCCTGCATGTGCCCCAAGGCTCAAACTGCAGCCTTTTAAGGGCCTGAGGATGGGGCAGGCATAGAGGTGGCCAAGCCCTGGGGCAGGAGAGGCTCCCAGCCTAAAGCCCTGGGGCTAGCCTCAGGCTTGCCCCCTAGTAATGTGGCTGACTGGGAGTAAATTTGCTTTACCATGTAGTAAGTACTAATGAGTAAATTTGCAACTTGCATTTGCAGGTAACAAATTTACTTGCAAGTAGTGTCATTTACTGCACAGAAAGGGTATGCACATGTAGATGCACACACTCACCATGCAATAAACTCACTACTGTGCAGTAAAGCAACTTGTGTAGATGCACCCAGTGAATGCATCAATACTTGAGACAGAATATTAATTCTCAAATTAAAATATGATCGGAATAGGAGAGGGGGGGCCTGAATACTTGTAACAGGGCCCCAACCACATTACTAGAAGGAGGGCTGGGGTGGGGTGACCTGAGCATCCCCAGGACCTTGCTGGAGTTTTTCTGTCCCTTGTGCCCCACCCTCCCCTCACTCCATGGCCCCTCTCCATTGGCTGTGGGGCAGTCCCTAGCAGGAGTCAGCTTTTTCCCTCCCCAGCACACAGCACACCCCATTGGCAAGGAGCCAGGTTGCCAAGCAACAGCAGGTGACCAAGTCAGCTGGCCAGGAGGTCAGGTGACCAGGGACACTGGAGAGAATAAGATGGAAGGAAAGAAAAGCAGGAGGGCATGCAGAGAGGAGAGGGCCAGAGTTGCTGTGGCTGTCCCTGGGTGAACCCCTGAGGAAGAAAGGGGAACCACACGAGCAGCTGCCTTATGACAACTGAGCAAATTGTGAAAAGTTCTTCTTTTTGTTTGTTTCTTCTGGGCTCTGGACAAACCCCAGCAGCAGCCCAAGTAGGGCTCCCAGTGCCAGGCAGGGATTTCAATTCTAGCAGAGTGGAGCATCCAGGAGCAGGGTGCCTGAGGTCTGAGCAGTTTCCCCACTATGTCACAAGGTCAGCTCGGGTTCCCATACCATAGACCTGGAGCAGGGCACTGGGCAGCTACAGCAAAAGTGGCCAGGAGCAGAGGTGCCTGGCTAGACATGCATCTGAGAATGTTCTAGCCTTGCTGGTGCGCCCCAGGGCAGCCTACAATATTACATAATTTTGAAAAAGTACCATGGAATAGTACTAACTATAAGTGGTTAGACCTGTGATTGACCTATGGTCAACCTGTTTAGACTCATGGACTGTGTGTAGATGAAACGAGAGGGGTGTGTGCACAACACTTTAAAGTGGGCTAAATGCTTTTGCACCACTTTAATGGTGTCGGTGTTTGCACAGCTTGGCAGCATATTACGCATTAACTCCAGCCTTTATAGGAAATTCAGCAGTGTACTGTGCCTTAAATGACTTGGGGTGCAGCAAACTAAAACTCCTTTGAGGGGTTTTCACTTGCTCCCCTAGAGCCACGGAGCAAAGCAGCTCCATAGCACTGAAGGAAGCCCTGCAGGCAGCCTGACATCAGCCCAGGAAAGCAGCTCCACCCAAGAAAAGTGGTGAGCCTCTAATCTTTTTTTTTTCTTGCCTGCCTCCCTGCCTGAGTTGCTCAGGGGCCCAGTTTTTCTCTCCACAGCTGCTGTGCCCCTGGGGACTGCTCGAGCCAGGTGCCTACAGATGGGTGCTGCCAGGAAGGGGCTGCCACTGCCACGGAGGGAAGCACCAGCACCCTACACTGCTTCCTCATGAAGAGATGAATTAAGAGCCAACATTAAGGAACTGAATCTGTGAAAGTAATAAAGGAACTAGAGTGTCAGTCACACTTCACTTCTCAGGTTTGTTCACAGATGAAGGGGGAAAAGAGCATCTTGTATGTTGAAACAACACAAAGTTAAGTTGTGAATGTTTTCTTCTTACACTTGGGAATCCTGATATTCTTAGAAATCTAGCTATAACTTTTTTTTTTCAAAGTGCTACTGAAAAATAAACATCAAAACATGTAAGCCCAAGGATCACTCCTTTGGCTTGTCTGATGTGGGAATTCTGCAACAATCAAACAAATCAAAGTCCCCAGAAAGAAGCAGCTGCAGGAGGAAACTGGTTGCTGCTGTGCCCTTCCTTTCAGCAGGTTCCCTGAAAATCCTAACAAAATTTGGATTGAAACTCTTACAGCTGAGCACTTGTCACTTTTTTATTTAAGCAGAGTGAATAAACACGTGGGGGTTTTATTAAAATGCCATTAAATTACACCCACAACCAAAGAGGAGCAATAACTTCTTTGCTTAATATTAAAGAGAACTAACTGGAATATAAAATTGGTCTGCCAATTCAGAAATCTCTTTTTTTGCCTTCTGAGAGAAAACCTACACTTCTCAGGTTTTCCTATGAAGATGCTCTCCCTCCTTAATAAATCACCTTGTACTATATCCCTGATGGGTGGCATGACATGTTCAGTTAGTTTCAAAATAACCTCAAAGTTTATTCCAAATACTCTATTTTGTAAAAATTCAGAATCAAGCAAAAAGTGGCTTATCTTCACTGCAGAATTAACTTGAGTTATAAAACAGGACACATACACAGACAGAAACCTTACCACATATGTAATGGTGATTTTAAATCTATCTGAGTTCCCTGTCAGGGCAAGAAATAAAGATCAAGTTTGTACAACTCACCAGTTGCTAACACAACAAGCCTTTAATGTGGACCCAGACCAGGACAACCTAAATGCTACTGGTCTATGACTGTCTTCCCACAATTCCCTCATGCATCCAAAAATTATAAAAAAGTTCTTCACAAGTCACTGAAAAAGGATTCACAGAACTGTTTAGTTTACTGCAGCACAAAGAACCATGAAATATGCCCCCAGAAGTACTCTTAGCACCATGTAGTCCCAAGTACATCATCAGTTTGGACACAGCCATTTGGACGGTTGTCACTTTCTCTAGAACTAGGGCATCACAAGAGGAATAATCTGACCATAGATAATTTGAGCTAACTGCAGGAAAGAGAAGCTAAGGGCCATGTCACATGAGACACTTAATACAGGTTAAATGCACTGCACTAACATATTCAAGCAGTAAAATGTTGTAAGTGCACTTTTATTGTAGCAAACTTCGGATTTTTTCTGCAAAGAGTATCTCCAGACCATATTAAGTAACACGTGTTCAGCTACCATCAATCTCTAATACAAGAAATTTGCAGTCCTCCAGCATCCCAGGATGCTCTGTTCCCTGTCCCACTGCAAGAGACAGTCTATCTACCTGCCCAAGCTCTATTGCTCAGGGCTAATACTGAAATCAAGGTGGCACCCCCACCTGTCTTAGGGGTGTGTGAATCTAGCCCACAAGGCATCAACACCAAGCAACAATTGAAAACCTCCAGGTTCTCTGGTGCAAACAGCAAAAACTTAGCATCATGAACTAAACCAGAGCATGTCCTCATCAGATGCCTGCAGGAGGGCTATGAACTGGACCTGTGATAAGGTGCTGGACCTCACTGTGATATGGAGCAAGAAAAGAAACATCACCACCACTGCCAAGGATAGGAAGCAGAGCTGACAAAACCAGGCAGTCTACTGTCACACCATGGGCCAAATGGTGGCTCAGGAGGACGAGTGAGACTCACAGCAGATCCACACTAAAATCAAGTGTGTGACGTGTGTGGTGGGGATGTTGACAAAGTCTCAGGTTCTGTGAGGCCTATGCTCCCTTAGCACAAGGAGCTGTTGAGTATGCTCACAGTGGACCATGTCATAGCTCTGCCATACCATGCACTACATACCCAGAGGTTTGGTGTACCATGATAACAACAAAAACAATTATGGAGTCCCTTCTCTACCCCCTGCTACTGAAATGGTCCTGGAAGAGGATAAAAATGCCTCCTCAGTGATGTGCCCCCTGCCTAGACCTTTACCCTGACTCAGACTCAACACACGTAAGACAGGGACAGCTCAGATGAGTTGCTCATTGAGCAGGTGCAAACAGGCAACTCAGCACCAACTGCTGGTAAGTTTCAGCAACTCCAGAAGAAAGGGTGACTAGTGGAGTGATTCAAGGCTCTGGGGGCGGCTCACGGCTTGGGGTTGACTTGCTCTAGAGGTAGTGTATGGCTTCAACAGTAATAATGGTTCAATGAGAGCAATACTGAGATCCAGGCCCTCCTTAACCAAAAGAGAAAGGCTCATTCTGCTTGACAGGATGACACCTCATCTTAGCAGCCCTCCAGCTGAAGCTCAAAGGAGCCCTTCAAAGGTGAAGGCATCGGAGGATACAGGAAATCTAAAATTAGTGGTGGCAAGTTAAATCCAAAGAGATCCAACTCTATACTGACAAACATGTCATACATAGCTTCTTTCTGGGCAGCAAAAGCTAACTATGGCTTTTTCCCACTGTCCTACTTACCCGCAATCACAGGATGACTCAATGCTTCTCAAAGAAAATGAACTAGATAGAAAGAGCACTTTACACTCCTGAACTGTGGTGTCCACTGTGGCAAATACCACCATCAAATCCATCCTCCAATACCCTGAAAAGGGGTCCCTCACCAACCCTCCTATCCTAGAAGTCATCTGACATGCCATCAAGGAAACCAAGAACAACAAAGCTACTGAACCAGATGGCATACCTGCTGGAATCTACAAGGCTGGTGGTAAGAAACTGGTACCAAGACTCCACCAATTTATTCTATGCATTTGAAATAACAAAGAGGGCCCATGAGGACCTGAGGAATGCCAACATCATGACTATCTTTAAGAAAGAAGATAAGTCTAAGTGTGAGAACTATTAATGTAGTGCCCTCCTTTCCACAGCAGGGAAAATCCTTGCATAAGATCTGGTGTACAAGTCCCTCCTTTGGGAAATTGCTTCATCATGTCTTTATTCATCATGAATTATGGAAAGACACCAAGATCCAGGCCTACAACTCAGTCAACATTCCCACTCCATTCTACAGATGTGAAATGTGGGAAGCCTACTGTTGTCAGGTCAAGAGGCTGGAGAGATATCACCAACGATGCCTCCGGAAAATCCCACACATCAAATGGGAAAATCACTGCACCAAGACAGCATCCTTGCTGAAGCCAATATTACCAACATTGAGTTAGTGATCCTCAGGCACCAATTTCACTAGGCTGGACATTGCATGTGGATGCCTGACTCTTAACTCCCAAAACAAGTGCCCTACTCCCAACTTAGTTATGGCCTGAGATCTCATGGTAGCAAGAGGAAATGCTATAAGGACACATTGAAGGCATACCTCAAGAAAACAGATGCTGATGTCAAGACTTGGGAGGAGCTGCCTGCTGACCAACTCCAGTGGTACCATAACCTCAGCCAAGGGGCTACCTATTTCAAGGTAAAGCCTCTGACTCTTGAAACAGAGATGAAAAAGCAGAGGAAAGAAAAGGAAAGAAATCCTGACCTACAGCTTACCCTCCCCTGCAGAAAGACCTGCAACTTCTGCAGATGGGTTTGTGGCTAAAGGATTGGACTCAAGTCACCTCAGGACCCATCAACGAACCATAGCAGAGATAATCCTCAAATCAATGGATTGCTGAAAATGATAATGGCTTACAGGTGACTCTTGCACACTCTAAGTGTTGCTTGTGGCTTGAGGAAGTGCATAGGTACAGAAGTGGCATTCAGTGCAGAATGTCCTCATGTATGGGATTCAGCAAAAGGGAGGGGCTATTGTGTTTTTCTCATTGCAGAGGACATGAAAATTGGTGGCACACTCTTCTTTGAACTATAGCACTTGTACATAGGCCACTGGCTCAGTTAAGGCTTGATGCACCAGTTAAGATGCTCAATGGCTGGCTTTAGTTAAGGGTTTCATAGTTTCATAGTTTCTAGGGTCGGAAGGGACCTGAGCAGATCATTTAGTCCGACCCCACACCATGGCAGGAAATAATACTGGGGTCAAACGACCCCAGCAAGATGTTCATCCAACGTCCTCTTAAAAACCCCCAGGGTAGGAGCCAGGACCACCTCTCTTGGAAGTTGGTTCCAGATCCTAGCCGCCCTGACCGTGAAGTAGAGCCTCCTGATATCTAGCCTAAATCTACCCTCTACCAGCTTGTGACCGTTACTCCTGGTCACTCCTGGTAGTGCATGGGGGAACAGGGACTTTCCCAGTGCCTGCTGATCCCCTCTGACTAGTTTGCAACAGGCAACTAGAACCCCCCTCAGCCTTCTCTTGTGGAGGCTGAACAGGTTCAGGTCCC
>NW_017728906.1:175661351-175682264 GCF_001723895.1 Crocodylus porosus | reverse complement strand
CACACCCCCACAAACTCCACACATACATAACACACACATCCTCCCCCACGTACACACCCACTGACAAACCCTATACCCACCCCCACCCCCCACAATACACAAGAGTAAGACTTTATTTTGAGCTATTATGCAATCACCTCTACTTATACCACACAAACGCACATAAATCAGGACAAAAATATAGTTTAAAATAAAATTAAACTATGTTATTGTAGATGTTTGATTTTTAGTATATAATTAGTTTTTGTTTCTTCTAGTTCCAAGATTGGCAAATCCCTTGCCAAAAGGAGTACTTCTGGAGACCAAGCTGCTAAGAACTTGTCAGCAGACTTTTACACCTCAGGACCATCAGGTCCTGGGCCAAGCAAGGGACTAAGAGAGTGTAGCGAAATTGATCCTCCAGACCCATGCATCTCTCTGGTCCATCACAGTCATGAAAGACCTTCAAAGACAAAGTGGCTACCACTGTGCAGGAGTATGCCATGACAGTGAGGAAACAGGCACCTGTAGTTGCCTATCCTCCCACACCCAAACAGAAACAATGACACCAGACTAAGGCTAAGCCAAGCTGTGATGGAAATTGGCTACCTCCTACCTGTTCTCTCCCACCCTTCCAGGTGGTAGTAAGGGGAGGCTCACCAAGAATGCTGTGTGCATGCCTCCCCATACTCCAGCCACCCTGGCTGACCAGAAGCTTGCACCCATCTGCATGGTGGATGCCAAGCAGGGAGTGGAGGTTTGAGTGGCAGGTCTACCAAACACTATGGCAGGGGCAGCCCTCAGGTAATGCAGAATGCCACCACTCTCCAAGTGCCTGAAGGCCAGCAGCAAGAAGCAGTGCACAAAAAGCTACCTGAACTTCAATAATGAGACAGGAGGACAGATCCTGGCACTATTTGACCTTAACCAGCTCCAGCAATGCAGAGTCAGACCTGCCCACGGAGATGTGATTATCAAATTCCCTGGACTCAGACTGCTTCCATGCCACAACTGTCCCCGGAACCCACCCAGACTGTAGGGGGACCTACAGATAAGGGATTTATGTGGACTTAAAACAACTCCATTTAGTGCAGTTGCATATTTAGTGCAGTTTGCATAGTTAACTTGAAGAAATAAAACTTGCAGAGTTATAACATTTGTCCCTTGTGTGCTTCCTGTCCACACCTCAGCTTGCGTTGCTCACAACCATAACCCAACTAGTAGCCCATGCCTTTCCCCTTCCAGCCAGCCCTTACAAACTCCCAACACAGGACCCTGGCTCACATATGAGTCTTCAGTGCTCCCATTCCTTGCTCTCCCCATCCTTTCTCAACCCCCAAATCCCCCATCAGGGGATTAAGATGTTTACTAAGATATTTATTAATGATCTGGACGCTTGCATAGACGTTTTCTTGAGTAAGTTTGCAGATGACATGAAATTGGAAAACGCTACAAACACATTGGAAGATTTGACTGCAATTCAGAAGGATCTCAATAGATTGGAAAGGTGGGCTTTAGCTAACAGAATGAAGTTCAGTGAGGACAAATCCAAGGCACTTGTCCTTGGGAGGAATAATCAAAAACAAAAATATGAAATGTGGGGCACTGGCTGGATGGCAGCATGACAGAAAAGGTCTTGGTAGGTCACAGTTTCAATATGAATCTGTAATGTGATGCAGCCACACAAAAAAAAATGCAGTTCCCACAAGTCAGCCCAGAGATACAGGACCTGCTGGCCCATGACCAGCTCATCAGCAATGCCTGGGGGGCAGGGGGTCTACTGTTAGCTGGGGAGCCCTATAGCCTGGATAATGCCATAAAGATAGACACTGAGATGGAAGTGATGAAAAAACTGGAGACCCTAGATATCTAAGGGGCCAAGGGATGCATGTGCCTGTTAGGGAGAAGTCAGAAACACATGCTCCAACCCCAGAGTCATCAGTCTTACAAATGGTGATGGAGACACTGAGAGATTCACAGATACTTAGGGCTGGAAGGGACCTCATGAGATCAGTGGGGTCTGCTCTGGGCAGGAAAGACTGCTGGGGTCAAACAAGAGAGAGAGATCTGAGGTGAACTGGACCAGCTCAACAAGAGTACAGAAACCCAATCCCAGAGCATACATGCAAGGGGAGATACTCCTAGACTCCTGGGGTGTCTTCGGGAAAATGCTGATAGATGCTGGCATTGTGGCAAATGTGATCAGTTCCAGAGGGTTTGCATACAAAACCTGTATCTCTTTTTTAGTATAGTTATAGAAGAGAAATCTGAAGAAAATACTTCAGAAGGTACCATACAGAGAAAGCTGTGCTATCATATTCAGTTAAGTACAGACCCTTGTGTAAGATACACAATCTTAAACAGTTTTATTTCACTTCAGCACCATTTTAGACCTGTAATATATAGAAGGAGATGCACTATATTTAGGTGAAGGCAAGTTTATTATTAAACTGTTTATTATAATTTCTGAACACCTGTAATTTCTGAGCAATCTGGCAATAGTTTGAAACTGCTATTCTAGTTGCTGGGAGTGACTGTATGATATCTCATGTTACATTACTGAAATAATAAGGAACAGTAAATGCAATATTTGTTTCCTGTTAAAAAATCCAATTGTAATAATGTAGATATAAACAACACAGGAGGAGGTGATGGTTAAGAAAAAATATTGCTTAGCATACATGGCATTTACTGTCCTTTCTTTTTTCTCAATGTGAAATATACAACTCTACCCACTGCTAGCCTAAAAGAGGTTTTTGCTCCTTGTATTATTGCAGTACTATCCCCTACTTCTAGGTGTTCTGACTGTATGCTGTCTACCTTTAGTCTTCTCAAAAGAAAATGTATACAAATATTATCTATGCTTTCGCTTTTCAAATGTACCTGCCTTTCAATTGTATTATACACCCTGTTCCTTTTCCTAACATTAACCTTGTATAGGTGCCCAATGAGACCAAATAATCTTTTACTGCACTAATTGTATAGTTAGAAAGGACACTTGGTCCAGTAAAAAATATCAGCTATGAAAATCCTTGCCTCTTGCATATTTCCTGGACCAGTACAGCTAAAACATCACTCCAACACTATTTCAGATATGGCCATTATGGGTTTCTTAGGTCCCTGCTGCAGGTTACATATATTATGCATTTAACTGGCTAATTGTGTAATAAATGTAGGCTGGCCACACATGCAAAGGAAATATCACACCATAAAAATGACTTTCCAGATATAAAAAGAACCAACCACTTAGTGCTTGAAAATGTGGAACAACTCTATAGCTTCTATCCAGCTTTAATTTGAACATATAGCAGGGCCCTTATACTTTTCTCTGACATCTCATACTCATTATTGTCAAAGGCAAGATACTGAACTAAATGGAATGGTGTGCTGATCCAAGATGAAAACTCCTACAATTATCCAAACTTTAATTATATGATACTCCCTTTTCCCCACTACTTACATTGGTAATTCCTTAAATTATCTGAAACCTCAATTATCCAAACCTATTTTATGTCTCTTCTGACATTTGGATAATTGAGGTTATGCTGTATTCATTGAAGCTTTCCCCTTGTAATTTATCTTCCAATACCAAAAAGAAAGATCCGCTAAACCAAACACTTTGAAAGAGTTAAAGCTCAAAAACTCCCATGTCCTCTGATTTTCTAATTATTTGGCCTACAAACTACTTAAAAAGATAGCTTTAAAGAACTAGCAAAGTTTTATATTTACATAACTTTGATCATTGTGATACTATGAACATTTCCTTAAAAACAAAAATCTGTAAAAATCTATGTACTGTGATCTATTCTATGATAAACTCATTATCTAACTATTGAAGTCACAGTTATCCAAATTATTCTATGCCTCTAATACTGCAACTGCTCTACTTCCCTGCTAATCACACTGTTGGACAGCATCTAACCCTATGCCATCCTTTTTAACTTTTAATTTTTTTTTAGTGGTTACCAGTAAAAATGCTACCTCCAATTTCAGCTGAAGAGAAGATTCTTGTTTATTTTTATTGTCTCGTCTCAGAGATGAAAAATTGGTTTGGAAAAAGGACACAAAGTAAAGGACCTCAAAACACTAATTTTTACTTCAAGAGTTTGTGCAAAATGCTGAGCGCTTTCAATAAGCATAAAGTTGTACTTAGCACCTTTCACAATCAAATGACATTTTGTATTGCCTTGTGAAGGTCTAGACCTGAACTAATTTGTAAAATACAACAAAGGACTATATTGTGAGGCAGCATTACACCCTGGGCTCAATGGCCATGGGAAATATTTCAGTTTGGGGTGGTGTCATCTCCAGGAAACAAATGACAATACAAGATAGCTTCATTTTAGACAATACTTCAGAAATGAAATAATAAAAGAACAAAAGTGTAAAAATAAAGCAAATAGGGAGATGGTGCAGATGAGGAGAAAAATTAGAAGACGTAAGTGAAGAAGGAAGAATGAAGACTGAAGTGCAGCTCCATGCTGTTACTGAGAACACTTCGCAGGAAACCTTCTGAGTAACAATGATCTCCTGGAACAAACAGAAGTCCACTGTTGGTTTCAGGGAGAGGGGAATCTCGTTGCTGGCTGCCAGCCTGCAACCAGTTTGCAGGCCCAAAGGAGCTGTAAGAGCCCCTCTTCCCTGCAAAGTTTTCAGAATGGCAAGGGGGAAAGGAAGCAAAGGGAGCTCATTCCAGGGATTCCCCCAGCTGGCTCTGGAGGGTGATGTGGTTGAATTTAAGGCCCCCCACCTCAGGGAATCTCCAGTCCACCCATCCCACCCTCTAGCAAGGACTGAAAAACATGCCAGACCAAACTCCCTCTCCTCCCTTTTCCCCCTCCCATTCTGAAAACAGTGACAGGCTGGGAGGCAGCACAGACAGAAGTTACAGAAGATGCTCTGTTTTGAAACGTCTTTATCTATTCCCTCCTGCAATGAGAGTTCAGATTTTCACCCAGTCAGCCATTTTTAAGCTGTCTGCAGCTGTGCACTTGTATTTGGTCATGGCTATAGACTGCTTTCTGTGTCCAGATCAGGCAAAAATTATTACTTCAGTCAGCGCCCAAAAAGATGTGTGTGTAAAGGGACAAAGGCATGAAGAAAACATTGAGGACCAATAAGACCTTTGAAGAAAAATCATTGGAAGTTTTAGAGGCCAGGAAGGAAATTTTCAAACAGACCAGGAATCAGAGTTGTTTAAGAATAATCTGATGAAGTCACATTCTGTGTATCACGGTGTCTTAGAATAACTAACTCCTCTAGAGGAGCAACCAGCCTGAAAGGTTGGCCTTGCATCCCCAAGCCTCAGGCAATGTGCTTGATGCAGCTGCCCCGGAGCCATTGACCTGAGAAGATACTCCTAGGATTTCTAGGATCCTGCCACAGAGCCAGGAATCTAGATCTCAAGAGCCCCAGCCAGATTTAGGGTTTCCAGGGCTGCCAAGCTTCCAGACTAGCTGGCTCCTCAGTCTGCAGGAGTCAATCTGCCTGGGGATTCACCATATGCAGAAATCTTGAAGATCCTGTGACAGAAGAATGGGAAGTGCAACAGGGCATCAGCCTGGCTAGACAGTAATCTTCAGTGAGTTAAAACTCAAAAGAATCCTAACAAAATGTAGAAACGTGTATTAGAAAAATGCAAGAGTATCAAATGGGTGTGCAGGGATAAAATTAGGAAGCCCAAGCCATGATTTGAAATGTATCTAGCAAAGGACATGAAAAGCAATAAAATGGAATCTACAAGTTTCTCAAAAGTCAGAGACAAAGAAACCGTACATTTCTTACAGAATGCAGAAGGCAATCTTGTGGCAAATGATGCAGAGGAGGCTTGGTAAATTAATGTCTTTTTCAATTCCATCTTCATGGATAGACACATCTACCAAATGGTGAATGCAGTTGAGAGCAAAGACAGGGAAGGAGACAAGCAGCTTAAGGTGTGACAGAACAGGTTAAGGATTACATAGAGAAGCAAGATGCTTTCACATTGGCAGGGCTGGATGCAATGCACTCTAGGGTACTAAAGGAATTGACTGAGGTAATTTCAAAGCCACTGACTATCCTTTTTGAGAACGTGTGCAAGTCATGTGCGGTCTCAGATGATAGGAATAGAGCAAATATAGTGTACATCTTTAAAAAAGTATAAAAGTGATGTTGCAGAGATAATACTCCAGAAATTATGCAAGAGGCAAGGAATTCAGTCCAGTTTTGGGCCCCACACTTCAAGAAGGATTCAGACAGATTGGAAAGGGTCCAACATGGATTAACACAAATTATTAAATCCCTTGGAAGCATGACTTATGGGTAAGGCTCTTGATAAATCACGTTGGAAGTGCCCCCCACAGCAACTCCTTTAATGTTTTCCATTTTGCTGCTTGTCGCACCCTGCCCCCACCCCCCTACTTAGCAGTGTGGCCCCATTGCCCAGGGCAGTGGCCACTGTTTTAAATATGCTGCACTTTTCACTTCCCCAGAAATCAGCAGCAGACGGCCCAGCTGGCAGGGTCCCTCCAGCAATCAGGGAGGCAAGCACTGAAATGAAAAACATTAAAGGAACTACTGTGGGAGGCACTTCCGGTGTGATTTAGGGAGATCCCGAATTATGAGGAAAGGCTGAAAGAACTAGAGCTATTTAATTTGGAGAACACTGAAGGTTGGTTTAATAACACTCTTCAAATATTTGAAGCACAAGTAGAGAGAGAATGAAGATGGGCTTTTCTCTGTGATTGTAGGGGACAGGACTGGGATCAATGGCCTCAATTTTCAGCAGAGGAAATTCAGGTTGGAGATTAGGAAGAACTTTCTGGCTATGAGGGTGATCAAGTGTTGGAACAGACTACCTAGCAAAGTTGTGGAAACTCCATCCCTGGAAAATTTTCAAAAGCACATTGGATAGACACTTGACTGAGATGTTTTTTTGTCAGACTTACTGATTTTGAGCAGGGGACTGGACTAGGTGACCTTCCAGCCCTACTTTTCTATGATTCTACGATCCTACGATCCCTGGCCACTAGCAAGGCAAAAAGGTAGATCTGCCTTAACCTGCAATTCCTGAGGATCTGGCTTTTAGGCTGTTCCTCAGACAAACTGCCAAAGAGTAGGTGAACAATCTGACAGGAAACCTGCTTCTGTTCCATCAGCAGATTTGTCAAAATTGACAAGCATCTGCTAAATGTTTCATTTTTGATGTGCCCAAATCTTCTAGATGCATCTTCCAGCTCTACGAGAAAATTCCAGTCAGTTCTACTATCTTAACAATCCTAGTCACCAAGATGCCCCAATTTCAAATGTCCCCACGATCTTTGGATAATTTAGGGTGGACTGCAAAGTTATGTAGTCTCAGTAACAAAGCAAAGATCACTCAGATTTGTCAATCAAAATATTCAGAGCAAGTAAAAACACATTCCAGTGGTATATGGGTGAAACAAGGATTTGGGAAGGAGGGTGTTGGAGTATCCACTGACACTGCAGGCTCCCTCCCAACCTAGTGGTGCAGGCACACTGCATTGTGGGAGTCTCTTGGGACTTTTTTAAGGTCCCAAAGCAGGTAAGCATCCCCACCTTCCCACTGTGTTCAGAGGCATGTCCTCTCCCCTCCCCTTCCATCCTCTTCTACTCCAGTTGCTGCTGCTTTCCCCACTGTCCTGGGTTCAGGGGAGGTTTCAGAGCTGCTTCCGGCCACTCCAACCACTCCACTCCAGCCGCACAGGGGCTGTGCTTAGCTGGGAACAGCGTCAGCAGCAATGGAGAAGGGGTGGGTTCCCCCACGTTGCCCAATCCCCTTTGGAGCAGGCACAGGAAGCTGCTGCCAGCGTCACTGCCCTGGGTGAGCACAGCTCCCCAGGAGCCCAGCTGGAGCAGACAGGAGCAGCTCTGAAGAGTCTCCTATCCCCAGGACAGTGGGTAAAGCAGCCAAGGCTGGTAGGGGACAGAAGAAGGTGAGGGCCAGGGAGGGGACATGCCTCTGAGCCCAGAGGGGAAGGAATGATTCTCTTCTGCTATAGGAACTTTTTAAAAGTCCCCAGAGGCTTCAGAAGCACAATCCAGTCTGAAGGGGTGGAGGCAACCACACCACTGCACCCCCTCTGGATCCACCCCAGATAAACAATTTTGACATCTACAAGTTGTGATAGAGATAGTGGTGGTGACATTAAACAATCTTAATACTAGGGAAACACTTTGTTATTTTGAAGTGTTCAAACTTCTATAAAAACTGCTTCAGTAATGTTACTGGTGTGCTATAAAATGTTTAGGCAGAGGTAGTTCAACAGTAAGAGCCTTTACAGGTCCCTAGATTAGATATCTGTAGAGAATCTAAAATGCTTTCCACTATCCCCTAGAGCTCAATCTAGATTTGCAAATAACATTTATCACAGTTTGAGTATACTCAGCGGAAGAACTCCTATGATTTCATTAACATGATAAACTGGATGACGACTGGATTATAATTTTGTTTCAAACACCCAGGTATTGTTTCTTATATGCATAAATGCTGAGGAGTAGATGTCCTCCCCATTTTTTATTATACTGTTGACTTCTACTTTCCTGTAATTGCAGGACTTCAGCATTTTTGTTCCTGGTTATTATAATAATTTTTTTTAAATACAGTTGCACCATCATATTTTGATTGTGTGTCACTAAGACAACTTAAAATTTCCGTGAGACTTTCTGTAACATGGTAGCTGTAAACTGAGAGAACTCTGTTCTAAAGACAGTTTACAAAATTCAGTCTTACCAGTAAAGTCTCTAAGCATAAGTCTCTGTAAAACAGTAAGTCACTCCCAGTGGACCCTCTCTTCAGCTAATCTCCGACCTAGGTTTTATGCAAGAATATGAGAATAAAGTGATAATGGGAAAAAGTGACTCTGGAACCTGTTCTGTGGGGTTTCATTATTATCACCTTTCTGTGATGTCTAGGTCAACAACAAAAAAGCCACTTGTTTGAACCGGTGAATAGAAAGCAACTGCAGAAATCCCTAGTTCAGCAAGACCTAATAAATCCTTTGTCTTTGGGTACTACTTCAAGGCCTCTATGAAATCTCCCATTCCCCCTTATAGCCAAATTCATCTGTTAGCTAAGTCTTTGCAGCTCTGTAATTATCCTGTAATCCCAGCACTGAGTTCCTAAAAAGATGTAGGGTTTGCCTGCTTTGCAGCTTGGTATCTATTGATGTCATTCACTGAAATGGTTGTTTTGGCTAAGTGAAAAAGACCAAACGCTCATGAAGATGGGTTTTGCGACTAGCACTTCCCTTGCTTGTTGATATAAGATCTACTGTTGTATTCTAACAGTATGTTTGCAGCCCATATAGGTTCAGTGGTCTGTTTGTAAGAGTTTTCTGAGCTGGATCACTGTCCACCATTGTAAAACCACCACTCTCTGTGGGTTTGGGACATATTTAGGTCCTTGTGAGCATGGTGAACCTATAGATATTTGCTGACTTCAGACACCATCATTTTTTTTCAGTGGTTGGTAGGTCACTGTCACTCCTCAGACTGGTTTTTTCATTAAAACTGTATTATTAATGATAGGAGGGTTATTCTGACCTGGTGATCAGGTCCTTCCAAAGGAACATATTAATTATTAGCAGCCTTAGAAAAGTCCTCTGAGAGAATATCTTTTGACTGAAAAATGTGGATGTGAATGGGAAAAGTAGGCCTTTGAAAGTCCAGACAGCCTCAATGGTCTATTAACTGCTTGCTTACCACTAATCCATTGTGTAAAAACTTACATTAGCCTCTTCTCAAAAGAGGTACTTCATGAGTTTGCAAACTAATATGTATTGTTACTGCATCTTTTTTCCACCTGTATCCATACCATGCTCATCCTCATTGTTCCTAGTACCTGACACTCAGATTGCCTGTTTTATTAATAAAAAACAATATTAAGGGCCAAATGCAATCCCTATTATTTTAGTCCAAACTACTTCACTTTGCAAATGTTCCATTAGTGTAACTCAAAGCGTAAGTTTAACTCCATGTTGGTATTTTGTGGGATTTTGCATGCTCACCCTGCTTTTTCATGTGCAGTCTTTTCTGGAAAGCTTTGCAATAGATTTGAATGATGAATTATTATGCAACATAAAGTGCATCTACACATGCCTCTAAACATGACTAAATTTAATGTCCATTAAGCAATTTTTGGCAGCTGCCTACGTATATAGGGACTTGGCACAAAAGTTAGTGCCAAGTGCTCCTGTGACCATCAGGAGGAGCTCCAGCCTCTGGCCACTTGGCTGTCAGTGCTTGGAAGCCATATTGAAGCCAGAGCCAGCTGCCAGCACTTGGCAGCCATCTTGAAAACTCTGATCCTTGGCCAGCCCCTTCCCTGCCCAGAAGCCATCTGCCCAGCACAGGGGCAACACACGGAAGCTCCCTCTTTGCCCACCCTGCCCACCCATGCCATGGCTTCCCCTGCCAGCAACACCCAGCAACCCGTTGCTCCTGCCATGCCAGCAATGACCAGCACCTTGTGATCCTGCTGGCACTGGTGCTGGCCCTGCTGGCCCCAGCAGCCTTCCTCCCAGCCCCCCCACTCAGGCCCCAGGAGAGCTGCACATCTGCCAGTGGGGGCCAGGGCACCAGGTGAGAGAGGCCCTGGCCAACCCCCTCCTCCTGCACCCCTACTTCAGCCCACCTGCCCCACCACCCACACACTCCCTAACTCCTGCCCACCCCAGCACCACTCTCAGGATGCACACATGGGTGAAACAAAAACAAAAACCTATTACCCTCATAACCCTCACCCCATCACTCCCTCCCTCAACAAACAGAATCCCTTCCCCCCTCCCACCTCAACAAATAGTGCCCCTCTACCACCCTCCCCACCCACCAACAATAAACAACCCTGTTTCCAAAGTGCAAACTATTTACAAAAGTCTCAGACTTTTGTTCCTAGAGTGGGGGGCTGGTGCCCAGCACTGTGGCCTTGGGCCATTCTCCTGTGGGCCCAGGGGCCATGGTGATAGCAGCAGACTCATTCTCACTGGCAGGCAGTTCCCCCTATGCCTGCCTAGGTCCACGGCAAGTGTCCCCCTGTGGTGCCATGCCCACCACCTCTGCCTCTATGACCCCATGGGCCTTGGGGCAAGTGGCAGGGCTGAGTCCAAGTGAGTGACAGGGGACCTGGGCCAGGGGCTGGGCCAGGGGCTGCAGTGACCAGAGGCACTGGAGGGCCTTCTCCCAGGGTGAGGCAGGGGCCAGCTGCAGGGCTGTGGGTGGGACCCAGGGGCCCTGCAGGGCCCTAGACAGGGGCTAACAGTGGAGGGCAAGTACACAGTCACCAGGCCCAGGAGGGTGTCCAGGGCCTGGCAGTGAGCATCTGTGGTCTCCAATGCCAGAGCCTGGAGGCCTACCCACTGCCAGAGCAGCTCCATGCACTCCCACTCCTGGGCCTCCAGCCATGCCGAGTGCTCCTGCTGGGGCCAGGCTTGTGCCTCCTCCTGGACAGTCTCCTGGGCAATGTCCTTCTGCCACCAGGCCAGCTCCCATGCCTCCTCCCATGCTTCCTGTGCCTGCTCCCATGCCTCCCACTCCTTGGCCACCTCCACCAGCTGCTGGAGCATGAGAGTCTGATTCTGTGTGTGCTGCTGGCACAGGTGGCACATGCAGAGGTCTCCAGTAGTGGGCAGTGGTGACCCAGAGCCTGCATCCCCACTGGGGATGATGGCCCTTCCCCTCCTTCAGATGTTGGCCCTGCAGAGGCAAGAGACAGAGGCCTTTTTGATGCAACAGTTTGCAACATTTCAGAAATTAAAATGCTTTGTGTTGGGGCTGTGCACTGCCTGGCTTCAGATCAGAGATCGGCTGTGTATGGATGCCCAGGCACCATGGTAAGCCTAGCCAGGCAACCCTGAGCCCAGAGGGCTGCTGACTGAGCGCCCTGTCCCCGCTTGCTCCCCCAGGGCCAGCAGCCCACTGGGTGCTGGCTGCAGGAAACACAACTCCCATTCCCCTTCCCAGGGTGGGACAACTACTGCCGTGTCTCCAGACCATACTTTTCTGCACTGCTGCCCAGCCCATAGGACCCAGGATCAGGTTGCATAGGATCCCTGGTCAACTGAGATGAGGTACTGGCCATACCACTGCCCTCCCCACTAGGGGCCTCTCCAGGGACATGCCCCAGGCTGGCCTCCCCCTACGCTGCTGCTGCACCCAAAGCATGCCCCCGCTGCACGTGCCCTGGGCAGTGTGCGATGATTTGTTTGTGCAGGCTGAGGGGGGCCTGACCCACTACGCCCTGATGCTGCTTTTCCTCATGGTACTCCAGGCATACCTTGCTTCTGGCTTAGGACCCTGAGTTACAATGGCGTAGGAGACAAACCCAGGCTGCCCTGAAACCTCCACTGCCACATGAAGGCATGCTACCCCGGAAGGCATCACTGCTGGCATCGACAATCAACACCTTCCTCAGTGTGTGAGAGGCCCATGTCCACACAGCTGTGTGGATGCGAGCTGCTCAATAAAGTTCTGAACTCTCCCACCTCTCTGTGTGAGTTCTGGGAAGGCTTGTGCTGATTACCTGACAGCAAGGGTGGGGAGAGGAGTTGCCTGCATGGCATAGAAGGGATGCTTGTATGGCTGTGGTGGGGAGGATGGGGATAGTCTTGCACAGCTGCTTTGGTGGTTAGACTCATGCTGTTCATGCAAAGCAGTGAGGGGAGGGTGGAGGCTTGCCTATAAAGTAATGGCAATGGGGGACTTGCAAGGCAGTGGCAGCGAGGTTGAATTTGCACTGCTCTCATGGCTCAGGGGCATGTGCTGCTTGCACTGCAAAGGGGATGCATACAGCGGGGTCCCAGGAGCCTGCAAGATATGCAGCCCCTCTGGCATGTAGCCCTCACAGTGGGTAGCTAAGGATCTATGCCTGATGTGGCATGGAGTCCCACCAACCACTCTGAAATTGCACAGCCCTGTTATATACTACTAAGTGACTGCAACTTTTCAGAGTAGGCTTTGAGAATAAAGCTGTTTGACTACCTATAAGATTCTTCTTCTATCTAAGATCACACCTTTCTCTGCTTCTCTTCTTCAATTTTTCCCCAATTTTTCAGTTTGGTAAAAGCCAAGAGCTATTTTTTAGGGTTTCTCTGCGATGCTGTTTTTACTACTGCTGGATTCAGCTTTTGAAAACAGACTGCATAAGGTGAATTTGAGGAGGACAACTGTTTGGTTAATTGAAAATTACTCCCAGGTGAGCAGGAACAGATTCCAAGTGTCAATCTACCGGAGTTAAGAAATCTATTCATCCAGTAAAGCTTTTTCTTTTCCAAAACTGTCTTTACTACAAACCACATTTCCATCCCCAAGAGCCTAATTATGAAGCAATTGCTCTTACCAGGCCTAAGGGCATAATTTTTAGAGAGTTTAATGATGCTGCATGCTGGCAAATTCAGGAGTATTTTTCAGGAAAGCTCTTATTCAAACTTCTTTCTATGGCACCTACTTAGTAGTCTACTACAAATCTCTCAGTACCTGATATAAAGAAAAAGTCTGATGCTTTGATCCAAAGATAGCTACTTTCTTCAGCAAAGGTAAAGGGACAACTAATTCATACTATGTAAGCACAGAGAAGACCATCTTATCATTTTTCAATAGTAAAAACAAAGATATACTATAAAGGTTTACAATTTATTGACTGTCAAAAGTAGGTTTGCACAGTATAATCCTAGAATGAAATTTGTGGGCTACACACAGCTTATCTCTTTCTGTTTGCAATTTCTGTTGGTACTGCTGAAATGGTAAATAAGTAACTGTATTATGTGAAGAATAATAACTCCCTGACACAGTACCTTGAAAATCATTTGGTTAGTGCCAGATAGACAATGAGTAAGGAGTTGCTCATCAATACATTGAGCACAGAATTCTCTACAGAGAAAAGCTCTAGGAAGTTGAAACAAAACAACTCCCCCTTAATTCTGTAAAGTTTAATATGTGTAAGTTAAGGCACGTAACTTGTGCAAATCTTCTCATTCAGAAGCTAAGTGGCCTTCATTTATTGTCACTTAATCCTCTACTTCTGAACAAGAGTGTCTACCTCATGCTTTAATACCTGTAATTTTCCAACATTTAAACTTCATACCCTTAGTTTATCTGCCTTCATTTCCCCGAATGTCCCTGTATGGCACTTTAGGGAACCTCTGTGGGGAAATCTATATACAATTTATGAATTATAGCTATTATCTTATGAAATTATGAATCTTATGAAATGATTATCTTATGAAATGATTATCTCATGAAATTACTGCACCATTAAAGGCTTCACTGCATACTGAGTCATTCAGGACTATGTTGCTTATCTTTCAGACCAGAAACAATTCAGTGTAGTTTAAATGCTGATGTTTCCTATTCAAGTACAGAGGCCTTGAAATACTGGGATGGCCATATCCTAGATGAAATACATTTCCTACTCTCTCTCTGAGGGGTTGGGGTTTTGAGAGTTAAGGAAGAAGGAGGAAGATAAAGACTTCATGTTTTGGGAAAGAATCTACATTTGGGAGAGGTTCCTGAACTTCTTAGAGGACTCTAACCTATACCCAAGGAATGCTCAAGAGTAGTGAAGAGATTAAAGTCAGAAAATGCATTCAGGGATACTGTCATACTTTTCTTAGATCCCTTTTATTTTTTGGTTCTAGGTAAAATAAAAACCAAGTGTTTATTGAAATGTTCAGAAAGTCTGTATGCCAACAACAGCAATCACATAACCCTGAGGAGGTAAGCTATAAATCCAGGGTGCCCTAAGTTTGGAGCTCTGGGAAAGAGTGTACCTAAAGTAATGAGAAGACTGTGAGGTCACCATAGGTACTGATGACCAACACAACTAGACTATGAGGTACCCTTGCCATAACGGAGCAACAGACATAACCTGGACCCAGGAAATGTGTCACTGTGAAGTTAAGGGGAGACCCAAAATTGTAATATGCTCAAACCCATGACTACATAAGCCTAGAGTGGTAGAACACAAATACAACATCAGCAACCCACTGTGGGAAGCTCTACTAATGCTATCAAATATATGTAGGTGAAACCTAAGTAAATGGAAAGTTTATTTCGTGTTCTGATTCAAAATTCAATTGGCTTTAATGGTTATACAGAAATCAATTAAAAATATAGGCTGGATTCCTTTTACATTCTTAGGTGCTAAGCTTTACCTAGTCATCTTTTAAAGAAAAATATTAAAATATTATATTTGGTACATACATAGTACCACCCCAGGAGGGAGGCCTGCATTTTCGTCTTCATTTTGCAATGGATAAATTGAATCCAAGATAAGTTAAATGGTTTGCCTGTCACCATGCAGTAGCATAAAATCGTGGCTTCTGGTCTGCTCTTTTAATAATCAAAGATCCTTCCAGTTAAACATATTTAGATCAAATCTTAGGAAGAAAATTACTAACCATAAGAACAACAGGAAAATAGAAGCAGCTGTTTAAGGATGTTATGGGACCTTCTTCCTCAGAAGTTTTCAAAAGGGGCTAGAAAGGCATCCATCTAAGAAATTTAGGATCTTTCATCTGTGCAGGGCCTTAGCTATATGACTCTCAAGGCCCCTTCCAGCCTTGTAAGTCTATACTAGGTTTTAGCTCTACACCAGTTAAATGGTTCGTGCTATGTGGTAGATATGCTTCACTCAGAAAATAGGGAAGTGGTATCTGCAAGATAAAAGCAACAACCTCCTGTATTCAGTATTTGCTAAAGAGCCATCAACCTCAACACCCAGCTGAGGGGATATGAGGAAGAGATGAAAAGAAAGAAAAGTATAGGAATACTCTAAATAGTGACGCTATATTGGTCTACATCTGTCAAGAAAATGTGCAATAGTTTACAACTCATAACTTAATAAATGGAAAGCCTGAGAAAGCCTTAGAGCTCATGACTGGCAGTAAGTGAATCATGGGAATCATTAGTTAACACAGAACCTGGAAGCTGGGCTATATAATGTAGTCCTGCGCTCCACCAACAATCAGCACCTGGCTTAATGGAGTCTCTTTGGATTGTCTAATTTCCCTTCAACTGAAGTTAATACCTACATGCACAACCTTGCAAGAGAGATGATACACATTAAAGAGCGTGCTTACAGTTAGGCTCCTAACAGTCGTATTCAACCTTGAAATAAGTGAGTTAATTTTTCAATCTGCCATACATCACCTAGTCACAACTGCAGGAATAAGATGGCTATTTGACTCCTTGCAAACCTCCCACAGAAGTGACAACTAAGTCTGTATAAAGAGTTGACCATGGAGGATACAGATGAAACAATAAAGCAAAACTCAATTAACTAGCGCAGTGAGAAATATGATGCAGAGGGAGTAAGAAACTCAATGCCAGGATCAGTGTCCAAATGCCAGGATCAGTGTCCAAAACATTGGAAGAGCTGGTAAAGGAGTCCAATGAGCATTGTTATTCTGGCCATAGACAGAACTGTTATTTTGTCAAGAACTATGAAGCAAAAGAAATACAAATAGACATTTAAATCACAGCTGAGGACTACAGGATCCACATGCAACTTATGAGATATTAAAAAGTCTGGATGGCCTCCAAGAAAGGAGTTGCATGCATAAAGTGCGACTTAAGGAGAATTCAGGTAACTCAATCCAAGTGATCAATCAACAAAAACCTCACCAAATTGCTTAAGTGCCCAAGATCCAAATTTCTCCATGAACTCCATCATGACCTCATGCATGTAAAATTTGAAGCCCTTTATTGCTGCACATTTCTCTGTTAAATGGGCACAACTGAAAAATATTTACTTTGCTGGGGTGTTGTGAAGATCCCCCACTGTGTTGTGGTCTAGCACAGTCAAGACATGCCAGTACTGTATCTACGGCCAACATCACACAAAAGTGATAGGGACAGCCCACCTTTCACTACTGAGTCTAAATGACTAGGTACCATTTATAGCTAGGTAAAAACCCAGAGCAACTTTTGTCATGAGATTAGAGCAAATGCCAGTCATACCAAAGAGTTCAAAGCAAAGACTCAACTTCCTTAACTACTTTGCCATAACTGCCAACTGTTGTGAAAAAGTCATTAATTATTGCAAAGCACTTTTTGATATTTGGATTGAATGTTTGAAAAATGAAAGTTAAAACTATTATTCAGTTATTTTCTCTTCTTTAGTCCAAGTTCAGAAGTACCATTTTCCAGTGCAACTCTTAATCCAAAATACTTTAAAAGTAAATCTGAGTAAATAATTCATAACAGTAATCCATCTGATGAATTTACCTCATTTTCTGTTTACAAACAAATATCAGTTTTCCTTAAATGCGCTATTCAGAAGTACTTGCCAAAATATTTTTTGCAAATTATTCTTGATCTATGTTTCTACACAAGCAAATTTTAAAATTGTTTTAGTTTAATTATACATAACCATCATATGGCATACCCTGGGCTAGATGAGCATAATATTTAGAATCTGGCTTTTGGCACATATCCTGGTAAGTACAAATCTGAAATTTACTTTCTGTAAAACAACTGCTAAAATGTAAAAAATTAATAATTTATGTTATGGCAAACTTTCTTGTCAGTAAACCCACGCTCCAGAATATCTGTTGGGAATGTAAAGACAGTAATAGTGGATGTTTATTTAAAATTTTAAATAAATATTTAACAGACTTTTGATTTTATTTTTAGTACTTTTTTTTTTCTGCATGTAAAAATTTTATCTGGTCCATCTCAATTTATTATGTTACTTCATTAGAGAGAATAATGCTTACTTTTAACTACTATTCAATAATATTTCACTATGTAAAGTAGCTCAAGGTTAGGCATACAGCACTAAACCATCATGTAACTTATGTAATATTCATGATTCTGAGCTTCCTTAGAGGTCAAAGCCATAATAATATGATTGTTCCTTTTTATTTTTCATGCAGGGCTCAGCCAGCCAACCTTCAAAATTAATGCCAGACCAGACTGTTTGATATCTTGGATTTGCTCATCTCATAAAACCATAGACTTCAACAAAGAATATCTCAAAGTAAGAAACTAAAATTCATAATCCCGGAGAATACAAAATGCATATATACAGCACATATGGTATGTCACCCAGGGTCATATGATATTGCTTTTGACAATGGGTCAGAAGCTCATAGATTCCATGTTTCACACCTGAATTTGGGTTCATAAGAACAAAAGGACCAGGAAGGATTTCCTGCGCCATCTAGTCCAGTCCCAACCTGTAATGCAGCAACCAGATAGGTTACTGGTCTAGGATACAAAAAAAGATTATTTCCAATTGTTGCTGCCTCAGTAATCCAGTGCCACTTTTTAAAAGGTGGGAGTGGATAATAACTCTCCTGTTAGCCCTCTATAAGCATATGCTTAGTTGTTTTACTGAACCAGGTCTCTCATGTCCAAGCCTGCATGACAGCTATTGCTAAGATGTTACTTTCAGGTGATCAAACTTAACTGTATTATATCAAGCATTCTTAAGCTTTTTCATAATGTTGCATACAACTTAAAAGATGGCCTCCCAAAACATCTCTTCTCCTGCATGGGACTGCTCCCTCTATAATAGCTATATCACCACTGGGCAACCACAGCAATTGCTTAACATTAGGAATGGAATTAATATTTTAAATAACTTTTCATGGGATTTAACAGATGAAAATTAAAAGGATAAAAATTGCCATGTGACAAGTCAGCCCTCTGCACATCACCAGCAAATGCTCTGCAGACCGTGGACTATAATTTATGTATCAGATAGAAAAGAGAGCTCATCATAAAATTCTTCAATGACTGTAATTTCTCTGATTAGCGAGCACTATTGGTACCAACTCATTATTTTATAAAGAATGTTGCCATAACCTCCATATGAAATAAAATTTATAAAAATAATCATATACCACAAGCAAAATATTTTCTCCATGGATTCTACAGGGTAGTTGCACAGATGAATGCTATTCATCAGAGATCATGTTTTCCTATTTGGAATGGAAATATAAAAACAAATTTACCTAAAGCAGTAGGCCAAATACATCTTTGGCAGAAATGAGTGCAACTCCACATGAGCTATAAAGCAATGCACTTTAAAATGCTGGGTTGCAGGGAGCTGGCATTTTAAAGTGCCTTGCTCTGCACATCTCTCAGGAGCTGAAGAGCAAGACATTTAATGGGTTGGTTGCAGGGAGCCACAGGGCTCCCACCAAACCAGTATTTTAAAGGCTGCAAAACATGGCACAGGGGTTGTAAGGTTCCCAATGAGAGGGAGTCCCTCAGCTCCCCACATGGGGAAACTTGCAACCCACGCCCCAGCAGCCTATTTTCAGCATTGGGGCAGAGACATACTCTGTGGAATATCTTTGTGGCTGGCTTGCCACTTTATCGAGCCATAAATCAGCTAAAAGTTGGGGCACTGTTAGTATTTATGGCATGACTGACACATTTATGACATCACAAATGTAATGTGTGCCTGGAGCCTATGAACACTGGACTAGATTGTGCTCAGATAATACACTGATACAGAGTGGACTAAGAGTCTTTAATAGATAGCTTTACATACAAACTGGGAAACGCTCTATGGTTTATAACTGATGTGGTCTTTGTTCCAAAAACAGAAGTATCATGACTGTTATTTGGTGCCTCTACTCCTGTTCTGAAAAGTTTGTTTTGTTTTGGAGTAGTTTTTTTTTCTGAATCCTACATTATAAGTGGCTGAATGAAAATTTTGTGGGAAATGGCTTTTCGTAACCCATACATCTAGCATCTCCTATGCCAAAATAGTAGGATGCTCTCCTTGCTATCTATTACGTTGTTTCATCTTGCATCATACCATAGTTTCCTGACAAATAAAATGGATTGAAAGTCAGTACACAGATCTCATTCCTGACAGGGATTAGATTTATGTCAGTGGAGGCCAACCTTTCTGCCAAACATGCCATAAATTAACTGTGCACCCTCCCTGAGTGTCACTTTGATCCTGCCTGATCTGCTCCTCTGCTTCTTTTTTTACTCCAGTCCAGTCCTCCTTTCTGAAACTGCTGCTCAGCTTTCTACTCTCTACCCTATCTGCTGCAGTGCTGCCTGTCTCCTTCCCAATCTTCCATATACCACACAGAGAATCTGCTCATGCCACTTGTGAGCCACCCTGATTTAAGTCATAGTTCAAGGCCTACTCAGGACTGTGGTTCAAGTTCAAAAATACTGGTATGTCATAGACTGCTCTCATTAAATGTTGGGTCTAGTGATAGGCATCATATTTGACTGACAAGCCATAGATTTATGAATCCCTGAGTGAAGGCAACCTCTCAAGATTAGCTGCTATCATGAGCTCTCCAGCAGTTTTTCACATCTGAATCAGAACCAGCAAAATGTCCCTTTCATTTTAAACATATCTGGGCAGAAAAACTACAGGTGGAGCTTGGTAGCCACAGATTAGAATACACACGGTTCAGATTTGAAAGAACTCAGATACAAATACCAACAAGTTAGAACTCATAATCAAAGTTAATTAAAAATAAAAATATTTAAGAGATTCTAACCTGTACCTTAGACAAATACTGTCCAGAATCACTTTGAGTGTAAATTGGCTTGTTTCCATTAGTTGCAATGAAGCTATGCTGATATAAATCAAGTGAAGCTCTAGGCTTCTTTAGAAAGCAATAAAACATAAGGAAAAGTATTTTGATACTGTATTTTGAGAGTATACTGTATACTGAGTATTTTGAGACTTCCCTTAGCCCAGGAAGTCTGCTGCATCCCGGGGGCCCGCATCCGAGACATTGCGGACAGGATCCCAGAGCTGCTCTGGCCCACAGACCATTATCCCATGCTCCTTATTCACGTGGGCACCAGTGACACAGCTCAGAGCACCCCCAGCCAGGTCATGAGGCGCTAGAGGGATTTGGGAGTGGGGCTCAGGGGTCTGGGAGCTCAGGTGGTGTTTTCGTCGATCCTCCCAGTCTCGGGCTATGGGCTGAGGAGGGAGAGGAGGATCCA
>NW_017728906.1:175658036-175661340 GCF_001723895.1 Crocodylus porosus | reverse complement strand
CTACATTGAACACCTTCAAGAGTAAATTGGATGCTTATCTTGCTGGGATCCTATGACCCCAGCTGACTTCCTGCCGTTTGGGCAGGGGGCTGGACTCGATGATCTCCCGAGGTCCCTTCCAGCCCTAATGTCTATGAAAGATCACAGAAATGTCTCAAAGGAGTTGCATTTCAGGTGCTCCAAGCTCTCTTCTTCTGTGGGTGGGTTCTCCAGCTAGATTTCATAACCCACAATGCCCCGCTACACAACTGCCATGATATGCCACTGTCTTTCATCAATGCACTAGAGAATGTTGCTTCACAAGATATGTATTCCTAGATTGTGCCTAGCCCACAAAGGAAAATGTGACCATGAGTTATATACAAACTACAGCTCCCACCAAGCACCAGGTCAGCAATTCTGAATCAAAGTATTTTGGTTTCAAACAGATACAATTTGGATTTTTATTTTCACCCCAACCTCATTTTTTTCCAACAGAAATTTTCTGACCAATTCTACTGAAAAGGCATGTGCAATTTAGGAAATTATTTACCAGAGAGATCTTTTTCTCTGAAGAAATGGCCTGTATAATTTATGAACCAAAGCATTACCTTGTAGATATCGAGGAATCCACACTGATGGTCGAATCGAGTATACAGCTCATTCAGCATACTGATCACCTGCATGGGTGTGCACTGGGCACAGATAGCTGTAAAGCCAACAATGTCTGAAAAGAGCATGGTGACATCATCAAACTTCCTGGCCTGAACTTGCTGCCCCTGCCATAATTGTTGAGCCACATTTTCTGGGAAAATGGAAATCAGAAGATCTACTGTCCTCTTTTTTTCCTCTTCCAGAGCTTGGTGTGTACATTCTAATGTTGCCTTCAATTTATCCATTCGTTTTTTCAAGCCATCTTGGGCCTTTGCCTGCTCCCCAACCAGTATGACATCACGGGTAGCATCATGGATAGGTATGTCTGAAAGATGGAGGCCTCGGCCCATCAGTTCATCTAGCTTGTCCACACAAGGGGAACCCAAAAACAAAATGGAATTTGATTCAGGCACGTGGATCATTTGGCCTTTGATTTCCATCACCTGCAAAACATAAAAATGGAGTTTCAAAAGTAAAGGTGAACTAATAAGTGTACATACATCCCCCCCCCCTTCATGCAGCAGACATATGGTGGCGATTAGTTAATACTTACTTCCCTTCCAGAACTTTCTCTGATCCTTAACTTAAGTAATAAACTGAAACTTTAGGCAACCTCCTAAGTTGGCTATTTTAAGTGTTTCTACCTGCACAAAGTCTAGTTCTTCCCTTTGGCTCAAATAAAATTTCAGCCTTTTATTCCCCTGAGTCATAGCAAACGACAGGTCATAGCAAATGACAGGCCCCTAACTCAGATAAGAGCCCTACCTCCTTGAGCTAAACTCTAATATTCTGTTACAATGAAACCCAAAACTGAGATGCTGGATCTAAATGCATCACATCAAAATGAGAAAAAAAACACCACAATATAACCTGCTTCTCAAGGTGGACATATCTAATGCTACTAGATTTTGCTTCTAAAATATACCTGGTCTGAAATACAAATTCCAGTGAAGCTATTTCTCTATTAACTAAATATAAATTATAATGAGCATTAAAAGAAATTAGAAGGGGAAAAGGAAAGTCATTTAAATATAACTTAGTGAGCCAATAAAACAGCTTCAGTTCTATTCAAAGAAACAATTACTGAGTCA
Source organism: Crocodylus porosus (assembly GCF_001723895.1). Lineage (NCBI taxonomy): Eukaryota > Metazoa > Chordata > Crocodylia > Crocodylidae > Crocodylus > Crocodylus porosus. Next base: position 175,659,616 of record NW_017728906.1, on the reverse strand, counting down.
GAAGAGGGCAAACTGGAGAAGGGGTGAATAAGAGGACATGACAGAATTATACCAAATAATAAATTGTACAGAGAAGGTAAGTCCAGTGTTTCTATTTATACTATCAAATAGTGCAAGAATAAAGAGTCATTCAGTGGAACTGAACGTAAACATCCTGTTAGAATTCATTTATTACAAGCCTATGTGGGATTCGCAAGACACTTGAATTGTACTTGCATAAAGAAAAAAATAATCAGGAAAGACAGAAGAGACAGGAGATTCTTAGGAAAGGTTGGATAGTTTCTGCAACTATTTATAGCCTATGGTTGAACCCTTCACTTTAATTAGGGGGGTGAGATGTTGCTTGGACTGTTTTGGGCCAAAAGTCACCAGCATAAAAGTAATTCTTCACTGGCCTCCATGAATAAAGTTTTAGTCCATTATAACTGGAACTTTTTCTGGCAGTATACATGTAAAGGTAAAATACCAAAGGGCATCAACTATCAGTTCTGTTTAAATGTTTAAGAATGTTCCCCAGGTGTAGCACAGAGGCATGTTACCAGGATTTACACTTGTGTAACTGAGATAAAAATCAGGTTCTGTATACTTTGAGAAAGTTAGTAAAATTATATATATAAAACAACGATGCCGAACTGTGTACTTTTAGACAAGAAAATCACTCACTAATTATGATAAATTGTATCTTTCACTGAATTTTCTACATTAGCATCTGCTACAAATAAAGGGGCATTTATCAAGCTAATAATCATGACTGAAGTTTACAATCCACTAGGCTAGGCACAGACATTACATATAAATTGGTTTAGTGATCAGAAACTGGTTTAAGCCTGTAACAGAACATAAGTTCAGTGCACATAAACTAGTGTCAAAATGGCTGAAACTTGTTTAAAATAAGTCTGGTTGAATGCTAATTTGACTCAAACCAGTTTATTCAATGTCTGTCTCAGGCTCCTTCCTGGTTAAAGTTAAGCCAGATGCTTTGGTTTACCTGGGCGGGGCAGGGCGGGGCTGGACTCTCTGCTTCAGAGAACAGGCTGGCCCTGCTCCTCTCTTCCCTAGCCAGAGCTCCAGGGGAGACCACAAGGACAGCAGCACCTGCCTGGCTTCCCTTCCTGCTGGCTGTTCAAGCAGGGGTTCCCCCCTCCCACAGCACAGACCCCAGCCCCATGGCCCCTAGGCATGTGGTATGCTGGGGGGGGGGGTGTCCAAAGGCAAACAGAACAGTTTCCGCTTAGGGCTTTTTGGAACTAATGGACAGGTCAGATGGTAGTGTCCCTCCATTCCTTTCTTGGAAAAAGCTATTTAAGAAGAGTTTGAACAAATGAGAGAGGCTTTTGTTTTGTTGATAGGCTGATAAACACTGTGGTTTTATCATCCCCTTGCTGGTTTACAACCCTGTCAGGTGTCAGATAGTATGAAGAAGCAGGGAAAAGGAGATTGAAATACTCAGTATCACCAACAGATGCATGGACTGCACACCCCCACTCTTTTCCTCTGAGTGCTAGCCTGGGGCTGGGGTCTGGCAACACTCCTGCCACTTGAGCAGCAAGCTGGGAAAAGCCTGGGACATTACAGGCAGC
>NW_017728906.1:175654434-175657936 GCF_001723895.1 Crocodylus porosus | reverse complement strand
AGAGCTCAGCCCTGCAGAAGGGCAGGGAGGGCTGTTCTGGTGCCCCCCGGCTTCTAACCTGAGCCACTGCAGGCATGTGCCTGCATTTCTTCAGTCCAGAGGGAATGTCTGTGTGGATGAAAACTGGTTCAACATAGGCAGATTAAACCAACCTGCAAAAATGGAATCAATTCAGGCTCAAGCTTTTTGAATATCTGTCCATAGCCCTAGTGCCCAAAAGCCACAGTCAGCATTGCAGTACTATTACCTAAGGTTGAAAACATGCACATAAAAGACACAAGGCCAAGTTCAAGGAGTTTAAAATATAGACAAGCAAGGTATGGAAAAACAGATCATCAACATGCAAGCACAACAGTGAAGTTTCTGTTTGTTTCCAGGTATGATGGCTGGGGTTACTCTCCAGGACCAGAAGTGCTGGACCTGACACTCATGAAGGGAGACCCAAGAACCCCAGCACCACAGGGATCTTACCTGGGAGGGAGGCAGAGACAGGGCTGAAGCTGCATGAGCCAGCGCTGCACTAGGTTTTCAGGAAGCTATCAATCAAACTGGGCAGCATCTGGCTGATGACATCAGCTGCAACCACTGCCATGGGGGGTTTAAAAATCCTGGCAGAAGCCGGGTGTGTGGGGTGGGGTGAAGCTAGGAGGCAGGGCGACCTGGTAGAATGGATTTTTCCCCTCCCCTGCAACAGTTCCACCTGGAGTGAGCGGAGATGTCATAAGGGGGCCATGCAGGACTCCCCAATGCCAGTGGGGGTTGGGCAGTGCCCGGTGGACCTGGAAGGGCATGGCCATCTTTGAGCCTGCACAAGGCCTGGCAGACCCAGGTCTGGCATAAGCCCAAAGCCGAGCCAAGGATTAGGGGTACTCATTGGGGGGCCCTGTAAGCCTGCACCACACATGGAAATCGACGGAGCAGTGGCCCACTGAGAGGCCATAAAAGCACAGAACCAAGAACCGGAATGGCAATGCCATGGCCCTGACAGTTGGTGAGTGGGCTAGGGAGTAGGGGAGGCAGAGCCCCAGGACCACCCACATCAACCCTATGAGTATTACCATCCCTGAGCAGGGTAGAAACACTACTGAACCCCTCCTTTCAATAACGGATCCATCAAGACATGGTGGGTGAGTCAGGGGCCTGGTCCAAGGAGCGGGAGAATACTCACAGCACCAACAAAGAGCATCACACCAGGTTTTCTTACTTATACTTTTGCTGCTCAGAAACCACCCAAACCAAAACCACTGTACTCTGGTAATCTTTCTTTCATTCATCCAGCTGCCCAAGCAAACATGCCTCACTCCTGCTGCCAGTGCAACAATCTTCAACTTGCTACCACCTTAAAGCATTGATTCAGACAAAAATAAAATCTGAAACAGAAAACACAAAGCAACCAATCCATCTGTGTTAGTACTTATATCTTCTGGGTGGCCTGAGGTAAGTCACTTGGCCTTTATGCATCTCATGTGTCTCTATAGAATAGGAATTAATTATATCAAGCATTTTATAAAGTGATTTGGATTCATGAATGAAAAGCTCTATATTATTATTGATTGTATACACAAAATATTATTGATCATAATCAATCAACATTCCTTTCAAACATACTATATTACATTACAGTCTCCTGTTCCAGTTACCTGGGTTGCCACAAAATCACACAGCTTTCTGTTATCACAAATGTCAGAAGTTTTCAGAAAACTTTGTGCTTTTTTTTTTTATTAGGAGAATCATACTTGGAATACTACTGTATTTTCTAATGCATCAATGCTTGTATCATCTGACCCTGGAGTTCAATTTCAAACAGAAGCTGCTGATACTTTCAAATCACTACTTTAATCTTATATTACTGGTTCTAATAATCTGTTATCCCTTGATGATGGCAGGATTTTTCATAGACCAGGCTACACTGGCTATCTCTACAGAAGCCCAAAGTAGCAACAGGAATACAAAAGCAAAGCTGTACTGATACACATCAAGGAAAAAGATTCTTCCCCTACAGAGCATAATAAGAAGCATCTTTCTCTGTGATGTGTATCAGTACAGCTTTACTTTTGCGCTCCTGTTACTATTTTGGGCTGCCAGCTGGGCCTGCTCTGACCTGACTCAATGTGCTGCAGTCCAGTTGCACATGCAGATGAATGCCTGGCAGCAATAAACTTGGGAGATTATTGCTGCACATTAATAGGCACGTGTAGACACATCCACTGTCTGTCAAGAGGAGATAGTTTCTACTTCCACTGTAGTCACGGGCATAGCTCTAATCTATTTACTGCCAGCCTAGCACCCTAGCCATGGACCACAGACTCTTTGGTGCTCTCCCTGCCTGCTAAAGTGTGCCAAAGGGAATTTCAAGAAATTTCATCTAGAGCTTTCCAGGGCAAGCTTCTCCTCTGCATATCCACCTGCTGTACACTTCTTGCCCCATCCCAGAAGTACACTGCTTTAAATCCTAAAGTGAATAAACCTAGGTTAGTCAAGATCTGCAGTCCTTTGTTCTTATGAAAAAAAGATTTTTTTAAACAGCTCATTGTATATCCTTACTATTGTATTACTTAAGGAAAATATGGTGACTGAAGCATCTTCTGATGTATTAATGAAAGGGAGGACCTTCTCTCCTGTAAGACAGATATTCTGGAAAATTCAATTAAATGTACTAACCAAAACGCTGTACAGCTGATGGGGATTATACAGGACAGCTATTGACAGGTACCATTGAGGAAAAAAATTAGAACCAAATATCCTATGTCTTTAAGTAGGATTCACATAAACTATTATTTTCAGCCTTCCTATAAACAGAGCAGCTTCTGCTTTGATTTCAATGATGATACAAATTATCTTGCAATGTGATGACATCCTTGTCCTTTCTAGGAAAACTGGAGCAAAGTTATGGCACTGGGCCCCACTCTTGCAACTAGTTATACACATGCTTAACGTTAACAAGCAGAGGCAATTCAATGGAATCAATGCAATTTCTTGTTTATTAAAGCTTAGCACTTGAATGTATTTATTTACAGGACTAGATTCTTGTGCTTGTGGAAAAAACACAAGTTATACGTCAATCTGAATATATTTATACATTTGAAAGTAATAACTAATGTTATAGTTGACCAGAGGAAAAAAATGCCACTGCAGACAGGATATCTGAGCTCAGGTTCAGCTTCAGATAGGTAAGTAGGATGTGTACGAGGGGCTTGCAAGATCTGGGTTTAGCTTCCTATTCCAGCATAGACTTCCTGTATGATCGTAGAATCATAGAATCTTAGAAGTAGGGTTGGAAGGGACCTTGTAGATCTTCAAGTCCGACCCTCCGCCTGGGCAGGAGAAAAGACTGGACTCAAATGAGTCCAGCCAGGTAGTCATCAAGCCTCTTCTTAAAGACCCCCAGAGTAGGAGCCAGCATCACTTCCCTAGGAAGTTGGTTCCAGCTCCTAGCCGCCCTAACTGTGAAGTAGTTCTTGCGAATGTCTAATCTAAATCTACTCTCTAATAATTTGTGTTC
>NW_017728906.1:175647549-175653959 GCF_001723895.1 Crocodylus porosus | reverse complement strand
TGAAACGCATCCTGTTTATGTCAGCCCACTCCTGTAACCTATCCAGGTCTTGCTGCAGTCTTTCCCTCCCTACTAGCATGCTCACCTCACCCCAAATTTTGGTATCATCAGCAAATTGATGATGTTGGAAAAAATCACACAGGATAAGATTTTCACAAGTATTTAGGGAGCTCAATGCTTAGTAGGAGTTTTAAAAGCACTTAAACAGGTAAGGTATCTAAATTTCATTGAAAAAGTCTCTCTGGGCCTCACCTTGCCATCTGCACTACGGAGATAATCCTAGTGCTGAAAATTGCACGTCGTGTCAGGACCCTAAAAGGGCAGCAGAAACTCAGCTTCTATTTACCCTAGCAGTCCAAAATACTTAAGAGAAGCTGAGCAGATAGAAGTGAAGAAAACTCAAATCTTAATCTTAGTCCTGCTGCTGATTCACTTTATTGCACTTAATAACATTTACCACAAAGAAGGTACCTGAGGATTAATTATGGAATGTCTGCATGGGTGCTTAATCTTCAAAAGTGATACCTACAAAGCAAAATACTACACTTGGTCATCAGTCATTTATCTAGGCTTTTATTAAGTATTGCTTTAACAAGACAGAAAACTGCACTTTCATCTTTCACTAGTATTCATAGCTGACTCCTATATAGAAATTAAATTAGTTATAGCAGTGAATAGTTTCTATGTGGACTGCAGGGTTATGTATTACTGATTGTATTTCTTAGTATTTTCAGATGAAATATAATAGCTGAACACTTTCTGTATCTAAGGCTTCCTGGATTTTATACTTGCATTTGTGCCAACAGCAGTAATGCTAACTAGAAACCAAATGCAGTATTTATCGCTCACTAATATTAGCCTCTCTGATTTCTTACACACATCCAACAGCAAACCAATAAGTATCAGGGTAATCCTTCTTAAAATCAAATGCTTTTGACCATTGCTCTTGCAAGTTATAGCCCTCACAAATGCAATTTTGTAATATTTAAATAAAGCTCTGGGATAAAATAGGCAAAAGTGCTTAAGTACCACAATCCCAAACCGAAACCCTTCACTGTTTTAAGAGTTTAAGTCCTATTTACAAACACATTTTTGGTCCAAATATTTAATGCATTTAAGTGCCTAATCCCCATCTGAAGTCTGATAAAATGGATGGAATCTGATGGAATCCTAAATATCTTTGAGGATCTGGGCCAAGATGCCCAAGACACTTGATCTTAATCACCTAGGCACTTTTGAAAAAATGTATCCTGCTATTTTCCTTAAACAACTGTATCGATTTGAAAAAAAACAGTAAAGTATTTGTTTCTTTACTGTCTTTTATGGGCCCATTAGTCATAATGTATTAATATATCACTAATCCTGCCTCATTCAAATCTCATAATAACATATTACACAAGAATGTTAGCACCACTACAATCAATAAGGGTGATTATATGTCACATTAAAGTCCCTTTAAAGTAGCATAAAGGGGTCTTAAACATCTCCTTAACTATAAATAGTACCTCATGAATAAAATGAAGATACAAATAATTTTTCCAGCCCTCCACTAAATGGTCTGACTGATTTGAAGCTGCCCCATGATAATTGTGTATGTTCTCCTGGTCGTTGGCTTGTTTATTGTATAGAAATATTAGTTTACATCAATAGAGGGCTGTCTGGAACAACAGGTAGGAAGGAAAGAAAAGGAAAACACACCATTTAGAAAAACACAAGGACTGGCAGGAGACAATGCCAGAACTACTAGCACTGAGGATTTCACCTCCATGGTATTCAACCTACAAAAAGTTTTTTTGGACCAAGGAAAGAAAAGATACATAACCAAAGAAGGGCAAAGTAGTATAATAAGGATACACTTGCGCAGCAGAAATGTAGTGGAAGCTGTTCAGGGGAACCAAAGACACAAAGGCCTTCTAAAGGTACATGCAGATGTTAAACTCAAGTCAGCCTAACTAGTTAGGCTGAACTAAGTACCGAACTGTCCATACATGTGGGGAGGTTAGATTGGGCAAAAAAGGGCTGGGCTGGACTGGTCTAACTTAGTTCATGCAAGAGAACTAAGATCAGGAATAGCCTATTCCAATCCACAGCACATCTGTACAAGTTTAGAGGGCAGCCCCAGGGCTGGGAAAGCCGAGCCGCTTGCCTCAGCTCTAGGGCTTTGCTTTTCCTACCCCTTCCCACACTGACAGAGCTATTTTTAACCTCTTGATGCCCCCATCCCCAAATGGACAATGCCCCTCACTCCCTATGAACCCACCAACCACCTCCCTCCTTGGGCTCACCAGTACTCTCCCCCCTGACCTGCCAATCTTGTTTATCCAAATCAGGTGCTGGTAATATCTGCACATGGTTCACAGATGATGTGCACACATTCAGAGCACAGCTCCAGGGCTGGAAAAGACCAGCCATTCATCCTAGCCTCCAGGCTGCAAGTACTAAATGACTGTGCAGTAACCACCAGTACTGTGCAGTCCCCCACCCAGGCCCCAGGACAGCCATGCACCCACCAAGGCAATGCCGGCGGGAGGCCCTGCCTGACCCCTTCCTCCTACACTTCCTGCTCCAGCCCCACCTGCCCCATTGCCCACCAACCCCCTACCCCTTGGCCACCCCATTCTCAGGACATGCACGAGTGAAACAAAAAAACTTTATTGCCCTCATAACCCCTACCCCATCCCTCCCCCCCCTCAACAAACACTCTAGCACCCTCCCCACCCACCAACAATAAAAAACCTGCTTACAAGAGGCAAACTATATACATGAGGCAAACTCCAAAGATACTGAAAATTATTTACAATGTTTTGTTTGTTTAAGCCCAGAGTGGGGGGCCATGGTAGGGGGCGGAGGGGAGTAGGAAGCAGAGCCCCAGGGCAGGTTCCCAGAACCCCAGTCCCTTGATGTTTCCCTGTGGGCCTAGGGCCTGCAGTGACCCCAGTTCATTGCAACCTCATGTGGCGCAGGGTCTTTGGCTGCATGGTGTGAGGGAGAATAGTGGGGCTGGGCCAAGGTAAGTAGTGGCAGGTCTGAGATGGGGGGCCAGGCCACAGGATCTGCTGGGCAGGAGGTAGGAGGTGCCATAGGACCTCCTCCCTGGGTCAGGCAAGGACCTGTTGTGGGGCAGTGGTGGGACCCAGATGCCCTGCAGAGCCATGGGTAGGGACTGGGCAGTGGGGACATGTATGTGGCCACCAGGGCCAGGAGGGTCTCCGTGGCCTGGAGGTCAGCATTCACCTGCTGCTGATGCTGCTCCAGGCACTGCCAGGGCCAGTATAAGAAACTGATATATCCTGATAACTCCATTCATATTAGGGGGGGTGCATACTGGTACAACTAAAAGATATCGACAGGTATCAAAAAGAAAAGAAAATCAAATCCTGCTAAATAATGTCGTGACAAATACAGAGAAATATGTAGACCTAAGTTAATGCTGTGAAGCTGATCAAACCTACACTGGGAGCTAAACTGGCTTCTGAATACTGGTATTGCAAATAAAAAAGTGGCTAGTCACCATTGTGTCCTTTCTCTGCATTCCACCTCTGAGCTTGGGGATGGATAAGTTTGGAAGCTGAGCTGCTGGATTAACTCAAACTAGCTGATGAATAATATGAAGGACAGCCAAATCAAACTGCAGAACATTCAACTTTTACATTTAAAATTAACACAAAGCAATCTCGGTTTCATCTAAGAATTCTAATATAATAAAGGGCTTAGTCTATCTGTCTGTGTGTTTGTCTGTGTGCCTGTCTGTCTGTAATGCTTTTGGGCAACCACATATGTGCCACCACGAGGGCTGGCGGCAATTGGCTGTAGGAGCTCTGCCTTCTCAGGCGGGGAGGGAGCTGCCACCACCTCAGGCAGGGAGGCACCAGCCCCACTGCTCTGCTGCTGTGCAGGAGGAAGCGGAGGTGGGTGGGCGAGCAGAGGGGAAAGAGCCACCACTGCCGCCTCAGGCAGAGGGACGCCCTGCTGCTGCATAGGAGGAGGCGGAGGTGGGCAGGAGGGCGGGAGGGAGCTGCCACCGCCGGAGGCTGGAGGAGGCAGCAGCGGCAGCAGGGGGACTGTTTACATGGCTGGTCCTGAAGGGTAAGCAATGGGCGGCGGGAGAAGGGGGGACATGTAAACATTTCTTGAAACACTCTGTCATTCATGGGGGACAACTGGCTAGGAATGAGTAAGAACCAATCTCAAGCAAACCAAGTATTCATCTTAAGAGAAAATGATGGGGAGTGGAATACATCTTTTCCACAGAAATGGAAATACATTCATGCAGTTAAGCCTGACCTGAGGCATGGAGGTAAATTTGAGCAAAAGATGGTCAGTACAGTTCAAGGGATGCTCAGGGCTTTGTAGTCTGGAATCTTTAGCATTTGCTTAAAAACTTGACTTTCCAGCTCAGTGCAGTGTCAGAAGATATTATTCCACACAGCAACGAAGTGACTGTTGCAAATTTCTAGTTATTTATAGACATCCCTAGAGTGTTATATAATGTGTAATAGCCTTCAAACCAAAGGAAGCACATTTAGCATTTTCTATTTATCGTGATCTGTTTAAGAAGATAAAAGGGCAGCATATATGATATAGGACAATATCCTAAAGAAAATCACAATAGCAGATCAAAAATATTAAATTATTTATACTATTTATACTATTATTTATATTATTTTATTTTATTACTATAATAAAAAGCAAATAAAATAGCCATCACTTAATAATCCTAAAGTTGCAATTAGTACCAGGAAGCCAAAACTCTGAAATTATTCCATTCCAATATTATTTTTACCCCGAAGAATAAGGGCATGTTAATTTAAGAGGGGGGAAAAAAGAAACCTGAAACAAAACCACCTCTCCCCATTGGTAAACAGAATACAGAATGTGATTTTTTTAAGTGGAAGCAGTGTATAGTGACATCCACATTCACACAGAGGAGTAAGAAAGAGTAAGACCCATCCCCAGCATGGCCAAGTAGGACTTATTCCAATTGAAACTTAGGTGTACATCGTAGGGGAAACCATGGGCTATACACCTGATATTCCACTGTGAGCAAACAGAATGGGAGGACACTAAGAAAACTGAGTCTTTGTTATTTTTTCCCCTGCCAATGGTCAGCAGCAGGTGGAAGGAAATAGTAAGCTACACACTAGCAAAATGCTTAACATAATTCAGAATTATATTTCCTTTCTTCCAGCACAGAAGAGTCTCTGCTTCAAATGAGGTATAACTATATATTGCTCCCAGCTCAGGCCTAGAAAGCTGCCTCCCCCGCCTCCTGCCCTTCCTTAGTTGCAACCCTATTCCCTGAAAAGAGAGAGGAGTCTTTCTAGACAGAGTAGCCATAATTCAAACATCTCTTCCCTGATTTTCTGACTCTGATCCAGTTAATGCCATTTCAAAATAGGTGACTTAGACTCTACACTGACCAGAAGAGGCAGCAGAAGAGCAAGATACATTTCAAAATGTCTGACTGAATGACAAATGTCACACATCAACCTTGGTGTATACCAGGGCTGTCCAACTAGCATGCAGCCTCTGGGCACCACGCCCTGCAGGCTATATGCTGCAGGGGCAGCCCTCCTGGGATTCCTCCTTCCCCACTGCACAGGCAGGACCAGCAGCATGTAGCCCCTCCTTAGCTCTCCTCTGCCATGTAGCAGTGGGACATCCATGCATGTGTGTTTATGTATGTGTACTGCATACGTACACACACATATAAATACACATATGTAGCGATACATATGAGCACATGTATAAGCAAGTATATACTACAGTTGCAATTAGCATTATATAAAGCCAAATTTATGGTATGATTGCATTCTAATATTATCCTAATACATAATATATATACTAATATACATACCCTACATACACTAATGTGCTCTATATACTAGCATGCAGTGTATGTGGAAGGTACACTATATTTACCAAAAAATTATTTGGTTGGCAATGCTGGTGACCTGAAAAGTAAGTTTTCTTCAAAAGGACATTTTATCTCTTACTGGAGAATCTGCTGAGTGCCTTAGAAGCCCCCGTTAGCTCTCACATGTGGATCAGAATCTTACATTTTGGCTATCAAAAATACAAGTCTGTGTCACTTAATCAGAAGGAGTGATTCCATTAACTGGCAAAAGGTAGGAGCTTTTAGGCAATCAGACTATCATGCCTAACTCACCTAGACCATTCTTATCTGGAGGAAGACATAATCATACATAGTTATCCATCTACAATTACACGGAATTTGTAATAGGTTATCAAACTGGGGGAAGACATCCTATGTATACTAGTATGAACTAGACTCAACAGGAAATCTGAAAAGACTTGCTGGTTTGTTTAGCCCTACAGTTTTTGTTCAAAATATTTCAGGTTCAATGAACTTTAGCAAAATCTGAATCTGGCCTACATTTCTCATGGGT
>NW_017728906.1:175638321-175647199 GCF_001723895.1 Crocodylus porosus | reverse complement strand
GGGGCTGTCTGCCAGCTAGCCTTGCGTTGAACCACCCTCATCCCCCAGCCAGCTCTGTCACCTCTACACATGCGTTTAAGTGCAGTAATTTACTGCACTGTTGGATAGTACTTGTGTCTAATGAGACTATCTGACAGCATAATAAATTAGTCTGTGCTAGCCTAATTGCCACGCATGTGTAGATGGTGATGCTTTACTCTGAAGGAAATTAGTCCATTGCACAGTAAAGAGCATGTGCAGACATGCCCATTGTGTGTCAAGAACAGAATCTTCAAACAACACATAAACATCGAGTTTGCATTATAAGTGCAGCAAAACATTTCTTACTATGATGCTCATTTCATAGTCTGAATACAATAAAACCAACATGAATCAAGATGCAAGGAAGCTTACAAGCTTACGGAAATTCTCATACCTAAAGTCTTCTCTACAGTTATACAAGTCACATAGAATATTAATATACTGTGCATGTGTCTACACATGCCACTGACTGCGCAGTTGGAACTGTGCAGTTATTTAGTAGTTGTCATCAAGCACTGTGCAGTACCTACCGGCACAGCATAGTCCTGGTGGTGTATAGGTCATTTTTTGATCCCTACTGCACAGTAGCAATGTGCCTACCAAGGCTATGTTGCCATAGCAATGAGCTACGTTGCTGTAGCTTGTCACTAGTGTGACAGCCAGAACCAGAGGGATTAACAAGCAATAAATATGTGCTTCTCAGAGGCAGTTGGTATTTTGCCTAAACAGGTAATATTAGTTAATATGAAGCTTGTAAGTTTGTAAACCGCAAATGTAACTTGTCTGTCATAAGTTTAACCAAAACAATAACATTAACTGTTCGTGGAACTGACTTGGCCCCATAGGCAAAGCTGTAGATGTGAGATTAGCTGACCTAATGGTTTCTGCTCAGGGTTCAGCTTTGACGATAAAAACTGGATCCAACTGCCTAGCACACCCAACACATTCCAGGAAAGCACATCCCAAAAAACCATATTCAAATAAAACCTAAAAGAGGTTGGGGCTTAGGCAGAGCAAAGTCAATTTCAAACCTAAAGGTGCTGCATTGTAATTTGCTTATTGGATAAACCCGAATCTAGGTAGTAACCTTTTATGATAATTTTTAACACTTTTTAATTCTATAGGGTAACAGCTATAGGGTAACATTGTGAGTGGCTCTAAAGCCAACAGATTAGAATAAGACTAGGTATAAAAAGCACGTGCATCAGGTAACCAACAGGAAGGAGGGAACAGAACGGTCATTTCTGTTCCATGCCTGGACCCCAGACTCCTGGTGTGAGTGAGGATCAGATCTGATCAAGGGACCAGGATCACACAGCCACCACTGGTGGCACTGCTCCAGCCTTCTATGACCAGATCACCAAATCCTTAGATGATGGGGTAGCATAGTCTTCGTGGACTTTCGGAAGGCCTTCGACACTGTCTCTCACCCCATTCTCATTCAGAAACTGGGGGACTGTGGTGTCAACAGCCACACAGTCTAATGGGTCACCAATTGGCTGGAGGGCCGCACCCAGAGAGTGGTAGTGGATAAGTCATTTTCGACTTGGAGGGATGTGGGCAGTAGGGTTCTGCAGGGCTCAGTCCTCGGGCCTGTACTGTTCAATATCTTCATCAGTGACTTGGACGAGGAGGTAAATAGCAACCTGTTCAAATTTTCTGATGACACTAAGATGTGGAGGGGGATGTGGGTAGGCTAGATGTACATCTTGCTGGAGTCGTTTGACCCCAGTACTTGCCATGGCAGGGGGTCAGACTCGATGATCTGCTCAGGTCCCTTCCAACCCTAGAAACTATGAAACTATGACTTTCCCCAGTAATCCCTCCAACAGCATCTATTGGGGATGTCTAATTTCGCTGGAATCACTTGACACATACCTGGCATTGAGGGACTATAAATATATGTTGCCAACCCATGTCTATGGCTAATACCCCCGCAGTGCCCATTTGGCCTGCAACAGAATTGATCTATCTGTTGTTATCATCTGTTATTTACTATTAGCTCTATAATACTGCATTATCTGCTTATCACATTTATCTTTCTATTAACTGTTGTGTATGTGTCAGCTATAATAAATTTGCCTTTACTCCACTCCCAACTTTGCCTCCTCGATCCAAAACTGAACCTAACAGCCCAGTTGGCCTGTGATAGAATTGATACACTCACACTACCCAGCTGGCCTGTGACCCTTTAGCAACACAGCGTCTCCTGTAGGTGCACCCCATATTTTCTATACATGTGCAAAAATAAGTAATACTCATGAAAGATTTGCCATGAAAGGAGAGAGCAGAGTAATCCAAGTTAAGAAATGAAAGGCATGTAACATAAAAGAGTGGAGACTCAGAAGTCATCTGATTGCCTAAGGTGAGTTGCTCATTTTAAAAACTTAGCACTTTCTGAAAAGTTGGTTGTGCGGATTAAACTAACCTAACAAGTCAGCAATGTGGAAGATGACACAAATGCTTGGTCAGTTTGCTGGTTTCATAGGGTAAAATGATGTTTGCTACAATAAAGTTTCCTAGAATAAATACCCTTAAATCATTTGATTGATTTCCCCCTACTTCACACCTTGTTTCTACACCTGTTTATATTTGAAGACCATTGAGGTAGACTTATAGACTGATGTTTATCCTATATACTATGCGTGTTCCTGAGGTCTCCTGCTATCTTAAATCTTATCCTTGAATCCACAGTTCATTGGATAAGCTGTAGCAAATGAATATTTGTCCTTTGATTCTAAAAGTAACATTTTACTGTTAAAATATGAAACTGTAAAAATGTAATGCCATTAATGGCTTCCAGAACACATATGATAAATTTATTAGCAGAGCTATCTTTTCCCCTCCACAGATCCTGCCCCCAATAAAGATCAGAAAGGCTTGGGGATGAGGGCCAGCATCTCAAGTGTGCCTGATAAGAAGATCAGTTTTTGTGTTTATTAGCACCACCCAGGGGACAGATCTAGGGGGTGGGAGGAGTGGTAGTGTGGCCACTCTTCTGTCACCACCACTACTATCCACAGCTAACCAGGGCACAGGTGAAGCTGCAGAGCTGTTTCTGCCCTTCTCTAGTCATAGGCTACAGGGAGCACCTGTGCAGTGCCAGGTTTTGTTTGAGAACATTCAGGTTTGGTAGCAGTCAGGTTTCTCCTTCCAAAACCTGTTCCTGGTGAGTGTGTAACAATCAATGCTCAGAACAAGACAGACAACAGTATAATTTGTGGATTCCCCTAAACCTAATTCCACCAAAGGCTTACACATTTACAGGGGGAGCTTCTCTACCAATAAATATCAGACATACAGTAATAAGAATAATTTAAGATTAGTCATCAAAGATAAAACTTTCATTTTTCTTAAAAAATAAGATAAAATTTCTCCTTTTACCCTGTAAAGGCATCTGGTCCTACAAGCATCAAAGCCCTCTCAATTTTGTGTGAATTACTTAACAAAAATCTTAAAAATGGAGGCTTAATTCATGCAATTACAATAGTGGTCCAATAAATGTTTTAATAGCACCATCAGTTATTAAATACATCTCTGTTCCTCATGTCTATAATTTTAGACACATCTATATAATATTTTGTTACATAATACTATTTATAGTGTATGTTGGTATATATACCATATTTATTTGATTCCAAGAAGATTTTTTCCCTACACAGCTAACACAGGGGCTGGGCTGGGGGCATGTTCAGTGCCCCCATGCTTGAATGGGGATGGAGTCTGCTTGTGCAGAGCAAGAATAAGGAGGAGGAAAGTAGGAAGCAAAGATTAAGGGTGGGGGGCAGGAAGCAGAGGCTGTGGGAGAAGGGGGAAGAGAGAGGGCAGAGGCTGGGGAGAGGGAGAAGTGTGGAAGCAAAGGCTGGAAGAAGAGAAGTGGGGAGCAGAAGCAGAGAGAAAAGTGGGAAGCCCAAGGCTGTGAAGGAGTCAGGCAGGAGACAGAGGAGGCAGGGGTGTAGACACAAGCAGGGAACAAGCTGCTCCACCTCCCCACACTACCTGACCCTCCAATAATTCAATTCTCTATATGGAAAATTATAACAAATTTATAGATTTTCCATGTATAGAATCTAATTATTAAGAGATTGTCTTAAATTCAGAGTCATCTTAGATGTGCTGTACAAAAACACACAAAGACTGTTCTTGCTCCACTGAGTTTGCACCTAAAATCTTAATCCTGCAAATATACATTCAGATGCTTAACTGGAGATCAGTATTTTAAAGATAATCAGGGGCATGTGTTTGCAGGATCTGGTGGAAGGAATTAGCGTTATGAAAACATTATATAATTGACAGCTATTTATACTTTAATTAAATTCATTAATCTATTTATTCCAGGTTTTACCAGTGTCAACCCAATCGTCTGTCACCACGTTCCAAAATCCTTTGAGGCTGATGAAAAGGCTCCCATTCTTTACATTTGTAATTACTTTTATGTCAGCACCTATACATACCTTTGCCATAAAGGTAGAAGTGCAGAAATAAAAATAATTCCAGCAGCTAACCCCCCTTCAGGAAACGTCAGTAGTCTTAATTCAACTAGTCAGATAATCTGATTAGCCTGTTCATTAATTCTATCCCTGGTCATTCTGTGGCATTGTCCTCTCACATTATTTTTTCTCTGCCCCAGATACACTTTCTTGGTGATGTTTTATTTTTAAACAAAAAGTAATGAAAGAGTTAACTAAATATATGGGGTTCTTTTAAAGCCAGCAGATAAGGAAGCTGTAGGAGCAGCAGCAGTTCTCCCTTTGATCAGTTCAGAACAGATATATATAGCATCCATTTGGAGATTTGACATTTCATACATCACCAACCTGAATATCTCAAAATTCTTTTGATTAAAAGATCTTATAACCTATGCACTAACCAGCTAGTTGACCTTTTTCTTCAAAACATACATGCACTATCTACTTCCTGTTCCATTTTGTCTGAAGTCCCAAAGTCCTGACACTGCCAGAGCAAATAAATTGATTAAACAGAGGTTCACTTTTTCTGATGGGATTTTTTTTCCTTTACTCTCTATTCATTAACCCATATATCATGTGCTTTTCAGCCCTAATATGGGTAAAATGTCTCCAAATTAAACCTTTTCTAAATTATATATAAATAGACAGGCAGTCGGGGAACAATCCACTCTCCGTGAAGTCAATGTAAATATACCCACCAATTTGAATGAGAACTGGATCTGGCCATTAAAAAAGAACCTTTTTATATAAGCCCTGATTTGATATTAATATATGCATTATGGAGATAAAATATGCCCTTCATTTTTGTCATTCTATTTATACATATACTTGATCTAAACCAGTAACACCATATTTAAGTGATATGTCTTAAAGGGCCATTGTCATGATTTAAGACAAAAAATGACCTCCTTTAACAGTCCCATCATGAAGGTGTTATTTTTAAGGAAGTCCACTGTGCATTTGTTTTACATCCCAAACCTTGCTAGATCGAGAAATTAGAACCAAAACAACCAGATCTCTGAAACTTACTACAAAAAGAATTGTACACACTATACGATAGGGAATAGTGAAGCCCCTGTGGATCTTAATTTTCTTTCATCTTCATTATATTATAACATCTGTGTACCATCCTCTTTTGCTCATTATTATTAATTACCTTTCCCTTGAAATGATCAAACTGGAAAATAAATTAACAAATAGTGAAATTGATAGTAAGCCAAATGAAATAAGATGTTTGGTTTTAAACATCTGCCAAGTTGCTCTGATTTTTTTTCTTCTCAGTTTAGAAAAGCATTTAAGCAAGTTGAAGTCCTCCATTCAAATTACAGAAGTTTTCCAGCTGTTCTATACAAATACAGAGTGATAAGTACTTGCTAAACAAGGAGTAACATTTTATTATTGGCTCAGCTTGAGCTTATACACTGTTACTTTTTACAAGACAACTCATATTCACATGCAGCATATTTCTTGTAATCTGATTTCACTGTTTTACATAGTATAGATCACCTTGATAGTTAAACAGATTAGATAGGACAGGAACTTCTCTAGAGTTACGGAAGGTGAGATTTTAAAAGCACCTGAAGTGACCTATGGAGGCACACTAGCACCTATATAAGGTATAGAAATATAATGCTTAGCGCAACTGAGAACCTCAAAGCCCTGTTCAGATGCCAGCTATCGATGTAGGCACCCACACTGCCCCATCAGCCAAGTTTCAGTAGATAAAAGTTCCCTTGGCATCTAAATTCTTAATGCTGGGTATGAACAAAGCTGTTAAATTTGGAAAGTGCTGAACAGCTGAGGATCTGAGTCCTAGGAAGATTCCCAAATAAGCACTCCCTCACATATCCACAGCACGGCCCAATCCAATAGGCATTCTCAGAACACATCTAATGCCCAGAAAAAAACAGCACTCACTTGGGGGTATGGACAGGCTAAAGTCAAATGTCTGCTGTGCTTGATTTGGAACACAGACTTAGATTCATAGATTTCTAGACTTAATCCCAGGTCTTGACATCCCAAGTGAGCATTCTAACCAGCAGGCTTCAAGGTAGTGGGAGTGAGAGAAAGAACTGTCTCAGTCTCTTCTTTTGAACTTGTTTCTCTTTGTATATAATAATTAAATGTTAACCTGTGAAGACAGGGAGCAAGAATATGACTGTTGTCTAATCATTACCATAGTCTCCTGTGTGAGCTGTACTCCAATCCCAACATTTCCTTACTGTCTTCTGGTAATTCCCTTCTTAGGTTCCTAACTATCCCATAAATAGGAAGCCTAGGAATCTAACTCGGGGCTGGCAGGGAGCAAAAGTGCAATTGGCCTATGATGACTATAAGCCTTATATGCCTATATGCCATATGCATATAAGCCTTTAAGAGTTAGAAGTGTTTTGGGGTTTTTTTAACCCATAATTTCTAACTACTAGAAATGCATCAAGGTTTTTACTGAAGTCCATGAATTCCAGTTTCCCCATGTCACTGGCTATGTGGCTTTTAAATAGTACTAGGTGTATTATGTTGTAAAGGAAGTAAGGTATATCTATAAGAAAAATAAATGCACTTACAAAAAGTTCCTTCTGCGGTTTAAATATTTTTATTATGCAGTGATTCTTTTTAATCTTAACAGCAAAATTAGCATGACATCTATCCTCCAAGAAATGCAGCTTCTTTGGGTTTGTGAAGAAAAGTCCTGTAAGAAATGAATGATAACCAGCATGGCTTAGGGGACAGTATAACTAATAATGCTCTAAAAATGTTTATTCAGCAGTATTAGTGTTCATATCTCCATAAAATGTCTTAAACTCAGGCAGCAGTCTCCCTCCAAGATCTGAGTAAGCAAGTATTTGCATTTCTTGAAGGAGCACTAAGCAAATTTGGATCTCTACTAGAAAGCCATGAGTCTAGAAGCTGTAGCAGGTTGTCCCTCCTTTAGCCCAACCCAAGATCCAACTTCCGCATAAAGCCCAGTTTGCTCTTAGTTCCAGTAAATTTATTTTACAGGGGGATGCTCATCCCGACAACAAAGAAGGCAAACAACAACATAAGTGACACGCAAATGACAAACAAAAGCAAAACCTCTGGTCTTCCTTCAGACTTCAGGAGAAAGGCACCCCATGCTCAAAACTTAACCTTAAACCAGCCTCCTTTCTCCTCCAGCTACTCTCCCGAGGAGCTTTTCACTTCCCCTCAGGCAAGTCAATCATCTTTTTCAGCTCCTAGGCAGGTAGGCTACTGCAGCTAGGCTACAGCCCCTGAGCCATGCACCTCATTACAACTACTTGACTGCATCCTCGAGTTCTTGACACTCAGAGGGACAACTGTAGTAGCCCTGTCCTTCAGAGCACCCCTTCACATACACACACAGGTTGTCAGCAAGCTTTGAATCCCACACTGCTGATACAAAATCCCAGATCTGTACCATCTGTTTCTTCTCTATTACAGAATGCTTTGCACAATGGAGCCACCCTTTGGGTACTACCATAATACACATTTTAGTAATAATAACTGTCATGATACTAAAAATAAATAAACAAATTCCTGTTTTCAGAAAGACATCTATATGCCCTAATCACTTTTATATGCCTTTGCTGTAATGTGTAATTCAGCAAAATCCCACCTAAATGTTTATTAAGCCTGAGAGGTCTTAGGTATTTCAGTGAAGGTGAATGCTTAGGTCAACATTGGTTTTCAAATGCCTAGCTGGAAAACATAATTATTGTGTATGCTTCATGCTGCCATTTTGAATTATACCATCTGATTTCTGCCTAAGCTTATTTAATATTCACAGTCTAGGCTTTACTGTTCATCAGTTCTTCAAGGATCTAATGCACTCAGAATATTAATAAAAGAAGAGAAACAAAGGAACATCCTCCCATCCACCTTTTAACCAATAGTCCAGGATTAGAGCACTTACTCAGGAAGTGGGAAACTTGGATTCTAGACCTCACTGAGCCTTATGTTCAATGGTTTATGTGTCTTCCTGCAAAGTTGCTGACTGCTGCCAAGCTCCATGAAAAGGCAGTCT
This sequence comes from Crocodylus porosus, assembly GCF_001723895.1. Taxonomy (NCBI): domain Eukaryota; kingdom Metazoa; phylum Chordata; order Crocodylia; family Crocodylidae; genus Crocodylus; species Crocodylus porosus. The sequence continues at coordinate 175,638,685 of NW_017728906.1, read as the reverse complement.
CCCCTTAAAATATGGAGGTGCCTTTATTAATCTAAGCTCTGTGTCCATTTTAGCTGACAGCAACAACAGACAGTTATCCTGTGGACTAGCTAGCATGAAACATGTCTTAGTCTTAACAGAAGACATGAAGGATCTTCTTGTCACTACCTAGTAGTTATGGATGTATGAAATATTCTCCACATAGTCTACTTCAAGTACAATATGCATTCCTGTGGCTGGTCTGCTTCATGCCATAATCTCACCTATTGCCCTCCTCAGCTTTTTTGGGGTGGCCAGTATCTATGTCTGATTCATGTTTGGGGAATGGACAATAAGGATCCTCTGTGTCTTTCCACCCCAGCCCACCTTGTACATATCTGTGTGA
>NW_017728906.1:175628122-175638221 GCF_001723895.1 Crocodylus porosus | reverse complement strand
ATTTTTGCAATGCCACTTAAAATTTTAAGCTGTGTATGATGTCCTGGTGAAAGCATTTGAATAATTACAATACTTTTAATGTAAATGAAGTCAATGAAACTACACTAATATAACGAAGTATGGTGAAATTAAGTCCCATTTATAGTTTTTAAAATACTAAATATAAAGCACTATTATCTAGAAGAGGATTCTGTGAAATAAAAATATAACTTTCAACATTAAACTATATGGCTACATTAGGAAGGCAAAAGTTTTCATCTACGATTCACATGGCAATAAACATTTGGCAGATTTACTTTATTATGAAAGGATTGCAATATGTAATTCATTTTAATTTTGTGAACAATAATATTTGTTTAATTTATATAAAGCACTTAGCTTAGTAGAGAAACCTTATAAAAATAAAATCAATATATATTTATTACCCAATTCCTTAGGTAATCAACCCTTGCATAGTACTACCACACAAGAATAATCACAAACAGAAAAAAAGAATCAAATTCTGCAACCAAGCTAGTTAGTATCTAATTCTATGTGGAGTCTTATTTAAATCCAAAAAAATACTCATAGAGTACATTATTGCTCAAAGTGAGTGGGGAAAAGAATCAAACTTTATATGCTCATCTTGGAGATCTGAATTATTTATTTAAAAGTAAGAACTAATTTATTTTTAATTCTGTTGTAACGTGGACATTTAACATTGATAAAGGAGTTGAAATAATTGGGGAAATAGCCAGGCTCCTATAAAGACAGTCAAACAGAATATCAAGACAAAAAATAGCACCTACTTATCATATATAAGAAATATACTAAGGGACAAATGCTTCCTCTTTATTGAATCTCAGACTGCATGATGAAAATAAGGCCACATTGTTTTTCAGAGATGGGGTGCAGTAGAATCCCCTGACTTCTGTGAAAATTGGGCAAAATGTATTGCAAAGTTCACAATTGCAGCTAAAAGAAATCAGTGAGTAAAGGCCAGTGAAGAGGGAGCCAAATACTCAGAATAGGCAGTAAAGCTCACAATGACAAACAAGATTAAGAACATAACATCTGCCTGTGCACACCCAGCTATATACACTGATGGAAAAAAAAAAGAATTCATCGAAGCAATTGAGGATCTGACTGGATAGATCCCAGAGAGAGAGGAAATCATCCTAAGTACAGACTTAAATGGACATGTTGGCAAAACCAGTGAGGAATTTTTTTTATGTGCTCACATGACACACTGACAGAAATTAAGAAAGAAAAGATCTCAGAGAGGAGCAATTTGGGTTTGTTTCCCCTTCACTGTTATGCCTGTGAAGTAGAGGAGCACCTAGTTACCTATAACAGCTAGCAGAACATGAGCCATGCTGGCTATATCTGGGCAGCCCCTTCTCTGCATCTGATGGAGATGCTCCTTACAAAAGCTTATGCCTCTCTGATTTAATTAGTTTCTAAGGAGCAATTCTACCTTGCCTTCTGCCTATATCTTGGTGAAGCAAAGAAACAGGAAAAATGTCATGAGCAATAAGGTCATAACCAAAAGAAGCACTCACTACCTATCCAACATACACTTGTCACAGATTGTCATACAGTTAACAGTAAAGGCAAAAAGCAGAAAAGAGATGAGAAAATGGGACTATGCAAATGAAGAGAGAAAACATTCAGAAATTCAGAGAAAATGTTCTAGAAAGAAGAGAAAAGAATCTGGATCCCAATAGCTTAGAGGTCAAATAGCATGGCATGCAAGAAAACAGTGGCAAAAAGAGCAAGTGAAGTATAGAGAAAAGGAGGTAGTCGGAACCCCTGGTACTGGGCACTGCATGGTGGCTTCCAGGTGACCAAGTGCAGACATCCATCAGTGCAAAGTCAGCCATGCAAAGTTTGACAGAAGATAGAGAAGTACAACTAGAATGGATGCAAAGGAAGAAAACAGCAAAAAGATCAGTGCCAAAGCCAAAAGGTGAGGCATTGCAAGGTTGGTAAGAAGAGCTGAGAACCCCAGAAGGTGACAGAAATATTTGGAAGGTAGGCAAGAACAGATTAAATACAAAGACAAATATGGGGGATATGGTCTTTGGGAGGAATAAAGATGGCAAATAAGAAAGACATCACAAGGAAATGAAAAGGTTACTTTGATGACTAATTAAATGGAGACAATGAACAGTGAGCTAGAGGTGGCACTCCAGATAGAACAAGAGTGGGCAATTATTTGGGCTGGCAGGCCGTTTAAAGAATTTTGGTGAGCTGCTGAAGGCCTGCAAGGTGCTGACCTGGCCTCGGTCCCCTGTCACGGTTGTTTACATAGCCTGGTGTGGAGATGTCAATTGATCTTATCTGGCCCCATCCATCCCACACCCACTGCTAAGGGTGCCAGGCAGGGCAGGCAGGCCGGGTCCGCATGGAGACCAGACTGGGACCCCTGTGGGCAGAACACACTCAGCCGGGAGGATGGGATGGAACCATGCCTGTCCCACTCCTGGATGGCTCCATCCCATCCACCTGACTGAATGCACTATCAGAGGCCCTGTCTGGTCCTGGTTCAGTCCAGCCTCCATGGAGAACCCCCCACCCACCCACTCCATCCAGTGCCTCTGGAGGGGGGTCAAGGGCAGATGGACCAGATTGTTCAGGCAGTGGGGCCAGGATCAGCAAATGACAGTGGCAGAGACACTGGCAGTAGCAGCCAAAAGAAACAACCACCACGGAGGCTGCTGGGAACCCAGGTCCAGGTCCCGCCCTGCCCTTGCCCCGCCACCATGCCACTTAGCCCTGCAGGCTACAGCTCCCAGCATGCCTCAGAGCCACACACAGGGATAGGACAATCTGTGCTCTGCATCAGGCCAGCACCTACATGCCTGGGGGCAGCAGGACCAGCCACACATCCTACAGCCCAGGCTGCCCCCTGTGCCTGGGCTAGGTGAGACTGAGAATTATCTAGCAGGCTTGATCCAGAATACGGGCCATATTTTGCCCACCCAGATTTAAAAGGACCAATTCTGGGAAATAAGCAGAGAGAAAGTCACAAGAGCAGTGAAGAACATGAAAGTAAGCAGGGCCAGCAGATCTTCAGGAACAACAGTGGACATGATTAAAGCACTCTGAGGACAGAAGAGAATGGTCCTGAAACAAGATATTGCATGACAAAATGTTAACATGCTAAGAACAGAGTGTTATAGAGCCAATTTGCAAACTTAAAGGTGACCCAATGGTTGTATTGATGACTCATCTACAAGAGCTCTTCATGAAGGTCATGGAAAGAATAAATGACTCAAAGCTGAAGGAAGTGATTACAATAGATAGCATGACATTTGGATTTCTGCCAGGAAGAGGCACATTACACACTACATAGTAAAGCAGCTACATGATGAACACTTGGACCACAACGGGAAACTATACCCTCAAGTATAGGGTGTTGTGTACTTATGCTTAATGAGAAAAGGTAGGCTTAAAAGCTTATAAGGCTTATCTAGGGCAACATACAGAAGAGCTAAAACATCAGTTTAAAAAGGTTTCTCAATAAGAGTTGGATGACAACAGGGATTAGCCCTATGCGCCTTCCTATTCATCACCCCATTGGATGTAATGAGGAAAATTATTCACAGGGGAACATCATGGGAGTGTTTTTTTTGCTGATTACTTGGTTGTTGTAGCAGACAGCAGGGAAACTCCAGTAGATAGGAGTGAGATGGCAAGAAAATCTCAGATATGAGGGACTGAAAGTAAACACTCAAAAGACAGAAGTTATGCTGAACAGCCAAAAAAGAAAGGAGAGATAAGGTAGAAAAATACAAGTGCTCAAGCACTATCATAAACACTGAAGGAGACTGTGAAGGGGCTGTCAGAGAATAAGTAAGCATGGTGTAGAAAACCTGGAGAGAAATATTTTGGGAAATCTATGATGAAAAAAATACAATAAGACTAAAAGTCAATGTGTATCAAGGAAGAAGATCAAGAGTGGAATCCATGAACCAGAAGAAAAGAAGAAGTACCAGAAAGATCAGTTATGAAAATGTTGAGGATGAGTTCTGGGAGTCAGCCTGAAAGACAAGATGGGAAATGACATCAAGATACAGTTGGGAGTATGAAAAGATCAGGGAAGCTAGAATCAGTGTTTCTCCACTGTTTTAGGCTCAAGGCACCCCTAGGAAAATGCCAGCTCCTAGTTTTCACTTATTTTTTGTTAAATATTTTTTGTTTACAGAAAGATGATAGAGCAATTTTTCTGTTGCAAAGAACTCAGAGTGTTTCTAACACTATGAATTCCTGTTTGAAATCTCTGAGATTTATCTTGTGAATCATGTCTGTACACTCAGCAGTAATAACATTGTGTGGCATTTTGTGGGTAACTTTGAAAGGATCTCAAGACACCCCAGGTACTGTGGCACTCTGTTACAAATCACTGAGCAAGATTGAGTCAATTTGGTCATATAATGAAGTAGGACAAAGAAACTTCTCTATGAATGATCTTAGTGGTCTGGTATGAAATTACCCAGATGGCAGTAGGCTGAGAAGACTACTAAGACTGAGGTGGAAAAACAATATTAGGAAGGATATGAGAGTGAGCATCTAACCAGAAAATGCAGGAGATTGCAACAACTGGAAAGTGATGATTCAAGTACCTGACCCAACCCTGAGACAGGAGCCATAGCCGTAAAGAAGAAATACTCATACATGATATAATTTTTTTAATACATCTTTTCTTTAAACATTTTACTGACTACCTTAAATAGTGTGAACAAATGAGGTCTGTTTCCCCTTCCAAAAGCCCCAACATCACCCCAAATGTCAATTTTTCAGTCTGATTTATGGGAATAGGAAAGTTTGAAATGTCACTGTCAGAATTTGTCATTGAACAGAAATTCTGCAGTTTGACAATTTATAATAATAATAATAGATCATAACAGAAACATGGGATGCCATCCTCTAAGTGCTTTTGTTAATAGATTAGTACTTTGCTTTTCAGTAATTTCAGTATAGATAAATGGAATTATCTATGACATGGAAACACTATTTTTAATTAGGGACACGTTAAGTAAATCACATCTCCATGAATATCAACACTTTCCAACTAAAATTATCTTATACTGAAAGACACTTTAATGATTAAATCACACTTACTTAAATCTAGCCCCAATAGGTTTAAAATAGCTCATTTCAAAAGTTATGTCTATGTCCTAAAGTAATACATCATCCTTTTCAAAATTCATTTTAAACTAACTGTAGTGATAGCTTCTTATCAGGTGTTCTAACACTGGAAGTCCTTCAGTGAAAAACTTAAGTCAGTTGTTTCTGAAACATAGTATAGCTCAGAAACAGATTTCATTTCCTTCACCTCCCACCATCTTTACCACACTGCCTACATCTGTCATATTAAAATATACTTTCCATAGTTAGACCAGTTCATGCCATACACCGTACTTTCTTAAGATTATTTTTATGTGCTAACATTCTCATTGAATAAGCAATTCTGAGGAATAAAATGTCTTTGAAAGGCCATATTAGACAGCTTAACACACTATGTGACAGGTTGCATTTCTGACAAATGACATACACACTTCCAAAATGAATCAGTTCAGGAACCCAAGGACTCCGATATCCAGCTTCTAACATTGACCAGTACCAGGCATGCTTGGAATGCAAGAAACACTGAAACAGAATAGTTTGCCCACAGGGGAAGTATTACATTTTGACAATTAAAAAGTTAAGAAAAGACAAATGCCCTATGGACCTGACCTGGATCAGTCCATGAAGGAGGTTTATGACAAGACTGAAGACAAAACTTGAGAGTTTAGGGCAGAGAAGAGAGGACCCGGGGCTGAGAAAGTCCCGTATCCCACTCCCAGGAAAAGATGACCATAAGTAAGCTCCAAGACTGGAGTTACCAACTGTACCTCCTTGAAAAAAAAAGAGAGACAGCCTTGTCCATGGGTGCTCTGCAAAAGATCAAAGAGCTGGGGAGAACTTAACATGGACTGGAAAGCTTAGGCTTTGTTGAGGGATGACATGGGAAAACTCAGCAAGCTACTCTTCTGAAAACAGAAATATAAGGCCAAAGAAATGATGCAGAAGGGATGGGGAACGTCAGAAAGATATGACTTCAGGGTGAACTATGTAACATTAGCAACAATGCAAAAATAGAGATACTGAGGGCCGTGATAAGAAGTTTATTCCTAACTCCTAGAGCAAGAGATTATTCCCAATAATATGAGGGTCTCCATTCTGTCAAGAAATGCTCAAAATCTTTTAGATGTTCTGTCCTCTATTTTGGGCAGAACGAGCACCTACTTTATCTTTATTGTAAGGCCAGAATGAGAATCCCTGATTTTGACAGGGCTATTTGTCTATTTGAACATTGTTTAAGAAGTCTCCTTGTCAATTTACTCTCATCCATTTGGTTGTTCTATTTTTTCCCTCCTTGTGATCCAAAACCAATGTGCAGTTTTTAGAGGGGAGAGTTCCTATTAAAATGAAGTAGTAATATACTCCCTATGAAATCATCCCACAAAATCTTTTCCTAATTTGAAGAGGAGCTTGCTCTTCCTGACACTGTTCAATGTTCATCAGATTCTCCACAGTGCTTTGATTCTTCTTTCACTTCTCCCAGTTTATTCAAAAATTCAAAATGATTAGCATCATCTTGCCTGGGCTAAAATATTCTTTTAACAATCTCAAAACATATGCCCATTTACTGTGACATTTTCTTTAGACATGATTTTCTGTCTTTCCATACTCTTTTTTCTAAAGTATTTAGGATGGTTTATTCTCCAGAGTTTTTAGATGTGTCCACAAAGATACTGATTTGAGAGCCAAATTCTACTTTCACTTACAAAAAGTGTAAATTTACCCTAAGTCCTACTAAAGATACTGGAATTATTCCAAATTTACAGCAGTGAAACAAAGAAAGATCTGACCTTCATTTGCTCTGCTGAAATGACTCAGTTAACTGACATTAATCCTGAAGTTTTTGTTTTACCCATTAACTACAGCAAATATCAGTTCTGAGTAGTTGGTAAAGAAATGGTGACTTCTTACCCATCTTCAGCCTGACCTCTTCCTACTCCATATCAATTTTAAATACTGCACCAACAACATTAAGTCTGTTTCAGGATGCTGCATTCCACAGTATTCTCCTACTGCTTCCTCTTCCAGTGTTGAATACCAGTCATAACTCGGTGCTTGAGCACCTTGGGTTCCAGACATGCACAAGGCAGTGTGAGTGGCTGCACTGCCACTGGTGCAATGGTGGCAATGTCAACAGATCAGCTTCTGCTCTTTCTGTACCCGTGTTTTATAATGCCACCTTTAGACACAGGGGGCACTGACAGACATGGAAAAAATGCACTCTACCAGAAGCAGCAGTGTGTTAGTTTGACCTGGCTGCAGAGCACCTGTAGAAATTAGGGCTGTGCGAAGCTTTGGCAGCCATTTCATTTCAGAGGTGTTTTGGCCGGATTTGGCACCTGAAAAAATGAATCTAAATCGGAATGGGAGACGAAGAAAAAGCTCCAAAACTAAACAAAAGCATGCAAAACATTTCAGAAAATTTCTCAGCTATATCTGTGTTTGCAGCAGGATCAGCAGCAGAGAGCAGCATCTGGAAGCTTGCAGCTTGGTAGTCCCTTTCTAACAAGTTGTAGTCAATCCTTTCCCACTTACCCTTGCCTACCTTCCCTGTTGTTATCCCTTTCAACTCTTTCTTCCCCCCAAATCCTGTTATTTGTTCTCGTTATTTCCCCGCACCCCAAAACAAAAAGAAAGCTGTGCTTTCCCTGGCAGTGTCTTACCACTATGTAGGAAAGCACTACACATACACACACACACACATTTTTCAGCACAACAAACATAAAGCATGCTGAAAAGGCAGGCACCAGGTCTTATAGCAGAGGAGTGAGAGAGGGCACAGGGAGATTTGTAAATGCCCCCAATCCCCCAAACTTAGACACATCCTCTGTTCTACCAGGCATGAGGCTTCTGCTGCTAGTGGCAGCAAGGCGGTAGAAGCAGTGTCTGCACCTGCACCACCTCCACTCGCACCAGTTATAATGAGCTCCAGCATGACAGTCTCCAGAGGACAGGAGCCGTGTGCCATTGCCAGGGTAGGAGGGGGAAGGAGGGGAAATCTGAGTTTGTGCTCCACACCCCTCAAAGTCTCTTTAGTGTGTTCTCCACAGCAACAGAGATCATGGGGGCCATGAACTGCATGATGCAGGGGTGCCTCATTGGGCAGGGTGACCATGGGTTCATGGTCAATCCATCATACCCCCACCCTGCCTCCCAGAGTGGCTTAGAAAAGTGGCAGGAATGGGAGGGGGAGTCATCGCAGCAGGTGAGGGGACTCCAACTTGGCGCGGCAGGACTTTCTCCTCTAGCCTCCAGCTGTGGCTCCTGCCACACCATGCAGCTCCACTCTGGACTGAGGGAACTTCCTTCAGCCTGGCAGCTTCAGCCCAGTTCATGTTGAAGCTGCTGGGATGAAGGGACCTCTCTGAGCCCCAAGTAGTGCTGTACAGCTGAAGACAAGGGGAAAAGCCTTGCTGGGCCAAACCAGCTTCCCCTTGCCTACCGCGGTGACTCCCCCTCCCATTTCCACTGCTCCTGAGCTGTTCTGGGTGATGGCCAGTGAAGAGTTTCAGCCCTGCAGCTTGTGCCCCGCATGTAGAGCTCCTACAGCAGCCCCCAGACAGAGAGCCAATTCTCAGCAGCAAGGGGAGGCAGTGCCCAGCAGACCCAGCTTGGGTCCCTGCTGGTGGGACAGAGAGGGTGGACTGAAACCCTTCTCTGGCCAGTTCAGCCTGAACTGCCCCCGCCACAGCTTTCCTACAACCAAGGGCATGCTCTAGCAGCCCCAGCTCCTGGCCCAAGCAACTGCAGACGTGTCTGTGCAGTTAAAAAACCAGTTCAGCCTAGCCAGGTTAAACTAACCTGCAAAGGTTGAATCAATTCAGGCTCTGGCTTCTTGAATATCTGTTCCTAGCCTGGAGGTTTTGAAGATCCAACTAGACAAAGCTTTGGCTGAAATAATCTAGTTGGGGATGGTCCTGCTTTGAGCAGGGGATTGGACTAGATGACCTCCTGAGGTCCCTTCCAATCCTAATTTTCTATGATTCTATGACTGGAAAGCCCATATTATGCTATATCAGTTTATGTTACTGTTATCATCATATAGATCATGTTATGCTGTCTGTATATATCTATTGTTTGGACCATGTTTAGTCAAGGAAATGGAGTGGGTAGAATTGTTAAATCTCTTTCGATATTGTGGCACTTGGGCAAGAAGAATTGCCACTTCCAATCACAGGCAGAAGGAGACATTATTGGGCTAGATGCCCAAGGCATTGTCTGCCTGTAATGGGGAAATTAACTACTCTTTAACAAACACATCTGAAAGAAAGGGCCCATCATCCAGAGAAATACCAAGCGTCCTAGTGGGAGAAGTTTCTGGAGGATTCTGGAGACTCATGAACAATTAGAACAATGCTGATGGTGGAAGGGGGAGTTGCTGGCTGGGAGGAAAGATCCTTGAGGAAAGGGATATCAGTATCTATTGAGCATGGGAGTTAGGGATACAGATTCTGATCCAGAACTTCCTAGACCTGAAATGCTAGAGGCTAAAAATGGGAGTGGAATAGTGGGAAAAAAATCCCATGTCATACCCAGTTCACTCTCCCTTTCAGCATCCACCCTCTGCCACTGTGTGACATAGGATACTTGGCAAAATGGACCTGGCTTAGTAAATGGTAGCTCTTTTGGTCTTACACTGAGATTTTTTAGAGTCTAGTTATGATAGAATCGTGAGTCTATGGATTTTTTTTTCAGGTTGAAGAGTACAAGGCCCCAGCAACTCAGGCTGGGAGAATCAATGGGAAGGCTAATTTCTGTGAAGAAACGCACAAAATCTTTTAGATGTTCTGTCCTCCATTTTGGACAGAACTAGCTCCTACTTTATCTTTTTTTGCAAGGCCAGATGGAAAATCCCTGATTTTGATGCGCCTATTTGCCTGCATTCTGTGTTTGATACTGACACGTCTTTCAGCAGGGCTTAGCTGTAGCCAGATGAGGGTAGAAAACTTTATTTGTCTTTTAATTAAATATAATTATTTTGTCCTACATA
>NW_017728906.1:175608388-175627422 GCF_001723895.1 Crocodylus porosus | reverse complement strand
GCAACGTTACCCCCAGACTGTGCTCCGGGAGAGGGGTCGGCCAAGCATAAGGCACCGCTAGGGAGGCATTCAGAGTCTGGAAGGTGGTCGGGCGCAGGGAGGTGGGCGGCTCAACGCAGGAGCACCCCCTACTGGCCCGCCACAGCTCATTCTATGGAAAGTGGGACCTAAAATTCTTTCACAACCCAAAGGAGAGAACATCTAGAGCTGGCAGAGATTCCCTTGCTATAGGGTTCAATATAAGGGAAGTGGAGGTAAGGCTTGTGGGGATGAGGAGTTACCCCAAAGTAAACCTTCATCAGTTCCTTGGGTCAAGTGGCAGGACAACATGGAGAAACTTGGGGCTCTAGAGGCACCCTGTGAATAGGTTTGTGACAGTAACATTTTACAGTCATTTTATTCTCCTTGTACATAGATGCCAGGCAGTTTTTCTACACAAAATAGAGGATCATGTACCTTATCTTTGGGCATAACCGTGGCTGAAACCATAACTGCTGAAATTCTATAGTACAGACCTATCAAGTAGTCGGGCTGAAAAAGTATAGCAGCAGCTGAAACATGAAGAATACTGAACCCATGCTTTGTTCTCTGCCCTTGAGTCCATTTCTTGGTCTGTGTCCTGCTATCCAAAATTCTTGATACTTGAAAGATCAGCTCTCCTTCTGTGACCGTGACATCACACAGATGTGAAGAAATGGCAAGCAAAGCAATGCATTTCTTTAACACTCTAGGAATGAAGAAATATTGTTAACAACATTTTTAAAAGGCTTGAGCATTTTATTTTGTGCTTCGGAGGTGCTCTGATACAGCATTCAGATGGTTATGGTCATAAATTAAAGTAAAGCCTTTCATAAATTTCCCCTCATACAATAAAAAGCGTAGAAAATAGAGAAGTCAAGAATCACCAAAACAAATAATAGTCACATCACTTATTACACTCTGGGGCTAGGGATAGACATTCAAAAAACCTGAGACTGAATTGATTCAATCTTTTCAGGTTAGTCTAACTTGCCTAGGCTGAATTAGTTTGTAACTGCATAGACATCCTCTCTGGAATGAAAAAATGCAGGCACATGCCTGCAGTGGCTAAGGCTAGAAGCCGTGGGGGCTGGGGAGGGACACTAGAGCAGTCCTCCCTTCCCTTGCACAGTGCTTACGTGAGAGGGAGTGTAGACAAGCCCAGGTAGAACATTCTGATTAGGGACGGGTCCCCCCGTGGGTGGTCAGCAAAGGAGCCAGCAGAGATTTAGATAGTATTTAGTTATAGAGCAGGGAATATTTATCAGCCCATCAGCACAACAAAAGGATTTCTCATTAGTTCAAGCTCTTCTTAAACAACTTATTCCAAAGAAGGAACAGAAGGGCATTACCAGCTACCTGCTGATAAGCTCCCAAAAGTCCTAAGAGGCACTGTGCTGTCTGCCTTTGTCCTGTCTCCCACACCATGGACTGTAGCCAGCATGTGGTATGCTAATTAATGCTGAGAGGTATCTGTATAAGGCAGGAAGGAATCCCTGTTTCAGCAGGGAGTGGTGAGTGGGTGTGGCGGGGGGTGGGAGGGAAGAAGGAAGAAGCCAGGCAGACCCCACTGTATGTGCAGTCTCTGCTGGAGCTGCAGCCAGTGAGCAGAGGGGAGGAGCCAGCCCTGCCAGGCTGAAGCAGAAAGCAGAGCCCCACCCACCATTGCAAAGCATCTGGAATTCTGGGGGACTCTGATTTAAACTTAAACCAGGAAGGGGTCCAGGACAGACATTGCATAAACCGGTTTGACCCAAATCAGTTGAATCTGATACTACATTCAAACAGGTTTATCTCAGGCTGGTTTTGGCCATTTTGAAACTGGCCCCTAGTGGGTCGCTTTACCACTTGCACCAGGAATTTGTCCCCCAACACTCTCCAGAAACTTCCCAAATTGCCTGTGCACCTCTGTATTGTCCTCCTAGAAGACGTCAGAGTGACTGAAGTTCCCCATCAGAACCAGGGCCTGTGATCTGGAAATTTCTGTTAGCTATTTGAAGAAAGCCTCATCTACCACTTCCTCCTGGTCTGGTGATCTATAGCAGAACCCCAGCACAATATCACCCATGATGCTCTCCCCTCTGACCCTAACCCAGAGACTGTCAACAGGTCTATCTCCAGTTTCATACTGGAGCTCTGAGCAATCATATTGCTCTTTTACATAAAGTGTAACTCTTCCCCCTCTTCACCCCTGCCTGTCCATCCTGAACAGTTTGTACCCACCTATGGCAATGCTCCAGTCAAGTGAGGTATCCCATCAAGTCTCTGTTATTCTGATCTCCTCATTGTTCCGTGACTGTGCAAGGACTTCCAATTCTTCCTGCTTGTTTCCCAGGCTCTGTGCATTCATTTGCAGGCATCTAATGTAACTAATCAATTGCCCCAATTTCTCAGGAAGGATGAGAACATCTTCCCTATTGCCCGCTCCTGCTTGCCCTTCCTGAAGGTCACCCATTTCCCTACTTACCTCAGGGCGTTGGTCTCCATCCCCCCGTGAACCTAGTTTAAAGCCCTCCTCACTAGGTTAGTAAGCCTATCTGCGAAGACACTCTTCCCCCTCTTTCCAGCAATCCTTCTTCTTGGAAGAACATCCCATGGTTGAAGAAGCCAAAGCCCTGCTGGCAACACCATCTGCACAGCCAGGTGTTGATCTGGAGGATGCACCTGTTCCTGCACAGGCTCTTTTCCTTGACCAGAAGGAACAAAGAGAACACAACCTGAGCCCCAGACCCCTTCACCCTTGCACCCTTGCACCCTTACAATAGTCACTTATGATAAGCTCAGGGTCTCCCCTGGCAATATCATTGATGCCCACATGGATGAGCAGCATGGAGTAGTAGTCAGAAAGCTGGATGAGCCTCAGTAGTCCCTCTGTGACATCTCAGATCCAGGGTCCAAACAAGCAGCAGACTTCCTGAGACAACAGGTGAGGTTGGCAGATGGTATTCTCCATCCCATGCAGAAGGAAGTCTCCAACCACCATTACCCATTACTACTTCTTGGTGGTGGTTGTCTCAAACTTTCCCACCTTTGTGAGGCCTGGCCTGTCTTCCTCCACCAATGGAACATGCACCTTCCTCTCTGTTGCTAGGACTGCATATCTGTTCTCCTAATGAACTTCTGGAGGTAGAAGTGAAGAGACCCTTTTACTGCCAGAAGTCACAAGCCATCCACACAGTGAGACCAAAGAAGTCATACCAGTACAACAAAACACAAAAAATATTCATGACATATCACAAACCCCCTGGACCAGTGTAAGGTTTATGGCACTTACCATTTGGATTCAGGTATTGTTTCTACTTATTTTTTAATGATATAAACAACAAGCATTGGGCACTCAGTAGACAGGATCTCATGTGAGTAATGAGGTTTGAGTTGTAGTGTTTTACTGTAGCAGATATATTTGAGAGAAAATGGAGAGGAAAGACATACAACTAGACTGACGCTGTAACCCACAACTACCCTGAAGTCCCTTCCTTTCACTCCTGAATTTTTCAAGCCTTAATTTAAATCATTCTCCTAGCCTTCCAGCAGTGCCAAATATGTTCACCTGTCTCCCTTCTTTGCTGAAATATACATAGTACCAATTGTATCAGATAAATTATGAAAAAACAGATGTCTATGTACAATCACATGACAAAATCCAAATGTAGTTTGATCATTGCTGTTGGTATACCTTTGTGCTTCTTTATAAGGCAACCCGAGGAACTGCAAGCACCGAGTGGTATTAATTATGGATTTCAAATCAAAAGAAGAAGTAGCAGATTGGAATAATTTTAAATGGTAATGAATCCAACATCAGATTACCAGAAGACTAATGAGAACCAAGGTAGTTTGAAGTGGCATATTCAAATCAGAATTAAATTTTATATTCTTTTTTAAGTATGAATAATTTAAACTTCCCAAAAGTGTTCCAGTTTTTAAGATATGAAAAATAATGGCTCAAAAATAATCTCTCAAGCTGGTCAGGTCTGCATCATTTATAGTGCTTGACTCTGTGCAGTGTATGCATGTACACATACATGCACACATACACTGTGTATATACACATGCACATTGCCTCCACATTGTTTTGATACTTTTCTTCATTCTTTTCCCTCCAAAACCAAACACAGATCGTAAATATTTTTACTTGATATAATTACAAAAGAATAAGGTCATGAAATGTCAGGGTAAAATTCCTTTCCTAATAACCCATAAATTGCCCATAAATGTATGCGCTTCAACTGACTGAAAGTATCCAAAATACCTCCTGACACCTCCTGACATAAATGAGACCCATCAGAAAAGAAAATGGCGTAAGTGTTTGCAGGATTTCTATCAAACCAGGGGGATTGGTCCTTTTTATCTCTTTCTGTTTTCTAACTGCTGTGGTAGAACAAACTTATCTTTATCATTTGCCTTCCCTTTCTTTAGTTTGTTACTTCTTTCATACTATTCACCCTCATTGCCCCTCATATAAAATTTAGACTATGAGCTTTTTAGGGAAAAGATCATATATTACTAGATCTTTTCTACAATTCTTACCCCAAATTCTTTTGGGTTCTAAAATTAATTCCTTTCATCTTGAAAACCAATCCTCTAAACAACTATATTTGTGGTATAAGCACCAACACGTGGGGTCATTAAAGCCAGACAAAGCATTAGAAAGCGTGCCCTACAGTAAACTGCAAAAGGCTGTTTCCATCATCATTATTATTATTCTTTAATTTTAAGATACAAGCAGGATTCTGGTAAAGTGTGAGGTTTCTTCCAGAAAAAAATTCCTTTTGTTTCTAATCATAATAGATTCTGATACAATCCAGCTGTTTCAGCTCATAGACAGGAAAGGAAGTTAATGACGTGACGGTCCTACTGGTAGACCCAGTTATGTAATAAGAAAGCATAAATCCTACCGGGATTAATTCTACTGTCATTTATTCAGGATCCATACATGTATAAATCCATTAACTCAATGGTGGAACACCAGAGTTACACTGGTGTAGCAGACAACAGACTATTTCTCTCTGTTTTAGATGGATTAAACAGAATTTGGCAGGAATGAAGGAACAGTTGGTAAACACATTCAAACCCTGCTCCAATTGCAGCTAACAAAATAACTCCTTTTAACTTCAGTGGAAGTAGGATTTCTAGTTTGATCAAACTATTTGAAAAAAACCTGGTAATTATTGCATAATTATCTGGAACAAAGAACTATTAGAAGATTATTGAGGTTCAAAGGACAATTACAAAATTTAATCTCTGCTCCTAAAGGAAGTTAATGAATACATTTTCTTTAAACTAAGTCTCTTCAGCAAATAATGAAATTCTTCAAACAACTGGTGAAAAAATGCAACTACTAAAACAATACATGTTCTTTCCATCAGAACATTAATACTTTCAAGTTTTCCTCTTGACTGAGCACCAAAGACTTGAATTAACAGCTACAATAGACTGAAAATAAGAAACCATTTAGTTATTGTTAACTAACCATTTCCAATTTCCAACAATTTCCCTACTGTAGAAAGTCAGTGCATTTTAAATCAGTGAGATAATGTTAATTTAGCATCACCTGAAACATTACTATTTGTATGTCCTAGAGTAATGTTGAAGTCTTCTCTCCTATTAGCCAAGAAATCTAAGAATCCAGAAACATCTGGATTTATACCTCAAACTGAACAGTTAAATAAGTCAACAAAAAAACATGATGTTGTGAATGTCCCTTCTAGTAGTCTGAGAATACTATTAGATTTTTAGAGCAAACATCCCATAAAGGAAAGTACTTAAATATAGGTTGTAAACAGGGCTTATTTTAACACCCCCTTAACAATCAAATATGTTGCATCATTACTAACATAGCAAACTAAGCCAACGAGTGGTTTTGTGAGTGTACATATTCCCATCCAGTTTTTTCAAGTTTGCAGTTTGAGAGGTGGTAATTTGTGTGAGTTTCAATCTCTATTGTTATTTCTAAGTACTCAGACGTGAGCTAAGGGTACATGAGCACAACTTAATGCCAGGCTGAGGTATGAATTTATAATGCATCATCTACTGTGCAGTAAATGTCCACATTTACACTCTCACCCCACTTTCATTAAGGGGGTAAGATACATCACAATTAATATAGAAGAGAGCCATTCAAATGGGTAGTTAATAGGGGTTGCAAAGTGGGCAATATTTGATTTGGATTCAGATTCAGCCCAATTCATGGGACAGTGATTCGATTCGCTAATTCAGATCACTGTCTCAATTCAGTTCGGCCGAATCTGAATCTGAAGATTCTAGTCTGATTTGGAGAATGAGCAAATCAGACAGAGACAGCTTTATATGTTTTTTCTACACACCTCAAGGTACCAGCCTTGGCTCGTGAACACTAAGATGGTGAGGCAGATGGAGCATCCCACAGGAGCACAGGGGGGCCCACCATGTGCTTGGCAGCGAACCCAGAAGTGGACTGGAAGTAGTTCCAGTCCACTTCCGGGTCCACCACAGAGTGCACAGGGGAACCCCTCCTCCCCCCACACCTACCTGACTCAGCAATCAGCGGTGGGGGGACCCCGGGTGCCACCCCAGACCCAGAAGGCACCAGTTGCTGAGCCAGAGGGTGCAGAGGGGGCCCCATGTGCTCTGCAGTGGACCCGGAAGTCCAGGGCCTGGAAGTACTTCTGGTCCACTTCTAGGTCTGCTGCCAAGCATGCAGGGGACCCTCCCCCTGCACTCCCACTGGACACTCCATCCGCCCCACCATCTCAGTATTTGCAAGCCACACCTAGTACTTTGAGGTATGTAGAAAAAAACATATAAAGCTGTGTCTATGGCTAAATCGTTGAAACTCTCCGAATCGATTTGGTGGCTTCCGATTCGATTTGGAAAGATTAATGGATCTCCTGATTCGATTAGGATTTGGAGAATTGGCCACCAAATCAGGCTGAATCTCCTCTGAATTGAATCAGTGACCAAAGCTTTGCACAGCCTTAGTAGTTACCATTGGGTTTATATTGCAAGTTAGACATTAGCTTACTTTGCAGTACATTTTTCATGCATCACACCCTACGGCAGAGGTATCAAACTCATCTGGCTCATCCAGATTGGGCCCACAGACTGACCCCATGTGCTGGAGCCAGCATGCAGCACCAGACTGCCTTGGGTGCCATATGCACCAGGTACCTCAGACTGGCTTCTGACACCACATGCTGTGTATGCAGTTAAAGCTGGTTATGTACTGCATGCTATACATGGGACCAGTCTGAGACCCACATGAACACTCTAACTGGATGATAGGGCTCTGTAGGCTCATGAGCTGTTATCTTTGACACCCCTGCCCCAAACGATTACTGAAATAAGTCTATTTTCAAATGGTGCAGTGATTTACGTCTCTTAAAAGTGAGTGAAAAATGAGTGTCACATTGCAGGATCAGAATGGCCTTTTATATTGATTTATTTTCCACTGGTCTTGTAAACAAGTTAGTTAGTGACTTGCACTGTTTCCTTCACAGTGGATCAGCTTCAGTAGGAGCAGAGGAAGGGAGCTCCACCAAGCCTAGCTCATAGCTTGATGCTTAGTACACTTTTGCAAGCAATGTGGTTTTAAATCCTATCAAGCTAAGGAATGCTTAAACTCCATTTCTTCCATCTCCAAGTAAAGTGCTCTAACCTCCAAGTTGTTATATAAAAGGGTGGGCAACATCTTCTATCCTGGTTGTTGTATTTAAAATAAAAATGGCTATGGTTGCTCTGTTTTGTGCTGAATTCAATATTGTTTATAATTGTTTGTAATGGGTTAGATATACTCTTATCATCCTCTACAAGACTGGGTTCTGCCCAAGAACTGCCCCACCCAGTTTCTGTGTCTAAATGGGACTTAAGCACATGTTACTGGGTAAAAAAAAGGGAACTCCCTATTAAAAGTAGGCACCTCTCAGGTTAGATCGTTGCTGACCAAGGAGCTTTTGGATCACAGTTTTGGATTTAGGTGATAAACTGTAGCTAAGTCTCAGCTTGTTTGATGCCTAAGCAGTTTTTTTCAAATCTGTGTCCTATTTTGTGCATCTAATTTACAGCTTTTACTTTTATTGCTTTATCCAAAAAATTTTTATTTAGAGAAAAAAGTACACCATATTAAATACATCTCAGATAGATTTCTTAGTGCCAAATACAAAATAAGATACTAAGGGAAACTACTTATTGATCACCTTAATGTGGAACTAGATATAGAGGCACTGAGTGTGCCTATACATGACCTTAGAGGCTGCTGTGACATGCTGGAATTCCAACATGTTGGAGCACACTCAGTTAATTGACTCTGATGGAGTGTGGCAATTACCATACTCTAGCAGCATCCTGCACCTTGTGTATCAGCATCCCTGCACTTAAAAATGGTGGCAGGGACACTCAAACTGAAGCTCAAACAAACTTCAGTTCAAGTGCCCGCGCCTCCATTTTTAAGCACAGGAACACTGATACACAAGACATAGTAGCGCTTTCATTAGAGAGGCTCACAGAGTTGGTCTAGTTAAAGAACCACCCCTCCACCCCCCAGCCCTGGAGCACATGTAAAAGTGCCCTGAGATAGTAGTCGAAAGAAAAACAAGGGCAACATTGGCCCAAATGGGGCAGCTGACAACCAACATCCAGGAAAAAGCTAATCTCCTTAATGGTTACTTTGTATTGGGTTTCCACCAGCCCAAGGGGATCTCCCTGCCTACCAAGAAGCAGGATTGCCAGGCATGGGCAAATACACACCCATCATTGGCAAAGATCTTGTGAGGGAACACCCTGAGAGTCTGGACACCCACAATTCAGCTGGCTCAGATGGAATGCACCCTAGAGTGCTAAAAGAACTGACAGACATCATAGCGCAGCCATTGGTGAGGATATTTGCGAACTCGTGGTGCTCAGGTGAGGTTCCTGAGGATTGGAAGATGGCCAACATGGTGCCCATCTTTATGAAAGGGAGGAGGGAAGGGAACTACAGGCTAATCAGTTTGACCTCCATCCCTGGGAAGATATTGGGGGGCGGGGGGAAATCAAAGAAACCATTAACAACAGGCTAATGGAATGTAACATTCTGAATGATAGCCAGCATGGCTTCATTGTGGGTAGGTCTTGCCTGACCAACCTCATTTCCTTCTGTGACCAGGTTATGCATCACCTGGACAAAGGAGAAGAGGTTGATATCATCTACTTGGACTTCAAAAAAGCCTTTGACTTGGTCTTACATGAAGTCCTCATGGTTAAATCAGGGAACTGTGGCCCTGACAACCTCACAGTCCGATGGATGGGGAACTGGCTACGTGGTCAGACCCAAAGAGTGATAGTCGATGGAACTGTGTCAACATGGCACATGGTGACCAGTGGCATCCCCCATGGCTCTATACTTGGACCAGTACTTTTTAACATATTTATAAATTATCTGGACTCAGGTATCAGAAGCAGATTGGCTAAATTCACTGATGACATCAAACTATGGGAGGATAGGCTGGTGATTCAGACTGACCTGGACAGGCTTCAAGGTAGGCAGATCAAAACCTGATGGCATTCGACACTGAAAAATGCAAGGTGCTCCACCTTGGGAAATAAAGTTCACAGCATACTTACAGGCTCAGCAGTGCTACACTCACCAAAAGGAACTTGGGGGCCATGACTAACCACAAGATGAACAGAGCCACTAATGCGATACTGCAGCCAGCAAAGCAAAAAAAGCCCTGGCTTGTATTTATTGATGCATCTCAAGCAAGACCCAGGAAGTCATACTCCCGTTGTATTCAGCCTTGGTGAAGCCACAGATGGAGTACTGCATCCAGTTCTGGGCTCTGCACTTTAGAAAGGATGTGGAGAAGCTTGAGAGAGTCCAGAGAAGAGCCATGTGCATGATCAGTGGACAAGAGAACAAGTCTTATGAGGAAAGGCTGAGAGGCATGGGACTCTTCAGCCTGGAAAAGTGAAGGCTCAGGGGGGACTTGGTGGTGGCCTATAAGTATATTAGGGGTGTGTACTAGGAACTGGGAGAACATCTGTTTACCAGGGCACTCCAAGGGAAGCCAAGTTCTAATGGTCATAAACTCTAGGAAGACCATTTTAGGCTGGACATAAGAAAAAACTTCTTTACCATCCTAGTTCCCAGAGTCTGGAATAGATTCCCCCCAACAGAGGTGCAAGTACCTACTCTGGACACCTTTAGAACACACTTTGATGCTCATCTTGCTGGGATCATTTGACCCCAGCAGACTTCCTGCCCCTTGGGCAGGGAGCTGGACCTGATGATCTTGCAAGGTCCCTTCGAGCCCTAATGTCTATGAAATCGATAAGATACTACTTGCATATTTCACATGGTCTAATCTGCATCAGATTCATGGTAAGGTCATGGCTTGTCTTAATTTGCATCAGTGTGGGAACACTTGCTTCAGAGGGATTCATAAAACTCTGAAAATCATCCTGAGCACATTTTTGCTTGCCTTAGGGAACATTACAACTGACGTTCTAGTTCCCAGAATTCAACTCTTCTATGTTCACAGCATTACACAAATAATACACGACATATGAGAGAACAAAAAGAACAAAAATGTAAAGAAGGGGCTATCATGTCAGCTACATAAAGTATTATTCAAGTCCACTATGTTGGCATCTATAAAATCTAGTCCCCTTGAAAAGTTCTGAGAGATGGCCCACCTGGCACCTCACCCTTCTTTGGTCACTTTCCTCACAGACAGAATTATTTGCCAGTGTAAAATACCATTTGCTTAATTTGCTGATAACATTTGTTCAGATAGGTGGCACTCTCTCATGCAGATGGAGCCTCTGGTTGTGTCATGAAATGGCTGCTCCATTGCTTCTGTGAAAGAACCTTGGCCATCAGAGCTGTGAAAAATCAGTGGGACTCATTTTGTTAAAGTCTCTCTCCCAGAAGGCAATCACTGTTCCAATCACTGTAAAACATGAAACATTTTTTTCCTTTCTTTAAAAAGCCTTTCAGCATGAGTAATCATAAATATCTAAGAAAATTTTATTACAAAGATGGTGACAAGCCAGCTACAGCACAAGGCTTTATGTAGATTCCTGGATCCCCATCCATTTGACTGTAGACAGGGGCACGGAAAGAAGAGCACTTCATTTATTCTGGAATGCAAAATGGTTAGGAACCTGTGTAATCTTATTATGGTGTTGTTGCATATTACAATTCATACATGCTAACTTTAAGGAATGTTAGGAGGTATTAAAGTTAGTACATGATGTAAGCATCACACATTATAGGTTAATACCCTATCTAATGCACGCAGCTCTGACTTGCTGCTAAAGGGCTGGTGAGCAATATGGATAGGAGCTGCTAGGTCTGCTCAGCTTTCCAGTTCTCCAGCAGCAGACTGCTCATCCACCCTCAACCCCCCTTTCCCCACAGCTCCCCACTCACTCATGGCTGCCCAGCACTC
Source organism: Crocodylus porosus (assembly GCF_001723895.1). Taxonomy (NCBI): domain Eukaryota; kingdom Metazoa; phylum Chordata; order Crocodylia; family Crocodylidae; genus Crocodylus; species Crocodylus porosus. The sequence goes on along the minus strand of NW_017728906.1, from coordinate 175,615,999 downwards.
TGTCAGTCCAGAACAATAGACTTCTGGATGATAGATTATCTGCGTGAGGAAGGCTGGAAGCAGTGTATCCTGGGATACTAGAGGACCGCAAATTGCTGGTATTGATCCCATGGAACAGACTGAGGCTACTGCAATGGAGACTGCTTAACACCACCTGGAGATAATCCTCATCCAGAGACGTAACTTTGAGACTCTTGAATCAGAGAACACTTAATATGCCTTAGTGCACAGATATTCCCATCTTAAGAACATGTAATGTGTAGGAAGGTAACATTTAACAACACTCAGCCTTTGAAAAGGCTCAGATGCACCTGATGATGACTATTATTGACTCCTCTATGGTACAAGGAAGGAATGTGTTTGATTGTTTTACCCTGTTTCCGTACCTTCTTTTCAGGGAAAACCCAAAATATAAGTTACGGGGGCTGATTGTTCTCTCTAAGTAATACTCCATACTGGATGCATCTACACATGCACATTTTACTATACAGTAACCTAAGTTTGTACTGTTTCTCCTACATGCGTGTCCTGGAGCAGCAGGGGGTTAGGGGTGTGCAGACAGCAGGGCTGGAGTGGGAAGCACAGGAGGAGGGGGTTGGCCAGAGCCTCCCACAGCCAGAGCCCTGGGCCTGGCTAGCAGGCGCCTGGCTGCCTTGGGGGTCTAGGTGGGTGGGGGTGGATATGTGAGGCCAGCAAGGCTAGCACCATGGCCAGAAGCAGCATGGGATGCTGGTCACCGGGGCAGAGGAAGGGACAGGGGCAGCATGGGGACGCAGAGTGGGCGGGGGGGGAGCTACTGTGTGCTGCCCCTGTGCTGGGAACATGGCTCCCAGGTAGGGTGGCCATCATAGGTGACAGTTCAGTTGTCTTCTGTCCTCTACTGATATGAAACCGGATGCCTTTATGTCTTCTATTTCTCTTGAAAACACAGATTAATAAATAAATGATTTTTTTCCATCCAATTCTAAAATTTCTATTTCCACACATGGACTAATATATTATTAAAAGCTACTTCAGAGCTCTTTATCACTTTTTCTCTTGTGCATCCCAGCTAAATTTAACACAAGTTCTCCAGAGCTAATCAGGACATTCATCAAACTAGGCTATTGCAAAGGAAAAATAGGAAACCTCAGTAAAACTCTTTTTATGGAACATTTAACACATATATTGCAATTTAGTTTTCATGAAAGAAATATGACATGCCCACTGACAGAGAAGGGAATTCATTATAACCTATACCGTTCCCATCAAAATAAATGCTTTTGTAATGATATTATCTTAAAAATAATTTTTAAAAATATCAATACTATTTGTATAAATTATAGGAGCACAGCATGTTAACATTCAATGTCTCACATCATTTGCTCGCCATAAAGATGCTCAGACTGAAATGTACAAATCTATCATTAATAACAATCATTGCCTAATTCTTTAATTTTGAGTATGTGCTTAAAGTCTCCAAAATGGCCTCATCAGGCATAATGGCTGCAATCTTAACAAACCCACTAAAATTAAACCACAGCCTGATGGAAGATATAGGCTTAGAGAAAAGAAAACATTCTGAAGAGTCTACTGCTTTGGTGCATTTCTCTTTTGTCAAAGGTATAGGCCTAAAGAGCATCAAGAAAGTCTACAATGGGTCAGTAATGTTTTCGAGTAGTGCCAAACACCCACAAACCTCAACTTGTAAGATGTTGTCATGCTGGGGTGGATGGCAGGGAAGTCATAAGGAGCCAAATCCTTGTTGCAGGTTGGCCCCTTCCCTACTGTCCAACCTGAGGCAGGCATAACAAGCAAAATGCCTTTGCATGTCCATCTCTGGGAACCATGCTGGGGTTTGCCTACCTCTAGTCTACAATATTAATTGTGTTAGTACATGATGCATGACACCAACAGAGGATATCAGAGATTCAGAAAAGATTAATCAGTATTCTGGTGGTTGGTTTTCAAACTTAAGCCAGAACAAATTAAAATTGTACTTTAATTTTTCAGTGAAAAAGTTAACATTATTATAAAATAAATTTCACCTAAACTGCTTCCAAACAGAATGATTAAAAATACCCATACAGGACTCATAGGGCATCTCCACAAATGCAAGAACATGCACTTGCAGCAACTCAAATAGGAATGGCATAAATTTGAGCGGAGGATTTTTGCCTCAGAGCACATGCCCACACATGCACTTTGGCATGGGACAAACTGCCCCTCCCCATGGTCCTCTGCACCCTTACAGCTTCCCCCACCCCCTCCAGCCCTCCAAACCCGCTACTTACCTGGAATGGAGCCCAAGTCCAGGTCTCTGCAGCCTGCATCGCTGTTTGCCCTGCACAAGCAGGCAGCCTGCTGCAGCACTGGAGCATAGACATGCTCTATCCAGCTACCAAAGTATCTCTTTGAAAGACCTAAGCCTCCAGGTGCCTCAAGGCATGGTACTGGATTGTGCCTTGCCCTGTTTTTTTTCTGGGGGCAGGGGTTGATACCTGGATATCCAGGTATCAAATTTAAGTCCACACTGTAAATATGCATTGTGGGGAACATATTTTTGTTCCCAGCATGCCTCGTGCTGCATCTCAAACTGCTTTGAGATGCAACAAGAGGCATGTGCGGGCTTGTGTGGACATACCCATAGGGCGCATCTACACTTGCCCATTTCAGGCACTTTAGCACCATTTAAAGCACATTAAGGGTGCACATCTACACATGCATGCCCTTAATGTGCCTTAAAAAGGTGGCATCAAATTTAGGCATAAATAGTTAAAACACACATGTAGACGCATTAAGGCGCAGATGATGGAAAAAGTGGGGAGAGGGTCTGCCCTGACCCCATCCCCCAACACACACACCTTTATCCGGCATGGGCTAAATGTTACCTCAGTGGTTTCAAGCCAGTATGCCCCAAAATTCCCCAAAATTATGAAGGGGTATATTGAGGCTAGAAGGGTTGGGAAACACTGCACTAAACAGCCACCACCACCCCCTCCTTTGGAAAGAATCCAGTATTCTTGTCTACAACCTTCCCTGTGTCAGAGGTGTTTGGTAGGCTCTGTTATGCTGACTTCTCACTTGTGAAGTACAAAATAGTAGAAAATGTAAGCTTTAAATTGACCGGAAAATTAACATCTATGAAACTGATAGGGAGGCCTATAACAGATCACCTTTTCCACTGAGCTGCTAAGTTCTTAACAAAATATGTACTGCAGAAATGGCCTTGGTTACAGGAAGTTTGATGCAGATCATTACTGCCAAATGGACAAGACTAGTAAATTCATCAATCATTCTACAAAGAATAATCACTGCTGCATTTGTAAGATTTTTCTCCTGATCCTTTGGAGCCCTATCAAACACATAAAGCTACAAGAAGAAAGCCTCTCAATTTCTAAATTGAACAATGGTTCTCTGACAAGTTAAATGTGGTATATTTAAGGTATTCAGAAACTTTAATTCAAGAGGTAAATGCATATAATGATATATCTGTAAGGCTACCGATACCTACCTAAGTATTCAACAGAAACCATCAAAGAAAGATGGCTACATAAGAAAGACCTTGTCAAAAGAATTGGCTTTGAAGAAAACGAATGAGAAAAACTGAAAATGCAGTTTCTCTGTATTCTCAAATACACTCCTGAAAATTCATAGGTATACAGTAAAAATAAACCCTCTCCATGTTAGACACTGAAGTATACTGTACTATTTCATAGTGCTTGGAGAAGAGACCCATAAATCTGTAATGTATTCATACTTGACACACTGCAACTAGACAAAATCAATGTTTTTATTTAACTGTTGAACAAAGTATTATCTATACATTTAAATATATGTTAGTTCCAATTATAAAAGTGTTAAACCTGGAAGGGACCAATATCAAGGTTATCTGGTTGACTCTGTTATCTAGTACTTCAACAGGAATCTTTGTAAAATACACACAAACAACAAATGTCTACTCAGTTTGTAGTAAGTCTTTGAATGTTTGCCAAAAACAAAGATCCTGAACATCTCCTGGAAGGCATAGTTTATGACAAAATTATCAAGAGATTTATGAGTGATAGGACAAGAGAACAAACAGTTACTGCATAATCAAGCTCTACAGAGATGCATAACTAGTTGAAAGGCATCTAAATATAGGAACTGAATACAACAAACTTATGAGTTATGATTAATTAAGAAGTGCTTAGAAAAACAGATGATTTTTAAAAAGAGCTTTGTGATACAATATTATACGTAAAAAACAGAAACAAGAAATTTAGCCTGGAATCAGAAAAAACCCTGCTTACTGCAACAACACGGACAGTTTGCCAAGATACTACCTTTTACTATCTATGGAGAAGAAGATGACAGAGGGCAATGTAAAGCATATGGAAATACATTTAAAAGTGTCACCATAGGAACCATTTTGCTAAAGTGTGTAGGAACAAAAGAGAGCAAGTGTTAGAAGCATTTAGTGGCAAACTCAACAAAACCCCCAAAAAGTAAAACAAGAAATACTTTATGAGAATTAGAAAGCTGCTGAACGTACATGGTATATAACATGCGAATCAAAATTCAAATGAAAACATATTCAAACCACAAAGGGAAGCTCAATGAAATATGTAGTCAGCAAAGAAGAACAGTCCAGGGGATAGCACCACGAGGAAAACAAGATCATCTTCTGAACATGGACAAACCTAATAAGGTATGAAGGACAAGCTAGGTTAACTTAGGAACACTAGAACAAATGGTATGTACAACTAGAAATATTTTCAGAGAGCATACAAGGGACAAACACTAAGAACTCAGGTTTACTCTTTATGGCTAGGGAAAGAAGTTACACATAAACCGGTTTAAGTGATCAGAAACTGGTTTAAACCTGCAAGAGAACAGAAATTCAGTGCACATCAACAGCTTTCAAAACAGCTGAAACTGGTTTAAGATAAACCTTGTTAACTGTAGTATCAGACTTAGGTGAAACCAATTTATGAAACTTCTGTCCCAGACCCCTTCCTGGTTCAAGTTAATCACAGTCCCACATCAATCCAGGAAGCTTTGCAGCCCTGGGCCATGTTGTGCTGTCTGTTCCAGTGGAGCAGGGTTAGCCCTGCCCCTCTGTTCCCTAGCCAGAGCGCTATCACTGTTCCGGCTGGCTGAGAAGGGACTGGGTTGGGGATGGGGATGGAGGTGAGAAACCCTTCTTGGGACCACAGCCAGATCTACCTGGCAACGATAGAGCAGCCGCTCACAGGCTTTTCCCACACTCACTGCTAGAGCAGAGGAGGTTGGGGCATGGCCAGACACCAGGGCCAGCATGCTGATGTGGAGGGGTGGGAGTTAAACCCCTTCTCTCAATGGTCCAGGACCCCAGCTGAGGTCTGTCTGGAAGGGGCATAGCAGCCAGGCTTTTCCCCACTCAAGTGGAGGGGGCAGGGGCATGGCCAGAAACTGTCCCTGGGCCAGCATGCTAAGGCACAGAGAACAGACAGGGGTTTAAGTCATGCCCGTGCCCCCTCCACTTGAGCAGCAAACAGATAAAAGCCTGACAGACCCCAACTGGGGTCCCATGCAGGTGGGAGGGAGGGAGTTTAAAACCCCCTCCCTTCCCTCCACCTCAGCATGCCAGGTGCTGGGGCAGCAAGCAAAGCAAAGCCAGACAAAGGCTGCCCCTCCCCCCACACCTCCTCCAGGCACACCTGGGCTGGGGGCCCTGCATGCCAGGGTGGGGGTTTAAACCCCTTCCAATCATACTTAGCAGATCTGCCATGTTCCCCATACCCCCATCTCAAGCAGTGAAGGGGGAAAGCCTATAGGGCTTCTCTCCCAGTTTCCCTCTAGCCTTCCAGCTACTGTTAAAGAGAAGGGAGGGCTTGCTCGAGCGACCCCCAGCTTCTAGCCTGAGCCACCGCAGGCACACAACTGCATTTCTGGAAACAAAAGTGAATGTCTATTCACTTGCTTCTCAGTTCAATCTATGCAGTTTAGACTAACCTGCAAAGACTGAATTGATTCATGCTCAGGCTTTTTGAATGTCTGTACTTAGCCTATATATTTTATATAAACTGGGGTGAATCCTTTGAAATCAACAGAGTTGCATCTGTAAAACTGGTGGAAAAGCAGACTCCAAACCAAAAACTGTAAACACAGAACTATATTTATTCACACAGATTAGTATAAGGTATCGTGTGTTAAAAATAGGTCTGAAACACCCTTGATTTTGAAGATCATTACGTTTGAAATTTAAACCTGGATTCACATTCACATTCTCTCTCTAATGAGCCAAAACAAAAACCCTGAAATGCCAGGATTCAAAACAGGGATGACATTTTTACAATTAACAATGGTCAAATGGTAATGTTATGGAATGAAAAATATCTAGAGAAAGAGTAAGCTACTATCAGTGTAATGTAAAAAGTGCATAACCTCATTATACAAATTTTAGAAGTCAGGGAGAATGTATCATCTAGTGGAATGAACACAGTGCTGTAATATATGTGTGTATTAATTCTGTACGTGCTGAGTGAACTTGATTTCTTTCAGTTTTGTTATGGGCAAATGGGATTAATACCAATATACCAGATACAGGGTTGATTTAAAAATGAGTTAATATTCATAAAGAAACCAATAGATTAAGTCAGCATCTGTAGAAAACTGGTCCCTGACTAGTTGCTAGCACAGGCTCAAACTTCAGTCCTGAAAACATAGACCTGTAAAAGTTAATTTAATAACAATTTTTTAATTAAAAATTAAATACCTCATAAAAAACTATACAAGACTTTTCACTTAAAAAATAGAAATATATTAGTTTCACATTAAATGAGACTTAGGTCACAATAATTTTCATGAGAAAACCATTGGATGTTTTGACTTGAAGGAAAGAAAAGACAGTACCAGTAATTATAGTAATGCTATTTTAGCTGAGATTATTAAGGACTGGGTAGTGTTATGAAAACTCAAATTATTTCCAGGAAAATAGGTTCACATTTTTTTAAACTAGCCAGGCTGTTAGAGATCCTGAGGGTCAGGGCATGAGAGATTAACAAATATTCCTTTGGGAATATATTGCAAACATTAAGAAAAAATTCCACTCTAACAAAGGCATCTGGAGTTCAAAAGCTTCTCTCTTATCTTTTCCAGCTACATAAACTGATCCAATAAAAGTTATTAACAGCGGCACACTGGAAAGATGAGGGGTACTGTGCCTAGTACCAGAGAGGGGAAGTGTAGAGGCATATGGGTAGTCTTACCTAGTGTTACCATACATCTGGGTTTTCTCTGACACATCCTCTTTTTAGGTCCTCCCATCTCCATCTGGGCAGTTTTTTAAAATATCAGCAAATGTCTAGGATTTTGTTCTGCCTTTGCTTTCCCGGAACATGTGGCATGTGTGACCTGCCTGCAGTGCCACATGCCACGTGCACAGGTGTGCACGCCACTTAGGAATGGTATAAACTTCCTGCACAGTCCGGTGGGTGGAGAATTGGCTGGAGGGTCGCACCCAGAGAGTTGTAGTAGATGGGTCGGTTTCGACCTGGAAGAGTGTGGGCAGTGGGGTCCTGCAGGGCTCGGTGCTTGGACCAATACTCTTTAATGTCTTCATCAGCGACTTGGATGAGGGGGTGAAATGTACTCTGTCCAAGTTTGCAG
>NW_017728906.1:175602551-175607703 GCF_001723895.1 Crocodylus porosus | reverse complement strand
TTGAGGTCCCTTCCGACCCTAGCATCTATGAATCTATGAATATTCAAAAGTTGTCAACACCTGAGAAATCAAGTACTACTTTGAGCAGGTCCTTCGTAAACAGGTTCAATGTTATGTGTGCACACAGATCATTCCATGCCAGGTGGCTGGTCAGTCCTTCAAGCAGCGCAGACTGCACCATTTCTCACTCTCCTATATCCATGCAGACCAGTGGGACTGTTCTGGGATGCAGCCAGCCCAATGATCTGTTGTCTGCAAAGGCTGAAGTCTGCTGGGGTGGGGAAGTAGAAAGCCACCAGGTCAACTTCACTAGGTAGGGGCCCCAGACTCATTTGTAATGGAAGTGTGTAGCCAGGTGTTGGGGGACAGGGCTGTGTGGCCTCTACTCATGGTTCCTGAGGGGATGAGTACTTCAAGGTCCCCCAAGAACTCCATGGTTTAACACCTGCCCTGAAAACCATTTAATCAATGTCACCTTCCTGTTACCCCCTATGCAGCTGTGAGATCACAGGCCCATGTGGGCAGGGGTTGTAAGTGGAGCTGGAAGTGTGTGGCCCCCTGCTTATGGTACCTGACAGCTGTGTGCGCTGAGGCTCCCAAGACCCCCACTTTTTTGCAAGACTGGCCAAGCAAAGCATTTTCAATTTCACTTCCCTGCTATGGACCCTGTGCTGTGAGATTCCAGGCTTATTTGTGGTGGGGATAAAAAGGGAGGAGCTGCCAGGTGCTGGGGAGAGCTGAGTGACCCCTCTGGGTTAGCATTCAAAATACAGGACTCCGCTGTTGCTGTACTTGCTTTAGGTTGCATGTCCTTGCTTTAGGTTCCAGTGTATTCAGTGGAAACATTTATCTGTATAATGTTATTTACCACAAGAACTCATCTAGTCCTAACATTACTTTGCAATATTATTTCTCTAGGCATTCTACTGTGTGTAAGGATTGAAGATTTTAAAATACTATAAATGGCAATGGGCTTTATTCGTTAAGATTTTCTTAGACACCCTTTACAGCTTTTTACTGGACAGGCATTCTGCTGTCCCAGGAGACTTGAATTTAGTTCAAGGTCTTTCCTGACAGTGATCTGTGAGAACTAAAAGTGGTTTCAACTGTGAAAATGATGATATCAGGATGCAGGCTGGCCTTATGTCAACATGTAAGCATGTAATGTTATATTTATCCAAAATAAAAAAGATATTTTAAAACTCTACAGTGGTACATTGACCACACATTTCATATTTCTTCATATAAAACATACTTTAAAAAAAGGATCTCTTCCAAAATTGACCTGTAAATTAAATTCAGGTAAAAAAAACTAAAGTTCTAAAATGCATCTTAGAGGCTGCATGTCTGTAAATGTATTTTTTGACATTCCATTTGTTGTTAAATTGAGAATCAAAAATATAGGCGTCTCAAATTGAAGGACATCTAATATTCAAAGGAATATATTATTGTCTTTAATTCCAGAAACATGCTAATTCTATAGCTTATGTTTATTGTGAACTATTCTATTAATTAATAAATGAAATAGTTGATTCATAAACAAAATATTGCATAAATACAATAATACAATATTGTATTTATATTGTAAACAAAATATCATCTTTTACATGATTTAATCTCAGTGACTTCAAAACTGAACAAAAACATTCTGTAATGTGCTGAGACAACTCCAATCAGAGAAATTATACAAGAAATATGTATGTCCTTTTAAAATATATCCTCTTCCTTTTTCTCTTTGTACTCATGTTATCAATAGGCCAACTTGTTGTTGAGCCTCCATATATCCAAAAGGGAAAGAAAAAGGCAGAAACCTTCATATTCCAAGGACTGAGTCCTTCAGTCTACTGTGCGCAAGTCATGGATTACTCTTCTTGGATGGAAATCAACTGAAATCATAGCCATGTACCTAAACTGTAAAGAAGCTCACATGAGGAGCTTAGTCATTGAACTAAGCTACTCCAAGAGCTTCTTTCTTATCAGTTCACGTTCAAAAGATGAAATATTTGCCACTCTACGTACATTACCCCTTGGATACTGTAAAAGCTATAATATTATTTTCCCCATGTAAATACTAGAACAAAACGTGTGTGTGCCATGACTCAGAATTATGGATAAATTAAAGGGGAGGCAGCACTATATTGGAAAAAGAATATTTTGAAGGAAGAGCCTATTTCAATGTTTAGTAATTGATGCATAAATCTAAAACAGGTATTTAACTTTACAATAAAATTGTATTATTAACTGAATACATCTAATCCAAGAAATTTATATTTTCAGAAATAAAGGAGATGAGAAAATGTTTTTTAAATCCTTCATTAAAATTACCCATGAGAAATTTTAGGGAATGTTGGCAGCCAATAAATGATATCAGAACAATCCAATTTCAAATACAATTTAACTAATTTACCAGATAGTGATGGAACTGCAAGTGCTGGTTTAGACTTCTGTAGCTCTTCCTGCAAATCACACTCTCCAGAAGTAACAAAATTGCTGGGAGCTAATACTGTCCATCCTTTATATAGCAATTTGAAAATTGCTCTATAAAGAGAATCTCAAAGGGAATTGTAAGTCCTGTTCAGGTAGGAAATAAATAAATAAGGATCTATCTAAAAACACCCAGACACAGGAACTCATTCATTCAACACCAAAATGCAACATTCTGCCTTAGAGAGAGAGAGAATTACAAATGTTTAACTGTACACAGTAACAGAACACGGATCTTCTTGCTGCAGGAACTCATAAACATCCTGTTTCCTACAAATCTGTGATATTTCAAAGATAGTACACCAAGTACAACTTTCATAAATAATTTTATTCACAGCCTTGTGATTCAGCATCATTCACTTGTTTTGTGGCTCTCTTTTCAACATATAGCCTAGGGACAGAAATCACACACAAACCAGTTTAAGTGTCAGGAAACTGGTTTAAACCTGTAACAGAACAGAAGTTCAGGGCACACAGACTGCTTTCAAAGTGGCCAAACGTGGTTTAATATAAAACTGGTTGGATGTATATCAGACTTAACTGATTTATGTTAAGAGAAAAATGCCAGGAATAACATAAGCCTCTCTATATGGCCTTTTTTGACCTCATGAAAGCTTTCAACTCTGTCAGCTGAGCAGTGTTGTGGAAGATCCTTCTGAAGTATGGATGCCCACAGAAATTTTTCACATTCTCTGCCTGCTCCATGATGGCATGTGAGTGGTGATTCACACTAATGGATCTACCATAGATCCCTTTGAGGTTAAAACAGGAGTTAAGCAGGGCTATGTCATCACTCCAACACTGTTCTCAATATTCCATGCTGCAATCCTACATCTCACCACCGGTGTCTAAAAAGTGCAATGGGATCTGGACCTATATGTCTGAAAACTTCACCTTGGATGCCGCTCAACTACTGATCTCACCCCATGAAGTAATAGGTTTTTCTACACAAGAATGAAGATTACGGAGGGTTTAAATCTTAGTGTGACCTCACATCACAGTTATGGGGTGCCTGTATGTGCGCGGAATACCTGCTCTGACATGCTGCAATTACAGCACTCAAGAGCAGAGGTGATTAATTAGCTGGCACCAATTAGCATGTTCTAGCAGCTTCATCGTCTCATTATTTAGTATCCCCACACTTCAAAATAGCAGCCCGGGTGCTTTAACTGAAGCTTGTTGAACAAGTTAAAGTATCCCCACCACCATTTTGAAACATGGGATGCTGAATAAATAAGACACTGTGGATGCTTTCATGAGAGTGGCTCTTGGGAGCCACGCTAATTAAAAGATTCCTTCCCCACCCCCAGAACTTGTGTAAAGATGCCCATGAAGGCCTTTAAGAGAGCCAGGTTTTGCTCTGTGCAAGGGAACCAATATTACCACATATAAAAAGTCTTGTTACTCTTAAGTTCTAGTCATGTGAAGTCCTCAAAGTTAAGAAATCCCTGTGCAAAGTTATATTTCTTGCTTCCCTACTCCACTGTCCCTGAAAGAAGTAAACTAGAAATACAGTATTCGCATGTGAGGAGAAGGTCGATGTTCTGTTCCTGGCACTTCTTGAAGCTGCCAGACCGCAAACACCATGTTAGTGGTTCTGCATCCTTTTCTGAAGCCACATTGGCTCTCAGGCACTAGGTCACTTAGATGGTCGGTCAGCCAGTTAAGGAGGACTCTCGCTAGCATCTCGCTGACAGTTGAGAGGAGGGAGATGCCCCTGTGGTTGTCACGGAGTTGGTGATTTCCCTTCCTCTTGTACAGGTAGATGATGGAGGCATCCTTGAATTCTTGAGGGACTACCTCCTGCACCCACCTACTACAGAAGATCTTGGTTAGTTTCTCCATGAAGTCGGTGAGGTCTCCGACGTAGCGAACAATGAAAGCCTCTGGGAAATCATGAAGAAATACAGATGACCAGGAAAATTCATCAATATGGTTCGACAGTTCCACAACAGCATGATAGCATGCATCCTTGTGAATGGAAAATGCTGTCACCCCTTTCCAGTCACAAATGGTGTCAAACAGGGCTGTTTGCTCACACTTACCCTCTTCAGCATGGTATTTTCTGCCGTGCTGTCAGATGCCTTCCAAGATGATGATCTTGGTGTGGGGATTGGGTATTGTTTTGACAGAGACATCTTCAACCTGCACAGGCTCTAAGCAAGCTCCAAAGTCCAGACAGCCATGCTTTGTGACTTCCTCTTTGCTGGCAACTGTACATTATAAGCAGGCTTACAGGCTAACATGCAGTGGTCCCTGGACCTATTCCTGTCAGCTTGCGACAACTTCTATTACTATTAAACATGAAGAACACTGAAGTGATGTTTCAACCTGCACCTGGCACAACACTGCAGGAGCCACACATCTCAGTTAAAGACCAACAATTGTCAATGGTTAACAAGTTTGTCTATCTAGGCAGCATGCTCTTCTGTCCTGTCCACATCACCAATGAAGTCAACGCAAGATTAGCAAAAGCTAACGTGGCTTTTGGCAGACTCTGTAGGTCAGTCTGGGACTGCAAAGGCAATGGAATATTGATGAAACTGAAGGTATAAAAAGCCATCATTTCATAGATTTTCATAGACATTAGGGCTGGAAGGGACCTCGGGAGATCATCGAGTCCAGCCCCCTGCCCAAAGGGCAGGAAGTCAGCTGGGGTCATAGGATC
>NW_017728906.1:175570437-175601743 GCF_001723895.1 Crocodylus porosus | reverse complement strand
TGGGTCCCAGGACAGAGCCTTGAGGGACCCCACTGGTCACAGGGCACCACGATGAGTGACTGCCATCAATCACAACCCTTGGGTCCGACCACGAAGCCAATTTCCCAGCCAATTCTCCCGACCCTCCACCCCTCGACCATCTACCAGCATTGTCAAGAAACTAAACCACTTTCACCTGTGCTGCCTGAGAAAAATACTAAAGATCAAGTGGCAGGACAAAATTCCAGACACCGAGGTGCTTGGCAGATCAGCTCTCCCCAGTATTCACAGTGTACTGAAACTAGTGCAGCTAAGATGTGCTGGCCACCTTTCAAGAATCCCTGACACTCGCCTGCCGAAGAAAATCCACGGTGAATTGTCAAATGCAGTATGCTGTCACAGCACACCAAAGAAATGGTACAAGAACATCCTAAAGGTGTCCCTAAAGAGTTTTGGCATCAACCCAGAGTCATGGGAGCAAATTACTCATGACCATCCATCCTGGGAGGTCAATCCAGAATGGAGTACTGGCCTTTGAACAGCAGTGCACAGCAGGAGCAATGAGGAAATGTGGCCAGGAAAACAAAAACCTCTCATACCCAGTCCTCATCACTTTCCTGCCCCTGCTGCAGCAGATTGTTCAAAGCAAAAGGTGAGGCTTATAAGTCACCTATTTACCCATGTGACCTAGCCTCCCTCCTCCCCCCTTCTGTTTCCTCTCTCGTTTTTCTCCCTCCCTGTTTCTTTCCCATTTGTTTTCTTTCTTTTTCACCCCCCTCTCCTCTCCCACCACTGGATGCAGTCGTCTTTGCCTGTGAAGGACCACAACACAGTGTTAACAGCCTCAGATAGAGTAAAGAGGCTTGGGTTCTAGTTCTTGGGCTAGGCAGTGGTGTTCCACCTGCCAAAGGACATCATCAGACAAGAAATATGAAACCCAGGAATGTGGCATGGATCTTCTGAACTAGGAAGAGCAACTAGATGCAATGCAGTCTAATTGACTTGGAAACAAGCGGAATACCACCACTTGGTCCACTCGCAACAAACTCATGATGATATAGTGGGTTTCTAGGCCTATTTGTGATGTATGTGTATTTTTACTTCTCTAAATAATTACATCTCTTTAAATTTTTGCAGAATCAGGCCCCAAATAGCAACATGACATATTAGCCCATCAGTTTTTGAGCAAAGCTTGCCATTTTCCTTGTGGGGAAGCTCCGCTGGGAAACCAATAGGAGAGCAAAAAAAAAAAAAAAAATAGTGGCATTAAATCAAACATCTGTAAATTTTAAAAATTATAATGGTTAGATGGAAAGGCAGCTGCAGAGAGTTCAATTATTTTTAAGGGAAAAAATATCTGAAATGAACAATGTTTTTGACCAATTAGGCTACATATTTTACTTTTCCAAATCCCAAATGTAAGCTATGAGAGGGCAGAAATTGTCTTACTATATGTGTGCACATCACATAGCACTTTGGGGTAAATACAAATAGATTATAATAGTATACAAGGGGATTTACGCAGAATATCTTAAGGCCTTTACCTGCAAACTATTATGAATTATGCCCCATCATAGGTATTTACAGCATCTGCCCTTTAATTTGTTTCTTCAAATGACAAAACACATTTCATTCTGCAATTATAAATGTAAAGACAGAAACACAAGCTAGGAATCCTAAATGATGGTTTTAAAATAATTTTCATAAAGGAAAAAAAATTAGACAATAATTCTTGTAAGCACACAGAAGAATTATCTGCAGCAAAATAAATGTTTGCTACAATTTTGAATTTTTATCTACTATTCCTGTTATGTGCTAATGTACATTTGGTTGTACTTGACTTTATTTTTTTGCCAAACATACAGAACAGATTTCTGTTTTACTGTGGTTAGCACAATTTCAGTAAAATAAAGTTCCATATACAAGACCTTGAGAAATGAACTTATTTCACTCTACAACAGCTCACAGGAAGGAAGAAGAAAAACCACAGATAATACTCTTGGGTTTCTGATAATCCAGGGAAAACTCAAGACAGGATTCGAGGCTATAAACAAACATCTCACATTTTTTAAATAATTTTTGTAAGTAGGAACATCATTTTGTGATGGGAAACTGACTGTGTGGTATGATGGACTGAGAGTGCTGGATGAGAACTGGCACCAGGCAGATGGAGTACAGATTGTGGGATGAAATGAAATGTAGACAAAGCTTGGGAAAAAAAGAGTGAGAAAGGCAAAAAGTGACTGTGGGAAAAGCAATAATTGACTGCCTGACAATCTATGTAGCAATATACCAAAAAACATTACTTCAGCACTTACTCAAGCAAGCAGTCCTTACTCGACAGACATACCCAAGGTGGCCTGAAGGGTTCTCAGGCAACTTTAGAATGGACTGACCAACTAGGAAGGACAGGAACTCATAGAGGCTTACAAAATAAGGGGAGGACTAAAAGTAACGGGCACAAGCTGACTGAAAATTGCTTCAGACTAAACGTAAGGAAAAACTTCTTTACAAGTCAAGTACCAAGAGTTTGGAACAGGCTCCCCCAGGGGTGGTAGTCACCCACCCTGGCAATCTTCAAATACATCTTGATGCCCATCTTGCCAGGTTTATCAGCAGGGGGTTTCCTGCCCAAGTGCAGGGGGGCTGGACCAGATGATATGCAAGGTCCCTTCCAACCCCTAAGAACTATGAAAATCCCTTTCTTGAAGCAATCAGAGGCAGAGGCATTACAAAATCTTTGTAACATCACGAACAGCTCACATTAAGGTGGGGGTGGGGGGAACAGCACAGGTTGACCTACTTTGCCCTCAGGGCCTGTGTGTCAGAAAATGGCCTGCTAAGGTTAAGTGACACCTCACTCCTTCCCATATAAAACACTGATCCAGAACAAGAAATGTCTGGGGAACCAGATTCAACCCTAAGCCAGACTGCCTTGCTGTTCCTTGTGACTTGTGCCTCTATCTGCTCTCTGTTGGACCTTCTAGCTACCTGACTAGGCTCACCCTCTGAATCCATGCTCTTCTAGGTTTACTCCTAGACTCCACTGTTTGACCTCCTGTACACCTGACTCAACTCATGCTCTGACTAGGGTGACCAGGCATCCCTAACTGGGCAGGACAGTCCCAGAATGGGAACCTCAACTCCAGGCAACAAGGGGCTGCCAGGATTGGGATGCAGCATGCACCTTTGGCATGCCCACATGCATGCACATGGCTGGGAATGCAGCCAGGTAACATGGAGAAGAGCTCTCTGCAGATAAGTCTATGCAGGGGGAAGGAGGGAAAGGGGGTCAGATCAAGGCCTCCATAGTGAGGGAAGGGGAGGGGCAGGGGCTGAGGCACTGCCCAGCCTGGGTAGTGCATGGGAAGTGCTACCTGTTGCTGCATTCCATTCAAGGGGTGTGGGTCATGGTGGGGGGTGGCTCCCTGACACTGCATGCACACCTCTGGGGGAGGCACGGGGGGGTGCCCCCCAGATCTGTGTGTAGGGCAGAGGCAGATGCAAGCTGCCCACTGTGGGCTCAGGGCTCCCCACCCTGCTGCGCTCCCCCCTGGGAGCCCTGGGTAACCATGGCGTCATGCCTCCTGTCCACCCAGCAGCAGCAGAGGCAGCAGTGGTGCAGAGTTGTGCCCCCTCTACTGCCAGGTGGGAAGTGGGGAAGTGACCAGTGCAGGGTTCCTGGGGAGAGCGCAACAGGATGGGGAACCCCAAGCCCACAGCAGGAGCCCACATCCACCCATGCTTCGCTTGGCTTTGCTCCTGCTTTGCTGCCAGTGGCGGGGAAGAGGTGGAGGTGGCCATGTGACTCACCTTTACATTTTAAAAAGGTGGTCAACCTACCTCTGACTTCATGCTCTGCCTGGACTTTCAGTTCCCAGACTCTACTTATCCTCAGGCTAATGCCCCCCCACCCCAGCTCCTTGACCTGATCCATTCCCAGACTTTTCTCTCTGCCTCACCCTGGACCTGGCTGCCCAAAACCTGGCATGACATATTGGTGGCTACTTTGTTGCTGGAACTGCATACATTACAGGGGAGACACAGATCAGGATTCACAGAAAGCTGTTGCGGAGCAGTTGCGTGGCTAAAAGGGGGTGGCAATCAGGGCAGCAGCCCAAGGCACCACGTTTGAGGAGGTGGGGAATGTAAAGGTAGCCATTGTCATAGCGGCAGCTGATCATACGGCAGCAAGAGGCATGGCAGCAGCCCATACTCACCTATGCTTCATTGCTCCGCAGACATGTAGCTAACCTGCTATTCCTCTGTTGGGGAGAGCTAACTACCCCATCCTTCTGAATCACTGAAGGGCCTGATTGATAAACAACCAGTCTATATCCCTATTATGAGACCTAACTGTTTTGAGAATTAATAAAGCTAGTATAGACCTCAATACATGTCCAATCCAGACAAACTATTCACATATTATAACACCTTGCCAAGTAAAAATTTGAGAATACACCTTTAGTCACGCATTTTTTTTTGCGGTGAATTTTTGTGTGCGCTAAAAATAACACATTAAGACATATTTTTTCCTGCTGCCATCATCACTCCATGACCCTACCATCTTAACTCAGCTTCCCTGTAGCTTCCATTGGAAGTCTGCAGGATCTATCACTGTTTCATTTACAGCATACAAGGTTCTTTAAAATTATTCTATAAAATTAAGTCCCTATTAATGTAATATTGGCAATAATATCTGGTAATATCCGTAACACCATTTAATTATAATAATTCTAATTAGTACATAATTATATCATTATAAAAATAATATAACTAAGTGTAATCATAATAGTTATATTATAAAAGTGTTTACATTTTTGAGTTATCTGGTCTCTTCTGTTCTTAGTCACTTCTTAGCCACTCTCTCACTGACTACACCAGGCATTTGGTTTTAGAGCTTAAATATGAATTTATAGTTGTACAAAATGTTTATTTTTGCATGATTGCGTTCATTTCTTTTACATTAGTCAAAAACTCTTTTCCACTATTTAAGCTCAAGATTTTATACTTGAGCACCCATAAAAGACAATAAGTTAGTGACCGCTCTTAATTTGCTGGTAATTTTATGTACATTTCCTATAATAAACTGTAAGTACTACAATTTCTATGACTATACTGATTCCAGAAGAGGCTTAAAATGTAGGTCAAATTAATTCACAGGAAAAAAAATAAAAGTTTAAGGGGTTTTTCTAACTCAATGTTTGTTCAATGGTAAATGAATTTAAAGGGGAAATTGTAAAAAAAGATTAAATAGATTTATGATATTCTTCCATCCTTCTGAACTGTAGCAAAACACTTGGTTTTAGAATTAAGGGTCCAGTTCTACAAACACACAAGAATCCTGTTGACTTTACAAACTCCAGGCTAAGGACATTTGCTGGCTCAAGCACTAAAGTTGTTCTCTGCAATTTGGTGTCAAATAAAAGCCACATTTTATCACCTCTACTCACAAATCAAAGGGACAACAACTCACACAGCCAAATACTTGGTGGAAGACTAATAATGAATATAATTAAATTACAGGATGAATGATAGTATCTTTACTAATGTTAAATACTACCTTATTCCTTAAGCAGCTCCTGAAATCAATGAAACTACATTTACAGTAATACACTACTTGGAAAACTCCTGTACTTTCAGTCCCCTCTATTCTATGAGTAGCTCCATTAGAATCAAAAAGATTGAAAATCAATGGGCTCCTATACACGTGCAGGGAGCCTGCTCCAACACACTGAATTAATCAAGTCTGCTGGAGCATGGAAATTAACGCAGTCCAGCAGACCCTAACATCACATGTATCAGCATCCCCACACTGAAAAATGGTAGTGGGGTGCTTTGAAATAAAGTGCGGCTTTAGTTCAAAGTGCCCCACCATCATTTTTTCAGCACATGGATGCTGATACACATGACATTTGGACACTTTTATTTAGCACAGTAAAGCACCACCCCCCACCTGGAGCACATGCAAAAATGCCCGATGGGACCACTCAAGAAGTAACAGCCTATTCATCAGAAGTCAAGGCACCAGAATTGGCTCCATATAAGTTCAAATATTATCAGTAAGATCAAAGTATAGCAGCACTTAGTTTAAGATACTAATTAAGGGTCAGACTGTGACACCCTCCATCAAGCTGACTGCACTTCAGCCTGCTGTATTACCCTCTGGCCCCTGGAAAAGGTAAAAATCGATCTAGTCAATGAATGTGTTGACTTTTTTTTTTTTTAATTTTATAGAATATCCTACCAAAAGTTTTAGAATAATTGTATGGTATAGATGGAGGATAGACAGAAAGACTTTGTAGGTATTGTAGGCTGTTCTGTTGTATACATCATACTCAATGAACCCTTATATGAGTATGTGACATCATGGGGAAAAAACTGGAAACAGAAGAAGAAAACTGCCCATTTTTAAATATTGTTTATGGGATTGTCAGCATTATTTCCATGTACCAACAGCTCTCTTCGGTCATTCTCATCACCCAAAACAGTTCAAAAAAAAAAAAAAAACAACTTTCCAGGACCCTCTGCTGCTGCTGAACTCAAGCAGTGAGTTTCTCAGGTGTTTCCGTGTTTTTTGGCTGGCAAACATTCTGAGCTATTTTATCCACATATTCCCAGGAATAAATGCCAGAAAATTAATGTTCGAGACAAAGTCCAATATTACACAAATATTCAAAGGTGATATATTCAAGGGTGCTGGACCAGTATATATTTGAAGCCTTTATGAGCAGAAAGTAAAAAAGTGGTGCAGTGATCCACTCAGGTGATGAGGAAAACTTAATGTCCTTCTTAATATTAGGTTTAACATCCCATTGCAAGATTATAGCACAACCTATATGAACATTAAACAAAACCAGGATTATGCCTCCATCCAGGCTTTTCCCCAAGTTCAGTACCCTTCATAGCATATTTTTTCTTTAACTCTCCCTTTAAAAAAAAGGGAAAAAAAAGCTTTCTGAAGTCTCTCTCACAGTTTTTTTCATTACTGAGTATTTCCTTTAACAGCTGCCAAATAGAGATTTTTACTCCACTTGGGTTCTCAAATAAAAGCCAAAATAAAAGGAGCTTTTTCCTCTTCTTTTATTAGTTGTTTGCTCTTTTCATTTTACTGGCTTGATACTATTCTGAGAAGAAGCATTCCTCTCCCTTGAATCCTGCCACTAAAAACCCAGATATAGGGTCAGTGGCAAAAAAGTTCACCAACAGAGGATTTGCAGCAATATAAATCCACCCACGCTCAAGCCTCTTCTACAAAGGACCAGCCACAGCAGCTGAGATTTCTTCCCAGAGTCTGTTAAGGTACATGTACATCCCTTCTGTTGACTGGGGCTTTTTTTTATATATTTTTCATGTCAGAGTTGGGTAACCATAGTAATTTTAGGATAATTCGGGATGGGAGTACATGCGCACATGTGTCCCCCACCCCACCCCAACTCCCAGGAGCTGGGTGAGGTAGCAAAGCGCGGCAGCGACACACACACGCATGCACACCTGACCTTGTGGCTCCTGGGAGCCCTGATGGAAGGGCAGGACAGGGAGGAACAACGCGGAGGCTGGTGGCTAGACTCCATGCCCCACATGGACAGGCTGAACCCATCTGGGGTATCCCCTCCCCCCACCACTACCAGCCACCCAGGGCCGCTACAGGCAGCCTGGGTCTCAGCAGCAGCCATGGTGGCAGGGCATGAGGCTGCCAGTGATGGGTGGCCATCCCAGCTCAAACACGCAGATGCCCAGTCCCCTCCCCCACCTCCAGTCTCTGCTGAGCAGGAGCCTGCCATGCACTGCAGGTGGGACTTCTGCTTCAATTTACTCTAATGGCTGCAATGCTTAGATGGTCTGCAAAATCTGAAACTGTCTCAGCCAATTCAGGACATATGGTCACCCTATATATGAGACAATTTAAAAAAAAAAAAAAAAAATTTCCCTGCTACAAAAGCAAAGAACGAGGTGTTTGTTTGCTCTAACAAAGATGAGCAAGTGTATTAGGTTCCAAAGAAATTCAGGAGAAGGATAAAATGCCAGAAATACCCAAAATGCTTACTGCCACCTGCAGTGAATGGCAGGCTCTGTTGAACAATATATTTAATTCCCCTTTCATATACATTTATTTCTAGTTCTGATTACTACAAGTCAAACTTCAACCACAAATACAATAAAATATGGAACATTAGTATACAGATTTATCAATTTCATTTTTTTTAGCTCTGGTGTTACTGAATGTTTTAACAGTTTTTCTACAAACTTTTGTAGTGTCCAAACCATTCCATTTATACATAGCATTTCATGGATCTTTCCAGTTGCAGATAATAGGATTTTAAATTACTGATCCCAGACAAAACATAAACGGAAAAAAGGAGGAATTGCTAAGACATCATATAACAAAGTACTGGAATATTAGTGATATAACTTTTTTAATATGAAAAAGTACATTTACATCCTCCTAGCACTGTCTCAGATGACAAAAACCTGACAACGCTCTAACATCTTTGAAATTACACTTAAATTCTCATTATGCAGTTTCTACGGCCTGCAGCTTGGTCACTAAGTTACACTATATTTCACCCAATGTCTATAAAACAAAGCCATGTAAGAACTAGGGCAAATCTCTGGGTTGCAAAATGATCAGTCTGTCTGGCTCATAATCACCCTTGAATATTTTTGTAACATTGGTAGCCTAATGGATTTCTGAAAAGAGACAATGCTACAAAAATGAAGATAAAACTAAACTGTGGGTAGGCACACAAAAGACCTCCATGCCTTCTAACTGTAAAGGAGAAAGAGAACAAAGGATCAACCTTCCAGAAATAAATATTCCAGCAGGTATCCGACTGAAAAAATAGCATATATAAAACTTTGATTAGAAATACTAGGATAAACTGTTTCCCTGGGAGACAGCTGATCTGCTGTCATATTTTGTTTGGCAATGCCCTTGGAAGATTCAGAGGACAGGAGAAGGGTAAGAATCACACATCCTTAATAATACTCAAAGGCAATATGGCATGACCCAGTCAAACTTATTCACATCACACTGCCTTGCTCTAGATTTTAATTTGAATGGCCTTTGCTATTTAAAGGGCAATGGAAACAAAAATGTCTAAGTATTAACAAACATAGACATAAAGCAGGAGCCCCTGGCTTTTGAAAATCACAATAGCTTATCTTATTAATTTACATTATTCTTATTAATTTGTGATAGCACTCAAAATATAGCAGGAGCTTTGCATCCAAGATAATTTCTGCTCCAAGAATCTTAAAATCAGTATTATCTACTATTTCACTTCAATTATCGTTTTTAAAAGGAGCATAAGCTAGTAAGAATCACAGAGAGTATCTTGCTGGCAGATACCTATTCTGGCTGGGATGCTGACCCAATGACACATAACAAGATATGTGCCAGGCACAAGATCCTTTTTCACAGGTGATTTCAGGTAATCTTTACTCTGCACCAATGGAGATTAAGCCTTGTGTGCCAGTGAAGAGAGGCAATCACAGTAACCAGAATATAATTTGCAGTTTACATTCAACATTAACAAAGGCAGTTGCATTATAACCCAGGAGGCTTAGTTTTCAGGAGGTATAATTTGATGACCCAACCCAGTCAAAGACTAGCAGGGTCCCCGTCATTATGCATCCATGACTAAAAAAGGAGGCAAACACACAAACCTGATTCTCGGTTCCTATATCTAGGGACAAAGTGGAACAGGGGGGCTAAAGGGACAAAGCTACCTTTGCATTCCCTGTTTTTCACGTAATTTGGGGTTCTAGCCAGCCCCAGTATAAGCTCCTTAGAGTTGTAAGCTATGCTCTATTAGAAACTAGAAGCATAGTCATAACAAAGCCCTCATACCAGTTCTATACCAAAAAGGGAGACCCACTTTAATGCCACTTTGTGCCGTCAGAGAGATGTAAAAAAGTCATTGTGATCATGAATTAAGCTCAGTAGCAACAACTAGAGTAGGCGGTGCGGGCTAAAGAATGGCAGTTTGGAACGACTGGTTGGATATTTCTAGGATAGAATCATAGAGAAGTAGGGGTGGAAGGGACCTCCAGAGGTCATTCACTCCAATACCCTGCCTGAGGCAGGATCATCTTTGTCCAAACCAACCCATACAAACTGTAATTTAAACTATTCATAAGACTACAGTCAGCCCTGACACAACATAGACCTAACACCCTAACCTATCACAGGTAAAGCAGGGGAACCATGGCAGCCACATCTTTACAAAGTAAAATGATTCTTTGGCTCTGACATCATAACTATTCTATTTGAGAACTGTGGTGTCACATTACCTCTGCTATTAACAGGAGAAAAACGGGAAGAGGAAGTAAAATTTATATGCAACAGTTAGCCACTGAAAAAAGGCAGGGGATGGGGGAGACAAGCAAGCAGAAAAAAACATATTCCTGGAAATCACACAGAGCTGCATTTGAACATCATATTTGTATAATGTGACTGTAAGTTGAAATGCATCTTTTAGTGTTTTCAATTATGGCTTCATGTTAATCATTGGCAGCTTTCAGTTAACAAAGCAAAATGGAGAAGTGTTTTATTGCTGGCTTGTTACATAAAGTTTTCTTCAGTTCTAACAGTAAAAGCAGAAAAACCAAGAGTCATTGTTACTGCTGTGTCTGAGAGAAAAAATATTTAAAATGCTTGGCCACTTCCACAGTGTTATTATAGTTCTCTGAAGTACAGCCATTAGGGAGATAAAATAAGTCACGTCATCTATTGTTTCACATAACCCATCACAGCCTGTAGTAGCTGTCAAGCCAGCCCATCCAATTGATTTTGAAAACCATCAGAGCCCAAACACATTTTGACAAGCAAACGTGTGGGATATTAGCAGAAGCAGAAACCAAAATTTGATTTTGAGAGTTCCAGGAGCCTGCAAAGGCAGTGGAGGCTTACTGTCAAGTGCTGACTGGCTGTGAATAAAACAGCTCTGGGAAGAATTAATGCTTCTAGATTATATGTGACAGATGCCCCTCACGCTAGGCTGACTTTCAGGCCACTCCATTTGAATTTTATTTGTGGGGGAGGGGAAAAAAATTAAGGATCAGAACCTAACCATTTCAAGATCATGTGTGATGGACTTTAAATTACTCTGACATTGTCAGGGCTTGTTACATGCATTTTCTTTTCAGAATAAATAGATACAATACAACCAAGTTGTCCTTTTATTGCAGCTAGGAAAAATGCCTTTGTAGATGGTAAATACAGTATTTCACATAAGAACGTTTATTTAAGATGAACAAACAAAGGAGGATAAAGAAAACTGGCACTCCTGAAATCATCAGTAGGGTTTCCTGTTAACGTGGCAGCTATACAACACTTCAGGTTGAAGCCCTACCAGGCTTCATAAAAATGTTTAGCTTATAATTCGTACCACAAAACCCAGAGAACTAATCCAGATTTTGTTTTGTTTTTTAAGTCATTAAGTCCATTTTTATGGCAAGAACATGCATCACTGAAAGTAAATGCACTGATTCCTAACAACTTCCACACACATTGAGCCAAACCTCCTTGGCTCTTAAATTGAACAGCAGCTGCTTGCTTTTCAGCATTTTTAAAAATCTGGTCACTATTTCATGTACCTAAACGGAGGTTTCAAAGCTTAACTTTGTACGTCTGTGTTCTAAAACACTGGCTCTAGGGTTCAGCGGGAGTTTTTGTACCAGTTCCCCAAATGGTGCACACTGGCCCAATTTGTCTCAATATCCCAGTTTACAATAGTAGAGGATCTTGCCTATGGGGTCAATGCAACAAGTAGGCCTGCTTACAATTTCTGCTGTATGGGAAATTTTGTCATTTTAATATTTGTTTTAATTTACAAATAGAATGAAATACTGGCTTTCAAACCACAGGAAATTACATTTCGAAGTTTAATCAAAATGATTAATCAAATGGTCAATCAAAATGATTTTTTTCAATT
Organism: Crocodylus porosus; assembly: GCF_001723895.1. Classification (NCBI taxonomy): domain Eukaryota; kingdom Metazoa; phylum Chordata; order Crocodylia; family Crocodylidae; genus Crocodylus; species Crocodylus porosus. The sequence continues at coordinate 175,589,825 of NW_017728906.1, read as the reverse complement.
CTTTCTGTTTTGGCATTATATGTCATTTTTATTATAACATAAAGCACATTTCTTGATGAAATGGCAGCACAGGACCCAATCTGGGCACATGGGGCTGGCAGAGGCAATGCAAAGCCCAGTTCTGGTGTCCATCCTATACACCAGCCCTATGACACTCGTCTGGCCCATGGAGCCAAAAGGCTGAGCACCACTGCTTTAGTATGTAAAGTTGAAATAGGACTTAGCCATAAGTGACTGTCCATAGAATGACTTGCGTCAGAGGGTGGAAAAGGGCCATCGGGCTGAGCTAGAACAGACAAACAATGAGTATTCAAAGAACACAGCTGCACAGTATCTGGCAATGAATCAAATAAAAAGAATTTCTTCTACGATTCACTTTCAACTAGTTTCTAACCAAGACAGCAGTAATGTCTGCTTTGGCTTATTTTACTATACTGAAAGCTGCACACAAAAAATGTGCCTGTATAATACATGCAGTGGATGACTGCAAGTGCCAGTTACCTCTACATTACTTCCCACCATTGACCGCATGGATCCCCAAGAAGAAAGAAGGTAATTCAAGATGGAAGGGTATGGGGCATCATACTGGCCATCACCTTCCTAGCCATCCTACACGGTGAATCAGGGGAAAAACATCACAACACAAACGTGCCATTTAAGCTCAGGGGAAAGGGAATATACAAGGAAACAACTTTACTGCAGTTTTCTCTCTTAATCTAATCAAGGCCCATTGCATGGGTAGCATGCAGAAGTTTGGACTACCCAATCTGTGCTTACTGTATGCATTCAATCTGCTACCAAACCTTCCATAAGAAAATATTTTGCAACAGTGTTTGCAATAAAATATAAAAGGGATGTGGGAAAACTCTTATAACATGACTATTTTTCATGGAAAATTGAAGTATATCCTTAATGAATAGTTTATCCTTAAAGTTTTGAGTAGAAAGTGACAAAGCAATTTGAGAGAGTCAAATTCAGTGAAACAACAGGACCAAGTAATATCTACTGAAGGATTCTGTGAGAAGGGAAAAAACCCCACACCTTCTGACAAAGGAAGATAAAACAGTATATACACTTTAAAAACAATTGTTCTTGGAGATTGGAAATTCACTTTTATTCAAAAAGGATGATTATCCTAACAAGTTCCCATCTAACACTAAGAATCTAGTTAGGAATATGCTTATTCAAGTATTTTAATCTGGCATGGTCAAGCCAGCATGGTTTCTGAAGGAAAACAGTGTTTCTCTAACCTGTTACATGTTTTTGAAATAGTTAGTGAAATACTAACTGAAGGTGACCCAGTTGCCCAAATTCCTTGAATTTTCAAATAGCAAACAATTAAAAAAAAGAAGCATAGAAGGGGGGAAATGTTAACATGGAATAAAGAATAATTAAAAAACAGCAACAAGTGGCTAAATCTTCTTAATTTTATTCACCTGGACTAATATGTTACTTTTTAAGTAACCCCATTGACTTCAGCAAGACCCTTCATGGAGTAAGGTGCAATTCAACATGAATGAACCTTAATAAATGGTTGTGTTCAAGGAGGTGGGAAATGAACAATGAAGATCCCAGGGTAGTAGTCAGGAATTTAGTTATTTACAGGATATATTAATATTTTGGAAACATTAAACAGAATATGTTAAAATTTGCTAGTTATACAAAATTCCTCTAGTGAGAAGAATGTACTAAAATAATCTTAAGGATCTTCAAACTGTTTGTACAGCAAGTAAAACAATAGAGAATCTACCCAAGGGCAGATAAACTACTGCAATATAAATAATAAACTATAATGGAGACTAACCCACATCAGGGAACAGAACTCTTCAAATCATAGAATCACAGAGTCAGAGAGGACCTTAAGGATCCCATTGTGTAATTCCCTGCACCAATGTAGTACAGCTATTTCGAAACTATCCCTGTTCAAATGCTTAGACAGCCTTTTCTTGAAAACATCCAATGAAGAGTTCCTACAGCTTCCACAGGCAGTCTCTCTCTCTGCCTTACTGTTCTGACAGTAAAGATGTTTTCCTGAGATGTAAACTAAATCTACCTTGTAGCTATTTGAAACCACTGCTTTGTGGTTTGCCCTCTCCCTCTTCCTTAGAGCTGCCTTTCAAATAACTGAAAAAATGATCTCATGCCCTTCCTTAATCTCCCTTTCTCCAAGCTAAACGCCCCTAACTATCTCAACCTTTTTTGTTCAGCTTGCTTTACAAACCCCTTTATCACTTTTGGTACTCGCCTCTAAACCCTCTCCAGCTTTCTAATATCCTTCCTAAAATGGGAGCCAAGAACAGTACACAATACTCTAGGTCAGGCCAAAGCAGCACCCCAAATCCTTCTCAGCCACACTACTATCTTCCATTTGCACTAGCAAATTTGGTTATTCTTCCCTAGCTGTAGCACCAGGCATTCATGGGAGCCACCACAGCTGACCCAGCCCCTTCTGCCGCTGTAATCCAAGGCATGGACCCTAGCTGTTACACCGCTGCAAAAGGACAGAGGTGTTGGGGGCCAGACATGCTGAACTGACCATGGGTCCTGGGCTGCACATCACATGGAAATCCTGGAACATGCAGTCCACCAACCATACATTCGGCACAGGACCCCAGTGCCAAGTGACCCTCATAGGCCACAGAAGCCCTCCCCACCGTTGATCATATAGCATGAGCACCCCACCATCACTGCCACAAAAGCTGACCCCCACCGCTGACCCCAATGTCACACGCACACCATAATGGTGGCATCGATGCGCGAGGCACCAAGATGGCGAGCCCCACCCTGCTTCCCCGCAACCATCACAAAAGGGTAAAACAAACGCTGCCATACCATTACTTTCGTTATCAGAGCATCACCAACATTAGGTGAGGTCAGCTAGTCTGCAACGCCAAATAAGGCCGGGACGCAGAACCCTGAGAGGTGATAAGCGAAAACAGCCAGCTCACCATTGAGCACGTCACCTGAGTGATATAAGGGAGCGCACAGCCACACCCAAGCGAGGTCGTTCATCACCCGCTTCAATTATCACAAGGGACGCTAGCCTGATCACCTAGCTTCCACCTTCCGTTTGCGATTAGCAACCACCGAATGCCACTTCATTGCCGGCCCTGACACGATTAGCAGTCTACTTCTCTGCATCTCATTTCTCTCCTCAAAGCTCACTGTGAGTAAATAAACCTCTACCTTCAACTACTCTCTGTCTCCATGACTATCACCTCACCTCCAGTCTGTTCGGGCAACGTGAGCTGGACTCGCGTTAACCGTCCCATAGAGAGCTAATCGGCCCTTCTAACCCCACCGTTCCAGTCCCTTGCGGTGTGATCGGACAGCAGCATGACACCCAACATGGATGAGGCGCCCCCTGCCACTACCACTAGCACCACATGGGCAATCCCTCCCCGTGCCATACAAGCGACATGAGCACCCTCCGCTGGTACTGCTGCAAAGTTCAGCAAGATCACCACCCAGAGACTCTGGCCAACACAACAGCAGAAGGAACAATACATCTCAGCAGGAGCCTGCAGGCCATGTTATCCCCTCCCAGGCCAGATGCAGCCTACAAGCCACCAGCTAGACAGCCCTGGGTCAGTAAAATCTGAACATGCATATCAACATGCATATCAACATAAAGGCTTTATTAATCACAAGAAATAGATTTACTAATAAGTTAAAATATATTTAAAAAAAAAAAGAGAGAGAAAGACTGGATATAATATGGAGCACTGTAAGAAAATGACATCACCTCCTTACCCCAAACTTTACCTGGATTTTTGTGGAATTATTTTATTTATTATTTTAAGTATTGTCTCATTCTGGATTAGCATTTACAATTAGGGGCCCTGATTATAATCAATGCTTATGCAGCTGTTTATGTATATAAGCTACCCCAGTATGGTCAATGGGAACTTCTGCATGTCTAAAGCAAAGCAAGGTTTACTTTGCAGAATTAATGCCTTGGTTAGCGTATGTACACACCCAGAACACAGCAAAGATGAAGAAGGTTGCAAGATGGGCAGCAAACTGTTTAGCCATATGGCAGCAGTTCATATAAGAATTGCACTACAAATATTGTAAAAAGTTATAGACTGCAAGGTCTTTGTGGCAGGGCTGGTTGTTTGTTCTTCATGTGTTCAGTGCCTAAGGCAGTAGAGTCTCAGTTTACAAATGGTGCTCACAGGAACAAATATGATGCAAGCAATTAGTAATATTAAAAATGTGGTGCAGTGACCATGCATTTCTTATCTGCATGTAAAAAGCTGAGCACAATTATGGGCAGTGTATAAAAAATACCCTGTCTAGTAAAATAAAAATAAAGGGTTGACATCAAAGAGCAGTAAACTTACATCAAATAAAGGAAAATCTCTTTATATGAAGCTTGTAGTCAACCACTAGAATTTAGTGTCATGGAAAATGAGACAAACAATGCTCCCAGATTTTTTAAAGGACTGACAATGTTTATCAATGACATTTGCATCCGTGCAAGATAGCAAATGATATGGTTATTCAAACAGTGTAAATCAGTAAGCCTTGCTGTCTTGCACTGTTAGCTAACTGCATTATAGTAACAGTAGAAAACATGGGGTTTGGGAGCAGCAATTGTTGAGGGTACGTTTCTGGAATATCTGTTGCTAGCTCCTGCTGGAGGTAGAAGAGAGTCTGGTGACTAGAGCAATCAGATGTGAAAAAGTCTATGCTCTTATGCAATATTTTTTAAAGACCCTCATAATGAAAATTGTAACATTTTAAAAGCACTACGGTGACATAGGGGTCTTAGAGGATCATCTATTCCAAAGCAATAGGCAGTCCTAGGGAGGAGTGGGATGACCATTCAGCCCATAAAGTTCATTGATACACTCCCAAAGATTGCTGGTGAGGTCACTGGAGCTTGGCCCCAGTCCCAGCTTCTCAACACTGGTCTCTGGGAACAGCCACTGGGAACAAAGCCAAAGTTGTCTTGCCATCAGTCTTCCAAGTTAGCAGCACACTGAGTCAGATGAATAACGTGTGGGGAGGGTGTCTTCAGTCATATTGCCTATGGGGCAGACTTCTGTAGCCCTACGTCCACTGGGATTTGCACATTGAAATTAATTTAGATTTACCTTAATTTAGACAGGAATGTTACCCAAATACACACAGTACCTCTGTGGACTTCTACTGTCCATATTTATACCATAGGCAAACCTTAATTCATAGTTCACTATTTTCTAAAAGCCTGTAGAAATCAGAATCTATCCCATTCCCTTCTCTTCTTGCTTTTATATTTTCTAATCTTAGGCCCTGACCCCATGAAGAATAAAGTGCATCCTTGACTTTATGCAATAAGTACTCCCATTTGTTTTAACATCTGTGCACCTAGGGCAGAATTCTATTAAGCTTTGTGTCCCTAAATGGCACTTACACACAGCCACATAAGTGGTCTTCAGGCACTTATGTGTAACTTGCAATTCTATTACTCATGCAGCGTAATAAATCACAAAGGCTAGGTACAGACATTCAAAAAGCCTGAGGCAGAATTGACCTAAGGTTTTCTGTACATGGACTAGTTTAGATCAGTAGTGAACAGAACACACATTCTCCCTGTGGTGAGGGGTGTAAATCTTAGACTAGGTTCTGCCATTTTTAAACCAGTCTGTGTATGACATAGACTTGACTTGTGGAAAAGTTCATACTCAACCGTGAGGGATCACCGACCACGACGTGTGCCAGACTTCTGTTCTGTTATGGTTACAGACAGGTTTCCGATCACTTATATTAGTAAAAGTGTAATGTCTGTACCTGGCCAAATTGTACATAAGTGCCAAAAAACCCCACTTAATGTGGATGGAAAACATGACATTTAGGTGCACAAAACATAGTAGAATTTCACCCCACGTATGAAGTGAAGCATATGAGTGAGGTTTTGAGGAACTGAGACTTTACATTGCAAGTATTCTGGGGCTGAGACCTGGTCTTTCTTACCAAAATGCTGAATTAACAAAATATAATAGCAAATGGTATACTCATCTACACACAGAGCTGGCATTGAGACTAACAGAAGGCTCTTTTTTCAATTTGTCATTTTCACTTCAAGCCTATAAACGAAAATAGATAAGAAATCTAACTGATGCATTGCAACAAAGATAAAAGTGTCTCAAAAAGAAGTTGAAAGTTCTCTTCTGTATCAGAAAGCTTTTAAAATAACTCTTCTTTCTGAGCATGATCTGAGGAGCTCAAAAACTGAGGTTGACTTGTCTAGGTTTCCTTCTTTCTTTCAAACTAACCAGGTCTGAAAAGCATGAAGTCACTTCCCAGCTCAGAGTTTTCTAAAAAGCAATAAAAGCAAATAACTGAGGCTGTTGAATGGGAATGTAGTATAGTCCAGAAAAGAGAACAGTCTCATTGGTTGGTGATGCTCAGCCTTTCCCTGGTTCCATGGTTACAACAGAAAGATGCATTAGCAACCTCCTCCTACCTGGACTATTGTTTCCAGTTCCAGTTCAAGGTCTGTCTCAGGAGGCACTCCCAAACTTTATAAAGAACATTTAAGTTGCACAGGTTGTGGAAAGATGCTACAAGACATACTCAGATCTAAAAAACCAGCGTTACAGTAAGACACTAAAAATCTGTTAACTTTTTCCAAGAGGTGACTTTGACCAGGCACTTATACAAGTATCTACTTGACGGTCAAGTTTTATTAGCTTGAATACAATCAAGCTAATTTTATTAACTTCAATGATATTATGCTTGATTACACTCTAAATCCTTCATCACCTTCTGCCTCTTGCCACACAAATTCTAAATGTCCACTTCCTTGCCTGGATTGCTCTAATCTATCCTCCAGGCTTCTCATCTCTTCCCTGCCCCCAGCTGCTGCTTTCCCATCCCCATTAGTTCTTCCCAACTTCCCATTCACAGCCTCCTTGCCCACCAGTTCAGCATCCCAATCCCAGGTGATAATACAAATCTACTTAGCTCCCAGAGGCTCCCTGCTCTCTCTGTTCAAGTTTAATAGCTCAGAGGTGAAAGTTCTGAGAAAGTCTTGCTTAGCAGTGTATTTAATCATGCCTAATGACCTACAATGTAGCCAAATATGAATGGATTTCCAAAAGGGTTTCAAAAAGTACATTCTTGATCAACCACCACCAAACTTCAAAGTGTGGGATAGTAAGACATTTCCAAAAAAAATATATTACTACAATTTTTTTTAAACTTAGCAGGACATCAGAGTTTTCCCTTGACCTGTTCTCACAAACAGAAGATCAATTTTGTTTGAAGTGCCCCTCCTCAAAAAAAAAAAAAAAAAAAAAATCAAATAAAAGAAAAGAAAAAAAAAGAAATCAATCTGAGACAGACACCTGACATAGAAAATTTCATCCTAAGGCCTAGCAAAGTTATAAGCAATTTAAACAGTCTTAGGCTGAGTAGTACCAAATAGCCTTAATAAGATGTCATGCTATCAGACCTACCTTTAATAGGTGAGTGAATAATCAATCCTAATTGTGTATTGCAAAAAGCAGTGTTAAAAATGGCAATTATACACACAAGAAAAGGGCAATACATATATAACTAAAATTTAAAAAATTGTGGGTATTTAGGATCTGTCTCACAATTAATTCCCATCTTATATTTGAAACTGTTCCTCTTCATGGCCATTTAAACTGCCAAAAAGCAACTCCAAAACACTTTTCTTTACTTGGGAGAAATTCTGAAAAAAAACTAAGAATTAGAGTAATAGTTCTGACAGATATAATTGTCTAATTAAGAACCTTCTTTTTATGTGTACTAGTGTTTATAACATTGTATTTCTGTAATATTAGAATTCTAATAACTTCTGGCATCCTGACAACACGTATTGCTTCCCCAAAGGACAGACAGTCTGAGTTATAATGAGTACTGAACTTGTGCACACAGAAAAATCTCTTTCAAAGTCCGTGGACATTTTACCTTTGCATGACAGTGAAAGCTCCAACCCCAATTCTCATTAATATTAAGATCCTTTCATGCTATAGTAGTAAAGTAAAAAGGCCTTAAAGTGCATAGAACTATGTCCACATTGAAACTACTTTCTTACTACCAGAGCAGTGTAAGAAAACCTTAACACAAATGGGAATAAAGCCTTCAGACTCCAAAAGGCAAAATGCAACATTTCCTAAATCTGTTCAAGATACTGGTTAATCTTTTTTCCCCTTAAAACTAACCAGAAATAAAACAACCATAAGGAAAAATGCCTTATCCTCCTCAGGAATGATTTTCAACAAGTTTGAAAGCAAATTAAAAAAGAAATCTCTATGGGTTGCAATTCTGCTCCTTGACAGAACAAGCTGTCTAGGAAAGATAGGCAGATATACTCCATTGGGAAGAGAACCTGCCATTAGGCTGATTCAAAAGCAGCCATGACTGTGCCCTTGGGTAAGAGCTCAGAGCTAAGATCACTGACTGCCTTAAACAAAATTACATTCATTGTAACTATGGCATGAGTGAGTTTCAAGAAAAGTTCTGCAAAATAAATTCCCTTTGGTTTTATATATATTGAAGTAGGTCAATTCATATGCATTGGGAACCTGAGAACATTAGAAAACATGTAGTTAAGAGAAAGCTGCAATGAAAACTTGTTTATAGGTACAAACAGAGCAGCACCAAAGGGGGACCTGGAGATATTACTATGGTCAGATTTCCAAGAGAACTGCACCCTCGACATTCACTTAACTTTGGAGTTCTTCTGAAAATCTGGCCCAGAATAGAAAATTTGGCCTAAATGGAAGCTGAACACTTTCGTCATTTCCAGACAAGCATGGCTGTGTGATATGTGGTGGCACAGACCCACCTGTGGCACCACACATTCAGGTGGTCTTACATGCGACACTGCTATTTGTCCCATGGGAAACATGCACCCCTACATGGGGACACAGCCCTACTGTTCATATTATTATCCCCAGGCACTGAGAGGGCTAACCAACTTAAAAATATTTGTACCATCACACAGACAAGCACATGCTCCTTTTAGGTGAGGAATTCTCTTATGATTGAACAACATTAGAGCTTTCTGCGTCAAGACTGCCATAACTTATAGTACTAGTTAACTATATTTGTGAAGTGAGAGAGGCATGGAGAGTCCTAAACCTTCCAAATATTTATTTAGGCTATATAAGATCAGCAACTAACCTTCCTAACACTGGATAACCCATTGAAAAGGCATTCCTCAATAAATGACTTACTTATCAGTGTTATTACAGTAAAGTGGAACTGAAATTAAGGATTGGACATGGGCGGCATTAAGTCAAACTAAAGCATTAGGAATTTTACTAAAATTTACACTATTCAGTAACTGAAAATTTTCTTAATGGCAGCACAATTATTTGCTATAACTTCACACACCCAGTTTATAAACACAGTAGGCTGAGATTCACCCTTCTGAAGAATTTAAGTGCATTGAGTGTTTAAATGAGTTTTCTATGGTATATAAGCCTTGAGCTTTTTCACACTGATTAAATAAATAATCCTTCCCCAACAAATCCTGTTCAAATGTAATGCTTACCTTATCTTTATTTTCAGAGCCAGAAGCCTCAAGTTTGGTCCGAATCACAAATGGGGTTGATAATCTCAGGAGGACTCGTTCAAATGTGGCACTGATCTTCGGCGAAACTATGTCAAAGCAGTCCTGGAATTTCAATGTTTTGTGAACGTCACATCTGAGCTGTTTCCTAAGACCTTCCCCAAGCTGGAGAACCAGCATGTTGGGATCAAACATCAGATGGAAGGGAAAAGCTCTGCAGAAGGTGCTGATGCTTATCCTCAGGTCTGAGGGGGACTGGGACGTTCCTAGTGGAAGTGTTTTTGTGATATTTGCATTTTCACGTTCCTTGATAAGAAAAGTAAGACTGCTGCAGTTACCAGGGTTTGACCCCTCTGAGCACAATTTATCATTAGTGATTTGTTCCACTTCCACTTCCAAATGGTAAATCTTTTTTGCGGCCGCCTTTATCATCCCCATCATTGCAAATCCAACAATATGATGTGGGTGAAAGTACTGGAGCATAAGACTGCCTTCAGGAAGCTCTTTGCATAGGAAAGAAGGGGATTCCAGAGTGGCCTGTCTTCCAAATGAAGTTCTAATGTGCTCCAGCAATGCATCAAAACCATTGAAGAAGTCCTGCAAAGTGCCACCTACAGCTCGAAGAACTCTTTCATTTTCATCAAAGCAGATATTGAAGAATTCCTCCCCAAATTTTTCTTGCATTTCTTCAAACTTCAAACCTATGAGGCAATGATAAACATATGTCATCAATGTGGTATAACAGTTAGACATTATTTTCTATTTTGTCAGCAATGTTGTGTTACAGCTGCATAATATTTTCCACTTTAATTCTGTATTTCCACAGGGGTTCCAGTCACCAGTATAGGGTTTCTGCCCTAGTCTCTTCTAAATTTCACCTGATGTTTCTAAGTCACCCTCTCCATCCCATGCCTCACTCCTTTTGGGCTGCCCTCTTGCTATTCATCTTCCTTCCTCACTCCTCTGTTCCACTTCATGTACCAGTGATAATTTGACAGTTTGGCTTTTTAACTTCTTCTCATCCTTACTGGAAACCAGAGAGCCCTGGAATCATCCCATGTTTTACATCTTACTCACTACCACATTATGCAACCATCCTTTGACCGAGGCTGGTAAAGCAGGACTTTGTTTGAGAATCCATTACTACTGCTCATGAACTGGACAATGGGGTCACTAATATTCCCTTTCATTGCCTCTGAAATCCACTTTTTGTGCCTACCAACTTGAGGAATGAAAAATGTGGGACATGGAATCAAATGCACATTTTCCACCAAACTATCCCAAACCCTACAACTAAACAATCAGATATGCCTCTCCTGCAGTGGTTCTCAACTGAGGTGCTGGGTAGACCAGGAAGCAGCTGCAGAAGAAACCCCTCTGCCACAGCTCCTCCCAGCCTGCCTAGTAGACCCCCTCCTGGAAACAGAGGCACGTGGAACAATCCTGTGTGGCTGCAGCTGAGTGACCAAGGCATAAGCCTTGGGCACTGACTATGGGAGGTCAATGGAATGGAGGGGTGGGGAGGCCCTCTCTCAACTTGTCATATATGATTAGTATACCTCTGCCTTCTGTGCCCAAATGCAGGCATGTGTGGTTTGTGGCACTGCAAACATCTTTGTAGCAACACAAAACACACATGTTGTACATTAAACTGTGTGTGGTGCACTGCAGCGAAATTTGCTATTGGGATTTCCCAGTAGATATATTTTCCCTGATGTAGCAGTGTGAGGGGGACAACTTCAAGGCAAACCTCATAATTTTACAAGCATTCGATTATAACAAATTTATCAATTTCCAGCTGTAGAGTCTAATTATTGGGGTCATCTTATATTCAAATTAACACTGTATCTTTGTTGTTGGAAGAGATGGAAGAGTAAAAGAGTCGTTCTCACCTGGGGTGAAACCAAATTCACAAAAACTATGGAGAAAACATCTCTAAAAAACTTAAGAACCATTGTTCTACTGATTATATTTACTCTGTAGCCATGATGTAAGATAGTCTCAGACTCTTAAAATGTCTTCTTGTACACATATAAAGAGTTGTTGGAGAATAAAATGGAATATTTGCATTTCTCTGTGTTGCTCAAGGCTGAGAGCACATCCCAGTGGCTAATGGTTGGCCAGCAATGTGACAACTGGAAACAGATGTTAGATCTCCTTAAGCCCCCATCACAGTCATCTAAGTCTTGATTTACAAAGATGACAAAGTGGATACAGGCAAAGAAAATGCCATCAGTGCAAAGCTAGATCTCTGACTGACAACGTATATCAAATGTTGTTTTGGCTTGACTGCATCTATTTTAAAAGAAAACTTGGATAATTCTATTTAAGATTACTACTGAACATCTTCATCTCTGCTATTTTTGAGGATGCTTTTGTAAGCATAATTTGCATTTAAACATGGTATATCATGCTACACATATAATTTATAGAACTATAGGACAAGTCCCAGCTATGAGAGAAGAAAACAATAATAAATAAATAAATAAATAAATAAATAAATAAATAAAATCAGTATTCTTTTCATATGATTTACCAAGTGTACATCCAATAATTGTGTACAAAGGAAATAAAATAAACTAGGTCTTGTGTCTAAAAAACTGAACTCCAGTATATAAAAATGTATTACAGATAAGTGTAATATAAACCAGTTCAACTCATGAAAGCTAGTCCTAAATATCCCAATAGTAACGAAGAAAACAATCATTTATGCCCTCAGGGCATGAATCAGGTTATCATCATAACATACATTCATCATGCCTTAAGATGGCTTTGATATCATGCCTTAAGATAGCCAGTTGATTGCTAAAAAATTTCATACAGTTTACATGGATAAATTTTGAGCAACAACAAAATTTACTAGTTTCATACATAACAGCATAATAGGGCACAGCAACATATTCTAACCTTTTGTTTGCAGGAAGAAAAAAATTCTGATCATTTCAAGGAAGTTTCTGAATAAGTACCCATCTATAATTGTATATGTTTGTTATTTCTACAGAACCTTTTATCCAAGAATTCCAATGTGGCCCACAAGTGCTCTACAAACATTTCATGCAAGAATCCATTTTCCCATCAGTTTAAAAACTCATAACACAGCACAACAGTTCAGGACTGAACATGAAGAAAAATACTTTATGCAGGAGAATTAAGAAATAAATTTGAATGGGTATAATAATGTAACTAACTGCACTGCAGTGTATCCATAAATCTAGGTTAGCAGCCTTACTATTTAAAAAAATTATCATCATGCAGAAGGTAGTGCAGGGTTGGGATCTTTAATCTTTCAACAAATGGTCAGAAATGTGGTTGTGTGTCTAATCCAAAAGAAAGCACACTACTGGCCAGTATCATGACTCAAAGGAAGCATCCCAACTACTAGGTCACTATCACTTCTGCAAAACATAGTCCTCTAACTTCATTCATCTGAGAGCTGGCTCCATGTAATGAGGGTTATTTTATGCAATTCATTTCAGTGGTATGAGTACAGTATATGCCATTTTAGTCCTAAAATTGGCAGATTTACACCAACACAAAATGAAGTAATGTAGCAGTACATCAGACATACAGAAACATAGAAATGGTCTAAATGGACCAAGCCGGTCGTCTACTCAGTCTTTTATACAAATGACGCATAGGAAGAAATTCTTCTCAATTCTCATGAGTTAAAAGCTTATGCCCTGAAACACTCCCTTCCAAAATGTTTTACTGTATTTCTTACTATTGTAATTCTAAATGATTTTATTATCCAAACCAACGTTAAAGAAAAACAATCCATTTTTCAGTCCTAACAAGTTCTTGGTCTTCGTAACATCAGCTAGCATGGAGTTCCACAGGCTGTGTGCATATAGTGTTATACAATATTTCTCTACTAGTTTTAATTTTACCACTTTTTCAGTTTCAGTAACAGAATAGACCAAAATAGAAGTAATAAAGTTAACAATTCTATATACGTTTCTTTTATCCTATCTTATCATCATCAACTTATCCCTTACCTTTTTGAAGAGTCCCACTCTTTTTAATCTCTTAAATGGTAGTGGCATATTTTTGCCCTTAGGCCTATGTACAGATTTAAGAAAAAAATGTCAATTGCCACTTTTATGTTAAGCCAGATCAGATCAGTGGTCCATCTGCTAAGTCATTCTCTCCCAACAATGGCTGGTATCAGATGCTATAGAGAAATGTGTGAAATCTAATCAACAATTACAAAAAAAAAAAAAAAAACAACCCCCCAACTTCCCCTTAACAATAACAGTTAGTTTATACAAAAATATGAGGGCACTAAAATTCACCTAGATATTTTTTATTATGTACATAAAAATATGATTTTAAAGAAAATGCTCCTGAACGCTTTGCCTTAGTGAGATACCATTTACTAAATTGAGAATCCAATTATTTAATTGTTATATAAAACTACATATTCAAATGTTTAGAAGTTCAATTATATTGAGTATTTTGTATTTCTTTTTCTTGCCTTCTAATAATGGGCAAAGAACTCCAGGCTGCTTTTATTTATATTGTGCATTTTCACATGCCTCCATCATGTCTTCTCTCTGAACTGAAAATCTTTTCTAGCTCTTTTTGTAGGAAATTGTGTTCATTTTTTTACCCTTCTCTGACTATTCTGCTCTAATATTTTTCCAAAGGGTGACCAAAATCGAAGGCAGTATTTAAGATGTGAGCTAACCCTCTGCTCAGTTAATGTCATTAGCATATTTTCAGTGCCATTCTCTCTCAAAGCTAACACTTTGATTTTCTCTTTGACCCACAATTTCACATTGATATAACATTTTTGTTTAATGATTCACAATATCTTTCTGAGTGGCTAATATTAATTACGCTGCAGTCCATCTGTATGCATGTACATGTCCACTGGGAATAAACTTGCAACTTTCTGCATAGACTTTCACGTAGCACACAGCTCTTAGGTCTTCTGAAGAGTAATATCCTATTAGCACTAATTAGGCAGAACTCCTCATTGGTTTCAGTAGAAAAGTCTGATGAAAGAGAGAGCGAGATGATATAACCAAAATCCTCTTCACATGCTTTCTCATCTAATCTAAAGAATTTAGCATTAGAACTTTGAGTGACTCCTCCACCCAGTCTCTCAGGTCATTAATCAGCATCTTAGGTAATCTTCATCCTAGTTCATATCTTTGAAATACCAGAGTTTTAATTTTCTTCCACTTTGAAAATGAATCTAAGCTGTTTTCACTGATCAGTTTTATACCTGGCAACAGTACCTCAGGGAATCAAATGCAGATTATATATTATTGGCACCTGTTGTCTTCATGATTCACTCTTTAAAGATAAATGGATGAGCTATAATCTGCCCTGGCCTACTGAATGATACTGGGAGAGACACTTTATCTGTGTGTTTTATTTGCCCCATCTGTAGAGACAGAATGTAGATATTAGCATCCCTTGTAAAGAGCTGCAGGGTTTACAGACAAAAAGTTATATTATTTTGCTGACTCCATCACAAAAGTATTATAGCACAAAAATAAAAGCATCAGAGAAGAGCAACAAAAAGAAGAGCCACAGAAAGAATTTCATATGAAGAAAGCTAGAGAGCGAGGCTAAGTATAGACAGTCAAAAAGCCCAAGGCTGAATCAATTCAGTCTTCACAGGTTAGTCAAGACTGCATGGACTGAGCAATTGAACAGACCTTCACTTTTGATTCCAGAAATACAGTCACATGCCTGCAGTGGCCCAGGCCAGAATCCACAGGGGGGCGGCACTAGAGAATACCTCCCTGCTCAGCTGGAGAAGACATCTTGGATTAAGGCTAGCCCACCTACTGGGCAAGGAGGTGGGTGGGAGGTGCAAAGCATGTGCGGGAGGTGCAAAGCATCCTGGAATGCTGGAGAACTGTAAATTAACTTGAATCTGGAAGGGACCTGGGACAGAAGTTCAATAAATCAATTTAACCTAAATCAGTTATGTCTGATACTACAGCCATCCAGGTTTATCTTAAATTGGTGTATATCAGAAGCAGTTTTGAAAGCAGTTTATGTGTACTGAACTTCTGTTGTTTTACAGATTTGAACCAATTTCTGAGCACCTATACCAGTTTGTATGTAATTTCTGTCCTTAGTCAAAGAGGACAAAAAGGGCATAAAATGATGGCTATTAAAGGAGATCAGTTGGGAGTTTTTTTCTTTGCCCTCTGAAAAAAGCGCTGATAAGAGCTATTCTGATTCTTTAACAAATGTGTCTAAAAGGCTGGTGCACAAAAAATAAAGAATGAAAGAAAAGCTCTAGCACTGCGTGCATAATTTTGGACCAGGCCCTGCTTTAGTAAAGCACATGTTGAAGTGTTTTGCTGAAACAGAGTGTGAGCAGATAACTTAACCCTTGTTAGGAAACGCTGTTGTCTCCCTTTTCTTCTCAGCAACCCTGGAAATCCATTTGGCCTATTTGGCCACAGATCACACAGAAGAAATTACAGCTTATCCATTTATTGTTGAAGAGTGAATCATGGAGATGACTGCTGCCAATAATATATAATCTAGTGGTCCACATCTGACCCCTCAATCTTCATGAATATATATACACACACTATCTGAGATACCTTTAAAAAGAGTCCAGAAGTGTCATCTAAGGATTAGTAAGGTTGGGATTCAATTTGTGGTTCTAACATTCATATAAAGAATAAAACCTCTCTCTTCTTATGTACCAAAAGTTTCTTGGGTATCTTTGATTAAATATAGATGTCAAGTGTTTACTCTAAAACACAGATCTCTGCTCTACCTGATAAAGGTTCAGATTAAATTAGAGATTCCAGGGTACTGTTTAAATATATCAGGGACAACTATCACTGTGTTTTCTTACATGAAACACATCCTTTGATATAATACATACCTTGGTTTTGAAATGCAGAAAGAAAGATTTTTCCAGAGTTATAGCTACATAGAGGGGCAGAGCCTTACCTTCAGTTAGCTCACCCTCCCTTTCCCACTTAACTAAAGCTGAAATAGCAAAAGAGAAACCAGAAGCAGGTAGCAGACAGTAAAACTGCTGTTTAAAATGTTTGATTGGTGGGACATCAAGCCCATAAAAAAAAAAAAAAAAAAAAAAGTTTGTTAACCCTGTTGGAGTGAAAAACAAACAGCCACTAAGTCAACTACCTCTCCCAGCTGCTTGAATAGTAATACAACAGCTACTGAGTTTTTAGTTGTAGCCATGTTGGTCTAAGGACAAAAGCAGCAAAGTTCTTTGAGTAGATGCAATCTTTCATTAGACCAACTGAGTAGTTGGAAAAAAGAGTTTTAGGTAAGCTTTTGGGCAAAATAACCCTTCTTGAGGCATAGGGAATCTCTGGTGGTCTAAGACTCCAAGGTATGAGAGAAGCTAAAAGTGTGACAAAGCATCAGTGAAAATGTAAATAGGTAGAAATTAGAAAGACAAAAAGATAAAGTAAGCAAGGGAGGGGGAATAAACCAGGGTGGGGAGGTGGGCTAAAAGATGACAACAGTGATAGAGTACAAGGTAGGGGGAAAAAAAGGCCGTGTCTGTGAAAAGGAAATAGTTGGAGATCAGGAAAACAGGAATGAGAGAAGCTAGAAGTGTGACAGGATGTCAGTGAAAATATAAATTGGTAGAAATTAGAAAAAATGAAGAGGTAAAACAGGGAAAGGAGGAGAAAGCAGGAGAAAGAGGCCAAAGTGAAACACTACAGTGATGATAATACAAAGCAAAAAGAGGCTCTCAGTGAAAAAGGAAAATACTTGGAAAGCAGGAAAACAAAAGGCAGAAAAGTAGGAGAGGAGAAAAGGTGTGGGAAAAGAAAAATGTAAGAGGTCAGGTACCTGGTGAATCAGATGTCAGGCAGGTTGTGATGTGTCATAAATCTAGTGTCTAGATCGAGTCCCTGATGTTTTTTTTGTATCCACTAGATTTATGAAGTAAAATTCATAGGTTCATCTATGAAAAGGTGTTTTGTAAGTTGAGGATTAGAATCGAGAGATTGGTTAGGGAGAGACTGTCCTGTAAGAAGTGTGCTCCCACAAGCAATTGGGTATTCTTGTCTTTGATAAATTGTCGGTGTGTTCATTCCGGTGCACAGTTGCTGTTTGGTTTCTCCTACTTATTTTCCATTAGGACGTTTAGTGCACTAGATAAGATATTACATTTCTGGAGGTGCAGGTGTAAGATCCAGGAGTGGTGATGGTTCTGTTGTAGGATGTAATTATTGTGGGGATGGTGGAGATGTGTTGGCAGGTTTTGTACTTCTTGTCCTGACATGGTCTGCAGCCACTGGGTGTGGCTTAGGTCACAGGGAGTTAGCTTATGGTGATCAGGTTAGCAAGGCTCAGTGCTTGTTTAAAAGGCTAGGATGGGTGGTTCTGGAAAAATCTCTTTAACAATGGGGTCTTCTAGTATTGGTTTCAATTGTTTGACGATTTTCCATGTAGGTTCCAGGGAAGGGTGATATGTCATAAGTAATGGTGTGCGATTTGTGGGAGTTTTCTTTTTGTACTGCAGCAAACCTTCATGTGGTATCTGGGTGGGTCTTTCAAAAGTGCAATCTCTGAGAGACAGAGACAGAGACAACTTGTTGGCTGAAGGCCCTTTTGAGATTTGTGAGGTGGCAACCATGGGTCTTCTCCTTGCTGCAAAATTTGGCGGCACCAGAGAGCTTGGCTCTAAATTACAGCTTTCTTGGTGTGTTTAGGTTGCTCTCTCAGTTCTGTCCTCAAAGGAATTTACAAAACACCTTTTGTAGGTGAGCTTACAAACTTCACTTCATAAGTCTACTGGATACAAAAACCAGGGACTCAATATAGACACTGGATTTAAGCTACATTACAACCTGCCTGACATCTGATTCACCAGGTACCTGACTTTTTACATTTTTTTCCTACACCTTTTCTCCCTTCCTGTCCACTACTTTTCTGCCGTTACTTTTCCTGCTTTCCAACTATTTCCTTTTTCACTGACAGCCTCTTTTTACCTTGTATTATCATCACTGTAGTGTTTCCCCTTGGCCTTGTTTTGTCCTGCTTTCTTCCCCTTTTACTTGTTTTACCTTTTGTTTTTCTAATTTCTACCAATTTATGCTTTCACTGACATCCTGTCAGCCTTTAGCTTCTCTCATTCCTGTGTTTCTGATCTCCAACTATTTCCTTTTTCACAGACAGCCTTTTTCTACCTTGTATTTTATCATTTTTGTCTCCCTTTGGCCTTTTTCACCCTACTTTCTTCCCCTCCCTTGCATTTTGCCTTTCTAATTTCTACCCACTTACATTTTCACTGATAAGTTGCCACAATTACAGCTTTTCTCATACCTTGGAGTCTCAGACCAGCAGAGATTCCCTATGACTGAAGAAGGATGACTGTGCCCCAAAGCTTACCTAAAACTCTTTTCCAACTACCCAGTTGGTCTAATAAGAGATATCACATCTACTCAAAGAACCTTGCCTGCCAATACAAGAGCTACTGCATTGTGAAGCAGGAATCAAAGCAGGCTGCTTCTATCCCAGTCAGAAAATCAGTTTCCCCACTTAATACACCCCCCTCCCCCATCTTTAGGGGCTGATTTTTTTTTTGGCGGGGGGGGGGTTGACCAGCTGAAGTGCCACTAACATTCTATAAAACGCTGACCTAACTAGAGTATAAAAAATAATTATATCATCACACAGGGAACCCAGAGAACTTTTTGGTATTTTTTTTTATTAGTTGGGTATAAATATAGTAAGAAAATCCCACACATTTACCATATACTTTTAAATATAAATTTCACACAGCTGTACCCCTGTATTAACTTTACTTTGTAGTAGCATCATACCTAGATACATGTCTGATGTAATGAAATAAATATATAGTTGACATAAACATGAATTTGGGCTT
>NW_017728906.1:175563983-175568022 GCF_001723895.1 Crocodylus porosus | reverse complement strand
TACAAAGTTACTACATCACCATAGCAACAAGCTATGGCAACATGGAGTCAGTGGGCATGAACAGTGATGCAGCCACTACGGATGCAATTGGGCATACATGAAGTTAACTAGTGGGACTTCTTGCCACAGGAGGTTCTGGAAGCAAGTAGCATAACCAGATTAAAAAAGGAATTAAGACAAATTCATAAGAGAGATCCATAGGGGGTGCTATTAAAAAGAACTATCAGGGCTGTATCCTCCGACATCCTTAAACCAATGATAGTTGATGCTAGGCAGAATACAAACAGGAAATGGAACACTGTAGACATGCCCAATTCATATACTCTTTATAGAGCATCTACTATTTACTATTGGAGAAAAGATATAGGGAACATTGGTCTGATACTTCTCATGTACCCAATGTCTCTTTAATACCAAATGCATCAGAGACATTACTGTAAATCTGAAGTCATGCCACTAAAGCCATGGTGCAACTACACAAGACATTTACTGTAGAACAGACTAATTAGCTCCATGGTAATGTCTTGAATCTACACATACAACCCTATTACGCCACAGGAACTAATCAACTCCACAGTATAGAAGTGCTTGTATATACAAGAACTATCCTACTGAATAGTTATTTACTGTACAGCAACACATATAGAAGCTGACCTGGGCATAAATTATGCCTGGTCAGCCCAGCCAGCAGGGCACAGCCACATGGCTCAGCAGCTGCAGGAGTCTTGTGGGCCAACCAGCTCCTCTGCTGCCTGACATAGCCACCCACTGCCCACACCAACCCCCATGCCTCCTGCCAGCCAGAGCTGCCCCCAGGAAGCTGCAGCCAGAGACTGGGGCTCCCCATGGCTGCTACAGATGAACAGAGCAGGGCAGCAGCAGCCCTGGCCTACACTGCTCTTCCCTGGTTCAATTTGCTGCTGTCCCAGGCACACGTGTAGACGCTACACCCTGAAGTAGTTTATTGCAGTGCAAATTGCTCCAGTTTGTTCAGTTGTATGAGTTGCATGCATCACCATGCCCTATTCGAAGCCTATAGGGAGGGAGTTTCAAGCAGGTGGAACACCATGTGAAGAAGTCTTCTCTCTGGCCCTAACCTAGTTTATGCAGTTTTTTTCCAATGACTTTGTAATACAAAATGCTAAAAAACAACTTTGGAAGCTAGGGCTCATATTCCCCTGCCAGACCAAGTTCCAATTCCTTAAGATAGTCAAGCATCTTGTTTTGTATGTCCCCATGATATTTTTCCCTTGGCCTAATCTCAACAGGAATCGAGTATTCTGGGATCTAGTGATTCTGTTATGTGGTATAGGTTGAAATCACTTTAGGAAGAGGTGAGCTTAGAATCTGGATCTTCCATACCCTGGGTTCCTTAACTAGTAGGCTAAGGTGAGCACTTCTCTACACACTCAGTGTCAAATAAATCATTAGGTTATGAGTTTTGGCCACCTAATTTGGGGGGGGTTATTTCTTTGTGCCACATTGAAACATAAATGTAGTTGGAGACTTTGAAGAAGTACTGAATTGCTTCTGAGCTTATGCGTTGAGAACACAGTTGCAGAAGACAAAAATCTTAGAAATTCAGCCACGTAAGCAGGATTCAGGCTATTACCTATGATTAAGTAAAACACTCAGGCAGTTTAGATGCCTACCAACTACAAAAGTAATACTTATACAGTTTAGCAGTGAAATAGAGGCTATTGCATCTACCAAGATCTTTAGCATATGCAGTGTAAATAGCATAAATTGGAACTGAGTTATTTCAAAGGCCAAGTAGAAATTAGACATCCAATTTCCCCAAATAAGATCTGGGCTTCACTGCACTAGGTACTGCATATGCAAACTGTATGAGAAAATCCATGTTTGAAATTCTTAATGTCTACATGGACAAGACACAGGGACAGAGTTAAAGCATGGAAGTATTCCTACTATAGAGATGGGCAATTGAGGCAGAAAAACATTTAATGCAATAATTATCCTCATTATGGCCAATATTTGTTATTCTGCATGTCAGGAGCTCCTATTAAAAGTTATTCCTTGTATTCATGATTATACTGTTATGATACAGTCTCCTGTGATTCTTTAAGTGGCAAATAACCTTGTGCAACAAAAATGGTATCCATGAATATTTATGGAGGTTCCATTTATGCCATCACAACTCCTCAGAGGACCGACTATAAAACAGGATAAGAAATAAAAAGCAGATCATGTTTATACATATAACAACAAAAAACCTCATTAAGTTAACATTTAAAAAATAAGAAAACTTTTTTTGCTAGGAATTGATCAATCAATATAATACAATACAATAGTCGTTTACAGAACAAAACTCATCCACTAACCTAGTGAAGGGGACTTTAAACTAGGTTCATTAAGGGATGGAAACCAAAGCCCTGAGGTAAGTAGACAAACAGGAGACCTGGAGGAAGAGCAAGCAGGAGGTGGCAAAAGGAGAGGTGCTCTCATACTTCCCAAGAAAGCAGGGTGCCTGTACACAAATGTACAGAGCCTGGGAAACAAGCCAGAAAAACTAGAAGTCCTTGCACAGTCATGGAACTATGATATGATTGAAATAACAGAGACTCATGCACCAGTGCAGGCTGGAGGCTAACTGGTTGGGCAGCAGCTCTGCAGAAAAGGACCCGAGGGTGACAGTAGACAATAAGTTGAATATGAGCCAGCAGTGTGCCCTTGTTGCCAAGAAGGCTAATGGCATACCAGGCTGCATTGGTATACCAGGCTGCATTGGTAGGTGTATTGCCAGTAGGGCAAGGGAAGTGATTATTTCCCTCTATTCAGCACCGGTGAGGCCAAATCTAGAGTACTGTGTTCAGTTTTGGGCCCCGAGACAGAAAAGATGTGGACAAGTTGGAGAGAGTCCAGCAGGGGGTGACAAAAGTGGTGAAGGGGCTGGGGGACATGACTTGAGGAGAGGCTGGAGGGAACTAGGTTTACTTCGTCTAAAGAACAGGAGACAGAGGGGACTTAATAGCAGCTTTCAACTACCTGAATGGGTGTTCAAAAGAGGGTGGAGCTGGACTGTTCTCAGTGGCAGTGGATGACAGAATAAGGAGCAATGGTCTCAAGTTGCAGCAGAGGAAGTTTAGGTTAGATATTAGGAAGAATTTTCTCACTAGGAAGGTAGTAAAATACTGGAACAGGTTACCCAGAGAGGTGGTGGAAGCTCCATCCTTGGAGGTTTTTAAAACCATGCTAGATAAAGTCTTGGCTGGGATGATCTAGTTGCAGATGGTCCAGCATTGATCAGGGGGTTGGACTAGTTGGCCTCCTGATGTCCCTTCCAACCCTAACTTTCTAGGATTCTATCCCCATCAGCTGAAATCCTTTGAAAATTGGCTTGAGTTCTTTGAAAGCCCCAGTGAGCATGTGGATAAGAACAATCCAGTTGCTATAAACATAATCCAGTTGCTATAGCCTATCTAGACTTTCAAATCACTTTTGACAAAGTCCACATCAAAGGCTCTTACTGAAATTAAGTAGTCCTGGCATTAGGGACAAGGTCCACTCAAGGACCACTAACTGGCTAAAGGACAGAAAACAGAGTAGATATATACCGTCAGTCTCCTCAAATGGAAGGAGATAAACAGTGCGGCCCCCAAGGCTCTTTACTGGGCCTGTGACATTCATACTTTATTTGGAAGGGGGAGGAAGTGTTGTAAGATGTCTAAATTTGCAGATGACATCAAACTTTTTCAAGGTGATATAAACAAAGCTGAGGACTGGTGTTACACTTAAGAGTGTCCACACATTCAAGCAGGAAGACACACGTTAGTGCTAGTAAAAAGTCAGGACTTTGTAGGCAAGGAATATCTCCACATTGTGCTAGGTAATGTGTGATATGCCATCGTGGAACTGCTTCATGGAGATGCCAGCTATGCAGGGATGAGACTGATAAACAGCTGTGTGTTGACCACACAGAAGTTGCAGCCCTATCCAGAGGGCTGAGGCCATAGTAAGCATTACCATGCAACTGCTTAGAAGACTTCCTAACTCATAGTAATGCTTACTATGATCTAAA
>NW_017728906.1:175556991-175563883 GCF_001723895.1 Crocodylus porosus | reverse complement strand
AGAATCAATTGCAAAGCTTCTTCTGAAAAAAGTTAATGTTAGCATTCTAACAGCACAAGCTATCACTCAAAAAAAAAAAGAAGTATTCTCTCATTGGTCAGGTTTCCAATGAGTTGTACTGCGTTGATATCTTTACATCAGTGTAAAGCAGGAGTAATTCTATCAATGTCCATAGAATAAACAAAATCAGTGAAGGTGAGAAGAAAATGGAGAATGAGGCTTTCACTGCAGGTTCCTAGAGTTATACTTCTAGTGACTGCTCAATGGAGAGAAAAATTCCAGCATTCATGCATTATAAATTGCATATGTACAGATAAACCCACAGATTATATAAGTGATTTTGCAAGTAGTCTAAGCATCTGTTCAAAATCTCCCAGGTCTACTCATGACCTAAAGATCTGCTGTGCTTTGATGAATAATGAATACTAATTGACAGATACATAGGCAGTGTTACTGGATCAGAAGAGGTGAATGACATCAGACTCCACACAGGTAACAGTGACAGGCACTGCTAAGGAAAGGTTTTGTTTCATTTTACAAATGGAAACAAAATTTCAATGATTCACTTTTTAAGCTCTATAGGAGTAGAATTTCACGTGTTATTAGTCAAAGCCATATCCTGCTTCAATGGTTCTCAGCCAAAGTACTGCCACTGCCCCTACTGCTACCCCACATCTCTGTTCATAGAAGACATTTACAGCCAGACTGGGAAACAGCTGCAGCAGGAGCAGTTGCTCTTGCCTGCATTAGGTTTATCCAGCATGGCTGTCTGGAGAAATAGACATTTGAGAACACTTTTCTATGGATTTAATCTTCAGACTGCCATTGCTGCATGAGGTTTACTTTATGCAGGTGTGAGCTCCTGCCTACATGGACATTTACCTGATAAAATAGGTAAGCCAAGACACTACAATAGTGGTTCTCAACCAGGCTCCTGGTAAAATTCAGAAAAGCTATGGAAGAATACCTTGGGTCTAGAAAGGTTGAGAACCACTGTCCTAAGTATTACAGGCCAAGCAACATTCATTTGTTAAATATTCACTTCTAGCATAAATAAACAAGCCTTGGGCTGCACAGGGAACAGTGTTCTGAATAGGAAATCTTTATTCTCAATTATATAAGTAAGCTGAGAATAGAATTTGGATCAACATTTGTCTAAATATCACCACAGTTAAAGAAATAGTTGAGTCTTCTGTTCAAGAATGTTACAAGAAGATCAGCTACACTGGGTACACTCTCCAGGGATTGACTTCCTATTCAGATAAAGCAATCTTTCAATAGTCTCTACTCACTGAGGAAAATAGCCACCATACAAAAGTAAAGGCTAATTAGGTAGCCACCATCAACAGTTTACCTGATGTGACACAAACTACTGACTAAAATGTTGAAGTCAGAACTAATGCTGGTACACTATTTTCAATTCATGTCACTGGGTTGGAGAGAAAAAAGAAAGAAATAAGTGGTTATTAAAATATTACCTTAGGATTCTGGTCTTCTAATTGCTCTTCTTATTCTGATCTTTGCTTCTTGTTGAAAAAAAAGTGAGATTTTCTTAACAGTAACTTCTTTTCACCTTTATTCATAAGTATTTTAAAATATTTTTCCCCTCATCAAACCAGCATAATAGCAGTTCCTGAGGCAACTATCAGCTAGTATAGTCCCCTGCACTATACCAACGTGTAGTCCTAGCCTAGGGACAGACATTCAAAAAGCCTGAGCCCAAACTGATTCAATCTTTGCAGGTTAGTCAAGCCTGGCTAGGCTAAGTCAGTTTTGTAACTGGACATACATCCCAGAAATGCAGGCACATGCCTGCAGTGGCTCAGGCTAGAGACCAGGGGATGCTAGAGCAGCCCTCCCTTCCTCCCACAGCCTGGAACTGAGGGGGGCATGGCCAGGCTCCGGCAGGAAGTTCTGATTAGCAGGGAATTAGCTGAGTGATGAACACCATTATCAAGAAAATGAGGGACACCACATGCTGGCTACTACTGTCTGTGCTGAATCAACAAGTAGCTGGTAGTCTGCTAGCTAATACACAGACACCTCCCCAGTAAGGCAGAGGGGAAGGAGGAATTCCTGCTTAGTAGGGAGTGGTGAGGGGAGGAAGGAAACAGCCTGCAGTCTCTGGAGCTGGAGCCCCGGAGGGGAGGGGAGGGGCCAGCCCTGCTGTGAAGCAGAGAACTTCACCCAGCCCAGAGAGTATGCCAGGATGCTGCGGGAGTCTGGTTTAGCTTAAACCAGCAAGGAGTCTGGGACAGACATTGCATCAATCCGTTTGAGCCAAATCAGTTAAGTTTGATACTACATTCAACCAGGTTTATCTCAAACTGGTTTTAGCCAGCCAAACGGGTATGTGCACACTGAACATCTGTTCTGTTACAGGTTTAAGCCAGTTTCTGATCACTTGAACTGGTTTATGTGTAATGTCTGTCCCTAGCCCTAATGACAGCTACACACTGCTAGACCATACTGTATGATCTGGACACATTTAAAATACATTTTAAAAAACACATTACAGCTAAAAAAAAAAAGTAATTACAAGACATTTTTAAATCACCCATAGAGTTGATACCCCATGAACATGTAGTTTCATAGTTAAACATGAGTACTAATCTTCAGGAAAACATACATAGTATATGAAAGTTTTACAAGTCTTATGAAAAGCAATGATGTGAGTCATGAACATGCAAGCAGTGTCCAATGTCAGAAGTTAAGACTTAATTGGCTCTTAAGAATTCCTAGAACCCTTTTGATTTGGATCTGCAAGGTACTGAGCACCTTTTCAGCCTCAGGCTTAAATGAAGAGCAAAACACATCAAATTGCTGAATGTAGCCACCTCTCAGACATACCACAGATGGAACATATCAGCTGTTTTACAGTGTATACCCGTCCTATGCAACAGTCTAAGACAGAAGAGGAGGACAAATGTTATATCCAACTGCAAAAGAAATATTAGGTAAGCACTCAGATGGGTATTCTTGATACCTTCAAGAGTTACCTTCTTGATACCTTCTTGCCTTTTACAAAGACAGGAATCAAATCTTAAATTATTATACAAGTTCAGGTCTTTAATTTTGTGTTTCATGCCAACAACATGTCAAGTAGCATAATACTAAGAACAGCCCACATGCTTAAAATTGTGGTCCATTTCCAAGTAAAAGTTATTGGTACTATTAACTGTAAAGTGGGCACATCTACACGTTCAGTAATGCCCCCTAGTTACTGCGCGTTAAGTTTAGTACTTGGTTAACCAACTACTAATTCAATTCACACTAACTCACACT
This sequence comes from Crocodylus porosus, assembly GCF_001723895.1. Lineage (NCBI taxonomy): Eukaryota > Metazoa > Chordata > Crocodylia > Crocodylidae > Crocodylus > Crocodylus porosus. The sequence continues at coordinate 175,560,598 of NW_017728906.1, read as the reverse complement.
ACTGCGCAATAGCACTGACACATTTTTTGAGATGCTTACTGAGCAGTAGCCTAATAACACTACACAGTAGCATATTAACACAGTTTTTGGCTGGCACACTCCTGTGCAGTGTTATTAGGCTACCGCTCAGTAAGCATCTCATCTCACCCAGCGCGTGCATCTGTATGAGCCAAATATGCAGTAACCACCGTGAAGTAGCATTTAGTACTTGTATAATCAAGAACTAAATAAAAGCATAGTAACCAGAGTTACTATGCAATAGCACCAGGGAATGCCTTTTTAGTGACACTGCTGTGCAGTAGCCTAATAAGCCTACGCACTAGCGTATTAGTACCGTCTGTGCTGGGATGTGCTACTGTGCAGTATTATTCAGCTACTGTGAAGTTAGCTTCTTGTGTACATACACCCAGAGCAGAACCTATGATATCAAGAGTGGACAAAATGGAGTCCAGCCACCAGCTGGATTCAGCATGTCACAGCAGTCCCTGCCCACATGGCTGGAGCCAGTTTCCATGGAGACCCAAGTAGCACCCACTCTGTGATAGTCCATGGAAACCCCAACCCTACATACCAGCCCCAGCAGCACTGGCAGGGTGCAGGTCAGGGTGGGGAGCTGCTCAGGGCCAGGCTTGGATCTTGCAGCAGTGACAGCATCATCTGGATCCAGGGCAGACCCATGATTTGCTGTCTGCATGCTCCAGGCAGGGACGTGTAGGCAGCAGATCGCCTGCTCCAGACCATGCTGTCACTGCTACAAGATCCAAACCCAGCCCAGCCCTAGAGCAGCTCCCTGCCCTGATGTGCACCCTGCCAGTGCTGCTGGGGCTGGTCTCCGTGGAAACCCTGGCCCTGCACTATTCAGTTTGGCTGCTGCTGGGGTCTCTCTCCAAGCCAACCCCAGTCACATGGACAGGGGCTGCTGGGAAATAGAGTCCACAACCTGCTGGATCCAGCCTCTGCACTGGACTTTGCCTACTCCTGTATTATACCCATCTCCCACCTGCTGCAGTCTTAGGATTTCCTTAAGTCTCAAATATAGTACTAGTAACAAGATCTTAGATAATGAAACATTTTAAAAAAACAAAAACAGCCACAGGCATTATAACTTCAGTATTAAAAGTTCAAAAAGCATCTACCACTAGTAAGCATCTTAGCGCAACCACACTGAATAATACTTGGTGCTTTGCTAGTAGTTTCAGAAACAGATCAGAAAGAGAAAAAGATGCTTCAAGTTTTCAGTGGCAAAATAACCCACATGTAAATTCACTTCAAGACTGAGTGCTTAAGACAAATTTCAGAGCAAATTTTATTAATTGCTACATGACAACAAGCAGCAGCTATGGCATCAGCTCTGCCACTACGTAAACATAAGTCACTGTTGTGAATAAGTCCCTAGTAGCACTAATATTTAGCATTTTACTTCTTCAAACTTTTATGTAGAAAGTTAGCTACTTAACCAGCAGTTAAAGATGACCTTTCAAAAAATCCAAAATAATAAAAATGAACACTTTTGTTGAAGAAATTTCAGTTATTTACTAAAAATGTTGTATACTGTTCTCCATTCTTAGTGTAGATTTAGAGCAGTTAAAGGGAGAGAAAAAAAGTCAGATTTAAAAGCATAAATATTTTACTGCTGTTCCAGACTAGAGCAGGAACCAAGATGAAGAACACACAACAGTGTTCAGCTATAAGGCCAACTGCCTCTATTTTGAACAGATAATTTGACAGCACAAAATAACTGTTTTCCAAATTTCAGTTTTAAATCTTTTATATGGCTTACCAAGATGGTCAAATTAAGGCTTCAGGTACGATTTTAGCTTATATGCACAAAACAGATGAAAAAGCCAGCTTAGCTAATTACAGACTTGTACAGTCTAGGTTCTTTTGGTATTTTCAGCTTAATAAAATAATCCTACTTGTTTTCTATCCTGTCATGTATCGTTACTTGCTCTATCAAGTAGCTGCATCTGTTGCCCAAAAGTTGACTGCACTTCAATTGTCATCTTTAGATTTAGCATTTATACATATCTGTTATAAGTGGGATCTGTCAGCATGAATGGCACAAAATCTTTTAAGATACACCCATAATGAAAGGCAATACATTCTCCTAAGATGTGTTCTGTAAGACATCATATCCATAAAGTTAATAAAACCCATGTGCATCTGCTTTTTATATGATTCATTTAATACCTAAGTGACCCAGATCTGGGGTCCAAATTCATTTCTCATTACACCTGGGCACCTCCAAATGAATTTGGGTTCAAAACATCTAAAATTCCAAACTTCAGGGAAAACCAAATTAATAGTACTTTCAATGAATAAGCAGTCTATATTACCATATTTCAGATCTGCAAATTATGCCTAGAAAGGAAAACAACAAATGACAGCAACATAGAAAGAAAATTGACTATCTTAAACTGTCTTGGCTTTTCTTATCTTCAGTTAAAAGAAAGATTGCTCCCCATTAAAAATAAATTAATTAATTAAAAGTACCGAGTATATTAGCTGTACACTGGAGAATTCCTGAGACATCTTCAACTTCATCATTGCCAGAGTAGTCTGTATACGAGCATCTGTTTGATATATTGTGGAAGTTCTTTTCTGCATCCCTGTAACTAGGAAAAAAATTATATGAATCACATACATAGATATTATAGGAAATTTTAGTAGTTTACTGTCTATTAACACATATGCTTTTGGGGAAAAAAACAAAAACACACATTTTTTGCCTGTTTACAAGATTAGTCTCGTTTAGGATTGCCCACTGTCTGTAAATGTGTGTGCAGCTTATTAAAAATAGGACAAAAACTATAGGCATTTGTAAAAACGAAGCAACAGTAATCTTGATGATCAGACAAAGCAGACCACAGCCACCTGAGAATGAGCATAGCACCCTTCAGGGTGCTGTCATCAGGGCTGTGTGGTTCAAGAGAACTTGTGTTACCTCTACCACACTGCCCAGCCACATGTTGCCACTGCAACCCTTTGGCCATCCCCTGTGTCTAACAGCAACTCACCTTGAAGGTACAGGAGGGAGACAATAGAGCCAAGCTAGGAGGAGGAGAAGCAGTAGGTGGAGCCCTATGCCAGAACTGGGGAGCATGGGCTAGTGGGGGTAAGGCTGGAAGTGGGAGCAGCACTGTGTGGGGTGCTGTTGGGGGTGTCAGAGTATGGGGGTGAGTAAAGTATCCCTGTGGTAGAAGCAGCATGGTTTAAAGCCATTGGTGCTGTCAGATTGGGTTGCCAACTCAAGAATTTTTTTTAAACTTGCTTTTTCATAACAAACATATATTTTTTTTTACTATGGTTCATGTTAAACCTCTAAATTTGAACTCTGTCCTTGTCACTGCCATTCAGGGCCTAGCAGAAGGATTAAATTTTCATTACATAAAAACATGTCAGTAAAAAATATGCCAATAAAAAGTTTGGCTGTCAGTAAAAAGAGTTTGGCAACACTGAACTTAAATTCTACAAACAGAAAAAAACTCCCATTGATTTTAGTAAATAAGAATCACACTCAAAATATCTGAGCAGACTGCCCCACTCCCTCCACCAACATACTACAATTATCATTAGCAGCCTGAGTGCAATGAGTATGAAAGGAAAA
>NW_017728906.1:175552282-175556891 GCF_001723895.1 Crocodylus porosus | reverse complement strand
ATTATTCATTAAAAATGTCACTAAAAACAAGATTCTATGAGGAGATGTTAAGGGGAAGTATAAAATCTCCTTGGTTGCTCTCAACCTTTCTGGACTCAAGACACTCCTTAGGAAATGCCAGTTCTTAGTTGTCACTATTTTTCTGCACTCCAAAAACAAAACAAAACACAAAAACAAAAAAAAAACCCCAAGCACCAGAGCAAGTTTTCTGTTGCAAAGAACTCAGAAAAAGACTAGAACACATCAGAATATTTTTAACACTATGGATTCCTATAAGAAAACTCCAGGTCATTCTTGCGAATTGTGTTCTCACACCTAACGGTGCCAACATTGCGTGACACCTGTGAAAGGATCCCAAGGCACTCCAGGGTACTGTGGCACCCTGGTCAAGAAATCACCAATTTAGTCAAAGCGGCCAATACATTACATTAATTCTGCAAATGTTAAAGCCTCGCTTTCTTTTTAACTTTCTCCAGAAGAGATCTCAGCAGAAAGGGTGCATATACTATGCTATCAAACAGAAGGTTAATTTTATAACTTGTTTAAAAATGTTTTTAAAAAAATTAAATCATTGACTAAAGACAGTCCTGTGCTCGTTCCTGCAAGTTAAGTTGTTTTTTAATCAACTTTGCCTGGCTGTTCCTCCCCCCGCAGTCCAACTGAAAAAAAAAAAAACAAAACCAGCTATATAAAAACCAAAGCTTTATGCAAGTGATAATGGGCATAAAGGAAGGAACATATTGCAATTGACCAAAGCAGTATTATATTAGAACAAAAATAAATCTTAGTGATAATATATGATCAGTGATATTCACTACATAAATAATGTATGTTCATATTAATGTTTTAGTAATGTCTTTATTCATATACAATAAAGTGTGAGTAAAGTATTCCAGCCCAAGAGTTTGTGCTCTTTTAGCCCTTCGAGCTTGGGTGGCGTCTGTAAAACCCAACAATTCCCTCCAGCACACCAAGTTTCAGAATCTCATTGTGAATTTTAAATAGACCTTTGACCTAACTGGAGTTTTAAAAGGAAAAAAATTACACCTTGGTAATTAAATATAGCCAAGGACACTATTTTATATTTGCTATTTCTCACAGCTATTTCTATTTTCCATTTGCTATCTCCTGAGGACTGCACTCTTGTACACATTTTATTCCTCCTCTGTTTAAAGTGACAAGTTATCTGTGACAATAAGATACTTGGGTGGACAAGGGATAAGCCAAAAGAAGACCAAAATAGGAGGATAGCAGGAATGTGTGATTATTGGTACTGCCGTATTGTTACCCTTTCCTTCCTATTCACTCACTTGAATATTTGTTTCAGTCCATTATTAGAACCTGGTTTTTGAGCTCTGAGCCTGCAAATATCTACATAAGCACGTATTCTTAGAATCAAAGCCTTAAATCAGAGCTGCCCAGCTTTTAGGTGGCCAGGGGAACATGGTGTGTGAGCTGCACCACAGGCCATCAGGTTGAATACCATGCAGGTCTCCACCCCTCTGCTGCCCATAGCACCATGCACCTGGGTGCCCTGGCCTCAACCTCAGCTTCCAAGCCAGGGGTTCCCTCAATGTACTGCACCACAGGGGCAAGTACTAGATGACAGAGGAGAGAGGGGGAGCCTGGATCCCCATTCTTCTAGCTGCCCTAGCAGCCAGGGTTAGGGAGAGGAAAAATGGAAGCTAAGTAGAAGCTCAGGGGCTGCAAACTAACCCCCTGCAGGCTGCATATGGATGAGTTTGATACCCCTGCCTTAAAATCATAAACTCTTTGGCCACATTCAGATGAGCGCGCACATGTCTCCTGCCTCACGGCAAACCCCTTTGAGACGAGGCAAGAGGCACATATGGGAATGAAAAAAAGGCTCCCCGACCCCTGCCCTGCCCTCTCCCTGCTAGACTCCCTTCCCCTTCAAGGCCCCCAACCCCTGCCCTGCCTGACCCCTCCCCCTGCCAGACCCCTCCCTTCAAGGCCCCCCAACCCCTGCCCTGTCCACCCTCTCTCCCCACCAGACCCCCTCCCCGATCCCTGGTGGATGATGTAGACACTTGAGGCAACAATTGGGAGGCTGGGGTGGAGCATATGGGCCTTGCAGTGGGGGGTGGTAGCCCCTGCAGGGGCCATTTGGCCCCTGTTGAGGGAGCTGTACCCCCTGTGGGAGGGCAGAAAAATATATATTCATGAAACATGCATTTAGCGTTCACTTTATTATTATAAGAAACATGCTTTAACACTGTAAATATATCAACAAAACATTGTCCAACTGATTGCTGTCTCTGTCTCTCTCTCTCTTTATAGTGGTCTTTTGTTTTACTTGTGGCAGAACATGGATTTGGGGTTATTTTACAGAGTGACTTTGGGATTTTTATTTTTTTTCCTTTTTTAAAAATCAGGGATTTTTCAGTTTTCCAACAAGGAACACCAGAATTCCTGCTAGGGAGGCCAGTGACAGGACCCTGCCTGCTCAGAGCTGGCACCTTGGACCCAGGTGGCTGTGGCTGATCTCCTGGCCAAATGGGGCCAGGAGGACATGCATGCCACCACAAGTGAGACATCTCCTGGGCAATAGCTGCCCAGATGGCCAGGCAGGGGGCACATGTAGTAGTAGTGCTGCGCAGAGGCCAACCCTGCAACCACAGTCCACTGGCAGCTGGCCCAGAGGGGCAGATGCCTCTACTGGCTCTGCAGTCCTCATCTGGGTCTGGCAGGTGCATAACAGGTCACAGCCAGGCAGCAGCCCCCACTGCCAGACTGCTGCAGTGGGTAAAGGGAGCAGGGAACTCTCCGGGCTGTTCCAGCAGTCCAGCTGGCACAAGGGGTAGTGTCCCCAGGTACCAACTGGCTGGACCCCAGAAGCTCCTGAGAGCTAACAGCCCTGAGCTACTTGCCAGAGCAGCTTTTTAAACTGCTAGGGCCAAAACAGGGCAGCACTTTATACTGTTGGGGACAGCACAGGTTCTGGCCCTGGGCTCTAGGTTCCCCTGGCTGCAGATCCAGGAACAGCCAGGCAGGGTTATTTTGCCCCAGGTGGCACAATTTGCTCCACAACAAGGTGCATGTCCAAGCACATGCACCAAGGCAAAAAGGCCCGGCTCAAATTTGCACCGCTTCTATTTGAGCTGCTGCAAGTGTACGTGCTTGCTTGTGTGGATGCACCTTTTGAGGCAGGGATTCCCATTGGCAGCATTTTTCCTAGTATCTAACACAATCAGGCCCTGTGCTAGGGTTATCATATGTCCAGGTTTTCCCAGACATGTTCTCTTTTTGGGTTTTCCCATCTCCGTCCAGCCATTTTTTTTCTTAAATAATCAACAAATGTCTGGGATTCTGCTCTGCCTCTGCTCAGCATCAAACTTGTTTTCTGGCACTTTCAGGCTTGCCCTAATAAGGAGCTGCTAAGCAGTGGATATGGCTGCTGCTAAGTCTGTTGTGGTAGGTGGAGGGGGAAGGGAAGGGACATGAGGGGGCAGATCAATGCCCCCACAGTGAGGGACAAGCTGCCCAGCTGGGGCAGGAGGGCATGGAACTCAGGGAGGGGGGTGGGGCAGAGTGAGATGTGGGTGCAGCAGCACTGGGAGTGGGGACTCTGCCCTGCTGCTGCTTGTCCAGCTGAGACAGGGGAGGGGGGGGGCATGATGCAGGTGCAGCCCACTCCGGGCACAAGGGCGAAGTGGCAGCAGGGCGTAGCCCCCACTCCCAGCACTTCTGCATCTGCATCATGCACGCCCCCAACCCAGCTGGGCAAGTCACAGGGGAGCACAGGATGCAGGCACGGCAGCTCTAGGAACAGGGTCTCTGCCCTGCTGCCACTTGCCCAGCTGGGGTGGGGGTAGGGGAGTGTGCGATGCAGGTGCAGCTTGCTCCAGGCAGAAGGGGGCACGTGGCAGCAGAGCGTAGCATCTGCTCCAAGCACTGCTGCACCCACATCTCATGCCCCACTGCCCTGGCTGGGCAAGCAGCAATAGGGCATAGCCCACCGATTGCCCAGCCAGGGCAGGGGGGCATGGGATGCAAATGCTGCTACCACTTGCCCAGCAGGCATGGGGGTGCACAAGATACAGGTGCAGCAGCACTGGGAGCGGGGGCTATGCCCTGCTGCTGCTTGCCCCCTTCTGCCTGGAGCAAGCTATGCCTGCATCACACCTCTTCCCCCAAGCCAGCTGGGCAAGCAGCAGCAGGGCATAGCCTACCACTTGCCCAGCTGGGGCAGGGAGGCATGGGATGCAGCTGCTGCCGTCACTTGCCCAGCTGGGGCGGAGGGGTGCAATGTAAGTGCAGCTCACTCCAGGCAGAAGGGGGCAAGTGGCAGCAGGGCATAGCCCCTGCTCCCAGCACTGCTGCACCTGCATCCTGCACCCCCCCTCAACCCCAGCTGGCAGCACCCACATCCTGCACCCCACACGGGCATGGCAGTGGTGGAAGCAGGTCTTTGCCCTGCTGCTGCTTTCCCCTTTCTTCCCGTAGTGAGCCACACCTTCATCATGCCCCCCCACCCCAGGCTGGGCAGGCAGCAGCAGGGCATAGCTCCCAGCACTGCCATGCCTGCATCTCATGTCCCCCTGCTCCCCTCCCCAAATCCTGTGTCCCCCAGCCCCCAGGCCAGGCA
>NW_017728906.1:175547757-175552182 GCF_001723895.1 Crocodylus porosus | reverse complement strand
CCTCCCTTCCTGTGGGACATTGATCTGCCTCCCCCCACCACATCAGACTTACCAGCTGGAGGCAGCTGTATCCAGCATGGTAAAGACTGCTGCCTGTTTAGTCTACGGCCAAACCTCCAAAGTGGCACCGAATCTTTTCTGAATTGATTTGGAGGCTTCCAATTCTTTTTATCAGATCTTTTTATTGGTCTCCCAATTCAATTTGGATTTGGAGATTTTTCTGCCAAATTGGGCCAAATCTCCTCCAAATTGAATCAGCTACCAAAGCTTTGCACAGCCCTAATAGCTTTACAGGTTTAAACTCATTTCTGATCACTTAAGTTGCACACAAATTGGTTTATGCCCATAGCCTCAGTCCTTGCATGGGAGCAAGGATGGACAATACAATATTTTTACTTATAAATTTATGTTTTATTTCCTTCAGAAGAGCCATGAAGAAGTCACACTAAACTTATATACACAGCTGACTAAAAAAATCAGGCTCTGTAGCAAATCCAAGAACAGGGTGGGAGGAGGTGTGGCCCACCACTTTGGCAGTGAGCCCTGGCCTCACTACCAGGCTCCTGCTAAAGCTCTGAGTGATTAGTGAGCTCTGAGCTCACCAGCTTATCAGGGCAGGGTCTGGCTAGCACCCTTTCTTTAACAGTGTTCTGGAGCCCTGGGGGTGATCACTGGTGCTTTCACCCTTCCCCTCCCTCCAGTAGGGAAAAGGAGAGGATGAACAGTGGTAGCAGCTCTTGCCCTCTGGACTCCTGAACTGCATGAAACCAGAGGCTCTAGTTAGACTTACACTGACAGCTCAAATGCAACACAGCCAAAGGGAGGTGGCAACTGCACTGCCACACCCCTCTGGATCGACCCCCAGCTAGGGCCATTAATGGTCTGAACTTTTTGGGCTTTTAACATTTGTGTACATACAACAGAAATACCTTAAAAGAATGTATTTACAGTGAAGCATTTATTTTAGTATTTTTAACCAAGGAAAGGCTCCATGCAATTATTTTATTTTCCTGTAAGATTTTGTATGGACAACAGCAGTTCAAGGTCTTCATCTGTAGTTGTCAGCCTATATTCAGGGAAGTATCCGTTTTTCCTCAAACTGAACCTGAAAATGTGGGTAAGCTTTACAGTTTCATAGTTGGTAGGGTCGGAAGGGACCTGAGCAGATCACCAAGTCTGACCCCCTGCCATGGCAGGAAAGAGTACTGGGGTCAAACGACCCCAGCAAGGTGTTCATCTAACCTCCTCTTAAAGACCCCCAAGGTAGGAGCCAGCACCACTTCTCTTGGAAGCTGGTTCCAGATCCTAGCCGCCCTGACAGTGAAGTAGAGCCTCCTGATGTCTAGTCTGAATTTACCCTCTGCCAGCTTGTGATCGTTATTTCTTATGTGCAGGGTTAACTTATAACTAGAATGGTACAGTAATTTCAGTTGCTGTGAGAGAACATAAGGAGGAAGACTCATTTGTTATAACTATAGTTTCCTCTAAAACATACTCAAGCGCTCCTTGTGAGCAGGATTAGAAAGACTGGTCACCCAAGCCAATGACATGAATGGCAGAAATAAATTAACTCAGTAACTGTCAATTATTATTTATGGATATCTCAGATCACTGCTAGAATCTCTTGTACTTACCCAATAACTTGATGCTCATAATACTGCAGCGTCCTTTGGAGAGTCTGCCGTATGGTTTGAGGCTATAAAAATAATAATAATAAAAATAATTGTAAAAATTACTATCAGCAAATCATTCTAACCTAGCTCTCAACACCACACCTGAATCACCAATTATTGATTTGTTACTCAATACATTGGGTTTTCCAACTTCATACCTTTTCATCTTATACCTGCCAGGCTCCCACGGAGTGATGGATATGAAATAACACAAGTCCAAAGCTGGTTTTGTATTGCAAAGATTAATATTTCATTACTCTTTCCATATATTTTATTTTGCCATTTAAACAGCGATGAATTTTATAAAGCATTAGTTGTGCCAAGTTAAGGCAACAGAAAACACAGCTCTGTAAAACAAAGAAGGCCCTTGCCTTATTACTGATTTTCATAGACTATCACTTGTCACCACATTAAAGATTATTAGCTTCAAATACCATTTAGTAAAATATTATTGCATTGAGATTACATCATATTTTCACTTTTAAAAATCAACAAGAAATAACTGTTTTGTTTAAAATTCTATTTAAGATATATCAGAAGTATTTTTTTAATTATTAAAAGTCCCTAAGGAAATACGTTATATTCCGAACTTTCCACTCTCCTGCAGTACGAGGACTTGAAAGAGATGCGAGGGGCTTCAGGTAGTTTTATGCTGTGTCTTAATGACTCCCCAGACTACTTCTTTTATTATTATAAAGTGATATCATAGGCTATTTTAGTGACAAATACTACAAAATATAGTTGAGGTTTTCTTGGTATTGCCCAAATAGGTCATGATGGCATTTAATCTTTCCAGAAACAGGTATTTCTCAAATATATTATTAAATATTTACATTTTAAGGTCCTCACCCATCTACTGCTTCTTACTGCTATAGATAAAGCAACACTTATGTTTGTCAGACAGAGCCAATTTCTGGTATTCCCAGTTTGGATGCATGACATGCAGCTGGCTTGTGGCCATGCAAGGTCAGAGTGTAACTGAAGCAACTGATATTCAAAGATCACTAGCCTGATATTCGCAGGAATTTGAGATATTTCCCTACATTTCTGGAACAATTTTAAGCCATCTTGAACAGGATCCCATGCCTTTAAAATTAGATACTTTTCATTCAAAACCAAGATGGAATTTTGAGTCTGGAAAAAAAAAAAATGGCAAGTCCTTGCCAACATCAGGATTAAGAAAGCAGCCCACTGGTAATTGAATCTTCCTTTTCATTCCCATCTCAGACAGGTCAGGATTCCCAGAAAACACAGACCATTATATTCTAGGACTGCACAATTTGCAGAAGCATCTTTTTAAATGGTGAACACCAGGAATTCATCTGTCCTTTCTCTCTTTGATTTGTAGAAATGCAAGAATTTGAGGCAAAACAGATTTAAATCTACTAAAAAGCTTTCTATTGTTCATAAGAATGACTTCTATTCTTAGCAGGAGTTAAATGAACTGTCTTAGAAAAGCAGACAGACAAGTGGGTTCTTGTACAACCCCCACCCAAGCCGCCAAGATTTGCAGAATCAGAGTTAAAGGGCATCTATACACACACTGCAGGGTGGAGTGGGGAGGATCTTTAATTAAAGCAGCTCCGACAGCCACTAATTAAAGCACCTGCAGCATCACATGTATTTGGTGTCCCTCACTTCAAAGTGGTGGGGGGGGTGCTTTAACAAAAGCTTGTGACATGGAAGCTGCTGGAGCGTATTAACATGCTCCAGCAGACTATTAATCAAGTCTCCTCTGATGCATGTCAATTTGCATGCAGAGTAGAGGACTGTCATGTATATAGGTGCTCAAGAAGCTCAGACAATGACCCTCTTCCTATAGTCCCCTTAAACACATTGTGTAAACTCCCATTGCACTGCTCTCAACCCAGATGTCCCTCCAGGAAGGTCATCCACTGAAGGATGGAAGAAATGCATATTGCCAGCAGCCTCTGTGCACTAAAATGCAGTTTTCTTTCTGGTTCTAGATATTAGGAAACTCTCACTCGGTCTTTGGCAATCCTTTGCAGTCAAAGGTGATTGCCTTCCATGACTGCTTTATCTGTGGGTCCAAAGATGACTGATGAAGCCGATCTAGGGTCAGACTCTGTTACAACTTGGACAGGTGTTGCCATTTGGAGTGGGTGGCTCCAGATTCTTGACTTGGTCTGCAACATGCTGTTTCTGCCACTCCCGCTTTTCCATTTCCATAAGGTTTCAAAGTACTGAGATCCTTGCAGCAGACTTCCTTCACTTCGGATGGTCCCACACGTTAATGTTGATGTTGCATTTTAAGTTGTCCTTGAAGACATCCTTCTAGCGCTTTTACTGCCCTCCTCTTGAGCATACATTGCGACTAAGGTGGGAGGAAAAAAAACTTGCTTTGGGAGTCTGAAGTCAGATATCCAGATGATGTGGCCAACCCAGCAAAGTTGATATTGGATCAAATCGCTTTGATGTTCATGGTATCTGCTTGTGAGAGGACACTAGTCTTGGTGTGTCCATCTTCCCACTGAATTTGAAGGATCTTCCACAGGCAACATTGATGGTTCTTCTTCAACAACTTGAGATGTCTCCTGTATGCTATCCATGTCTCAGCTTCATACAGTAAAGGTGGAGATCACAACTGCTTGATAAATCATGAGCTTGGTTTCAGATCTGACCTTTGAACATGCATTTCCTCAGGTGTGCAAAGACTGCACTTGCAGACTTGAGGCAATGTTGTATTTCTTCATTGATGTCAGCCTTCTGTGAGAGACTACTTCCAAGATAC
>NW_017728906.1:175534523-175547337 GCF_001723895.1 Crocodylus porosus | reverse complement strand
ATTTAACTTTTACATGCTTTGAAACAGTGTTGAATCACTGAGCTGGCTGATGTTTAAGTCTTTGTCAGTTTCACTGCTGCTGATCTGTTGTTAGTGAGGCATACTTTTTTTCCCTTCATATTTCCAAACTAATTCTTATTCCAACTTGTCTGTGCATAAGTCATAATGGCTCTCTAAATGTGCATAGATTAGTTTCCAAACCCCTTCTACTATTTGGGAGAAAAAAAAAAAAGTGAAAAATAATTCTAATTTGCCATTTCTATAGTATTTTCCTTTCAGTTTGGAAGTTCTCCAAAGCCTTACTTTCTTTTCTTAACTGTCTGATCACAGAACTGTATCCCAATTGCATATTCTTATTAAAAGCTGTGAAGGTGAGGAGAAATCAGACTATAAGGGTATAGACAGAAGTGACTATTTTTTACCAGATCTGGACACAGAAAGTAGTCTATAGCTATGGGCAAACACAAGTGCACAGCTATGAGCGCTCCAAAAATGGCTAAATTGGGTGAAAAATCTTACCCCTCATTGCATGATGTATCAGATAAAGACATTTCAAAATGTAGCATCTTTTGTAATTTATGTCTGTGGAGCTCCCACTTGTCACCATTTTCAGAATAGGAGGGGAAAAAGGGAGAGGAGGGAGTTCAGTCTGTGGGGTTTATCAGCCCCCTGGAGGGTGGGGCAGATGTATTTGGAGCCCCTCCACAAGGTGTAGGAAAAGCTCCAATTCACCCACTGCACCCTTCAGAAGAAGGTGGGGAGCCCCAAGAACAAGCTCCCTGTTGCCTTTCCCCTCTCCCATTCTGAAAACAGGGACCTCTTGCACAGAACTATGGCTGTTGCTATGGGAAGCTGGCTGCAGGCTCCTAACCCACAGCTAGATTCCCCACCCCCGGAACCAACAGTGAACTTCTGTTTGATCCGGGGTAACACTAACACAGAATGCCTTGCAGAAAACGTTCTGAGTTACAGCTGGGAGTTGCACTTCTGTCTACACCCTATGAATCATGTCTTTGACTGAAACACTGAGGTCTAATCACTTAACTATATTCCAAAACTGCCAGAAAATGGAAGAAAAGCAGTGAACTTAAGGGCAGAGGCCAGGGAAGGGCAGATTGGTAAAGGGAGAGGCATTCTGACAGCCAGTAGATCAACAAAAACTAATGAAGGACTTACGTGGCTTGTCTATACCATAGCAGCCATGAGTCCTAGGGAGGATGAGGACAACAATGCTCCACACTCTCATGGCTGCAGGTACACTCCAGATCCAGAAATAAGTCAATGAGGCACTCTGAACTGGTACCTGTAAACCTAGCCAGTCTCATCTCCATCAGGCCCAAGAATAGCATCACTGATGAGCTCCTGGGTTTTGAATGCTGTAGCAAATATGGGAGGGCAAAGCATGCTCACCTTATCCTAGACAGGGCTGCTGCCATGGTATAGATAGCTATGCTTCACTGGCCCTTAAGAATCTATCTTTCTAACCTAGGAACAGGAGAAGAACTGACCAGGAGGCCACAGAGGAAGTCAGGTAAGCTAGATGTGTGGAAATGTTTTGATAGTACAGCCAGCCCCACAAACCTCAAAATTATGTGCCAGCCCTCCACTGACCCCCGCCCCCAAAAAAATAAATCTGTTTTGTTTGTTTTTTTATATAATAAAATTATGGGCTCTTTTTATATAATTTCTTCAGCCTGAACCTTAAGTGCATTTGGTTAGGTCATAGACTCAAGATTTTCTCTAAAACTATTTGTTACAGGTTTGTTTTGATTTTTCAAAATGAAAAAAACAAAACAAAAACAGAAAAATGTATGCATCATCTTTTGGTGCTGGCAACTGGGGACTTTAAGAAAAGACACCAGGGACTCTCAGCAATATTGTAACAGCTAGCAACCCAGAGCAAAGCAGAAAGAGTTGGAGATGTGGAACCTTTACTACCAGAAGTCTGACCCCTCCCCACCCTCCGCCATCCCCTCTCTCATACACACACACCCCCCTACCCTACAAGGGATGGTTGTTTGAGGAAATTGAAACAGGAAAGGTTTATCTTGTGAATCATATGTAGGTGCTAGCGTACTTAAAACTGCTAATATTGGAGTTGCATCCCTACAACAATCAAGTAGCTCATCAGGGTGCCATGGCACCCTGGTTGAGAAGCACAGAACTTAATGACAGAAATCGCCTATTAGATCATTTAGTCTAACTTCCTGACACTGAAAAATGAAGTTCTCAAAGTGCTATATATATTATAATACATGCTGGGATCACTTGAATCATTTTTTAATTTCCAGCATGCCTGGGGTAAACAGAGAATCTGTTTTATGCTGCAGAAGAAAAAACTCAAGTGGAAGACATAGCATTAGAATGGATTCTGTAGTAACTGTTCATCCTTCAGTGTAACTTAGATCTACCATGTAAAACCATCAGTAGCACTATAGAAGACATGTTAGAAATAAAGGGATATGTGTGCATCAGTTTTTAACACAAGGTATTCTTTGGGGAAGGGAAAAAGTAAAAGGCACTAAATTTTCAGAACTGAATTGATTTTAGTTTTGTGTTATGCTCCACTGCAGAGAATCCTTAGGGACAAGCTCCATCTTTTTTCCTTCACTTTGAAAGTTTTGTAGTTTGCAAGCAGAAACTTGTAGAAAGAATTACAATCAGAACTAGAAAGACTTCTTTCATCTGAAGCACATTTATAAGACCACTTATAATTACTAATTTACAATTAATAATTTGGAAAATGGGGGGAGGAAGGAAGCAATACATTTATTATCTCAAGCATCTACAGTGGCAAGCAAACTGAGGCTTTGTCTAAGAAGGGAATTTATTCTAGCTTAGCCATATGCATTGTTGTACATCTTCTCAGTAAATTGAGATTGAAACCTAGACAAATTGGAGGATTGGGCCAAAAGAAATCTCATGAGATTCAATAAGGACAAATGCAAAGTCCTGCACTTAGGATAGAACAATCCCATGCTGTGTACAGGCTGGGGGTTGACTGGCTGGGCAGCAGCTCTGCAAAAAAGGAACTGGGGGGTTACAATGGACAATAAGGTAAATATGAGCCAGTGTGCCCTTGTGAAGAAGGCTAATGGCATACTGGGCTGCATTAGTAGGAGTGCTGCCAGGGAAGTGATTATTCCCCTCTGTTCAGCACTGGCAAGGCCACAACTGGAATACTGTGTCTAGTTCTGCCCCCGCCTCCCGCCACTACAGAAAGGATGCAGACACATTGGAGAGTCCAGCAGAGGGCAATGAAAATAGGGGGCTGGGGCACATTGCTTCTGACTAGAAGCTGAGGGAACTGGGCTTATTTAGTCTAGAGAAGAGAAGACTGAGGGGGGATTTAATAGCAGCCTTCAACTACCTGAAGGGGGGTTACAGAGGATGGAGCCAGACTGTTCTCAGTGGTGGCAGATGACAGAACAAGGAGTGATGGTCTTAAGTTGCAGCAAGGGAAGTTTAGGTTAGATATTAGGAAAAACTCTCACTAGGAGGGTAGTACAAGAGTAGAACAGGTTACCCAGAGGGGTTCTGGAATCTCCATCCTTGGAGGTTTTTAAAGACTTGGTTAGACAAAGTCGTGGCTGGGATGATATAGTTGGCGATGGTCCTGTTTGAGCAAGGGGTTGGACTGGATGGCCTCCTGAGGTCCCTGCCAATTTTCCATGATTTTGTGTAACTTGATTATTTGCACACGACTTGATATAAGCTACATACCAAGATTACAGTTCTACCAAAATAACTGCTGCTCTCCCTGTAGAACTTAACAACATAAAAGCATTCAATTCACTCTCTCACAGGGGAAACATGCCCCATCCACAGAAAAGGTCTTCCACATTGACACCTGGAAGACTTCGCCCTGCGTAACAGTTTCTCATCAGAATGAATGCCTGTAAGCTCCACACTCCACAATCGAGAGGAGTTCAGCAGCAACGGCCCCTACACCTCCCCTAGACTAAAGGGACCCTTGTCTAGGAGAGGTGCAGGGGCATTTTGCCCTAGCTTGACTCCACCCAGTCACAGGACGAGTCAAGCTGCTGCTGCCCCACTAAACCTTCTGGAGATGGGAGGGACCCTGGTGGGGAAGGCATAGGGAGCATTTCCTCATCATTCTTCTCCTCTCAGGGACCAGAAGTAGAACAACTGTCCTCTGGCACCTTTCCCCAAAACTAAGGTGACCATGGTTTGGGGAAGCCACAGAGACCAAGGTAGAGGGAGCATCTGCACACTGGAATGCCTGTATGCTCCCTCTCTTAAGAAGATTTCTACTACTACAGATTTTCCGGAAATTTACAGCGACAGCAATAAACACCTGTCCATGGCCATAGGGAAGAACTTAAAGCAGCTTTGTCTGTTTACAAGAGTTTGCACTGGTGAAGCTGGACTGCTGTCTAGATGTCGACATCTGAGAGTCTCCAGTGCAGACAAGGTCTACAGTACAGCACTCTAGAAGTGGGAGTTTGCCTTGCTGTTGACCTCTGCTCCAAAAAAACAAAGAGCCGAAGACAAACAAACAAAAAGCCCACCCACAACCATTCCATAATCATAGACAGACACTGACAATGGATGTACCCAGATTTCAAAACCTGGCAGCTTACTCCAGACTTTCATGAAACCATATTATATATTGTAAGCTTCCTTCCCTGCACCAGGAGATAGCTATTATTGTAGCAAATCTAAGCATTGGATTTGAAATATCAAGTCTCACCAGAAGTGTTAGTTGAAATCTCAAAGTTAATACAATCCTGTATTTCCTCAGAGATAATGTTTTATGCCATCTGTGTGCAGGGAATGAAGGTTATTTTGCAGGGATGTGAAAGCACCTGAGAAATATCAGGGTGTTTCTAAATAAATAATGTTTGCCAAGATGCTCTTAGTTTTTAGTTTCTCTACCACTACTTTACAGTATCCTATGAACTGCCTGGCTGGCTGGCTACTGGCTTTCCAGCCCCAAAATGGCAACATTCTCTCTCTATGAATAAAGTGGGTTTGATTTTTTTAAAGGCAAAAGGTTATATATACACACAGGTAAAGATTTGCAAGTTGTTTTACATATGCCAATTGGAAGTGACCTAGTATTCTCTGTGAACTTGGTTCGTAACTTATAGACTTTTTTCTTTTAAATATGATTCCTAGCTGTCTACCGTCTCTGTTCTTTATACAGAGTTCAACAAAGGGCTCTGTGAAGCCAAGAGAGTCAAGCAGGTAAATCAATTACATAATTTGGTACATCTACTGATGTGACCAATTTATCTACACAACTCGCAGGACTTTATCAACATGTGTGAGGTGCATGTGTGTAGCAGAAAGAGCATCTGTACATTCCTTGTGTATATGTTACACTTAGATTGTTCTAACTAGGATTAGATTGACCTAAATGCCAAACTGCACACAAGGTCAGGAGGTTAGAATCAGGCAAAAAATGGCCACCCAATGCAATTTAGTTCATTTATATGCAAATCTTACACTTCTATTGACCTATAGGATTAGGTCAATCCAAATTCCAATCCGTACAGATGTTCAAGGTTAGACTGGGCAAAAAATGGCTGGCCTGATCCAACTTCAGTTCACCTAGGAGGTGCAATACATAGATCAAGCTAGCCTGCGCCTGGTCCAACGTGAATCATAGAAAGTTAGGTTTGGAAGGGACCTCAGGAGGTTTGCTAGTCCAACCCCCTGCTCATAGCAGGACCATCCCCAAACTAGATCACCCCAGCCAAAGCTTTGTCTCGCCAGGTTTTGAAAGCCTCCAAGGATGGAGCTTCCACCACCTCTCTGGGTAACCTGTTCCAGTGTTTTACTACCCCCCCAGTGAGAAAATTCTTCCTAATATCAAACCTAAACTTTCCTTGCTGCAGCTTGAGATCATTGCTCCTTGTTCTGTCATCTGCCACCACTGAGAGCAGTCTAGCTCCATCCTCTTTCAAAGCCCCCTTCAGGTAATTGAAGGCTGCTATTAAGTCCCCTCTCTGTCTCCTCTTCTCTAGACTAAATAAGCCCAGTTCTTTCAGTCTTTCCTCCTAAGTCATGTCCCCCAGCCCCTCACGGTTTTGTTGCCCTCTGCTGGACTCCCTCTGATTTGTCTACATCCTTTCTGTATTGGGGAGGCCCAAAGCTGAACACAGTACTCCAGACGTGGGCTCACCAGTGCCGAATAGAGGAGAATAATCACTTCCCTTGATCTACTGGCAACACACCAACCAATGCAGCCCAGTATGCCATTAGCCTTCTTGGCAACAAAGGTATGCTGGTGGCTCATTCACCTTATTGTCCACCATAACCCTCAGGTCCTTTTCTGCAGAGATGCTGGCCAGCCAGTCAGCCTGTACCAGTACATGGGATTGTTCTGTCCTAAGTGCAGGACTTTGCACTTGTCCTTGTTAAACCTCACGAAATTTCTTTTGGCCCAATCCTCCAGTTTCTCTAGGTCACTCTGAATCCTAGACCTACCCTACAGGCTATCTATTACTCCCCTCAGTTTTGGCTGTCATCTGTAAGCTTGCTGAGGATGCACTCGATGCCATCTTCCAGGTCATTGATGAACCAGCAACCACCCCCCACAGCTATAGACTTTCCAGATCTGCCACACACCTCAAACCCATTCGCCCTACCTACCCATCCCAACTTAAATCATGGTTCCTGACATGACGCCCAGCACCAGCAAATGTGTGTACACATCAGACCTGATCTATAAGTTACACTGCTTAAGGTGAGCCTCATAATTGCATATCAGGTCCTGGGAACATGTATATGTTCACAGTGCAGCCCCAGAGCTGGGAAAGCCCAACAACTCACTCCAGACCTGGGGCTACACTTTCCTTTCCCTACCCCCACCCCCTGGGCCATGTTTTGCCCTCCAACCTACTTGTCCCTGGACAGAATGTCTGTATAGCCAGCACCTGATCTGCGATCACACTGCTTAAATTAAACCACATAATTGTACATTGGATCCCAAAAACATCTGTATGTGGCCACACCTATATCCGCTACTCAAACAGTCATTAGAAAAATGAAATTGAATCCATTTTGGTATTCTCATGGATTATTGTTCAGTAATTATTGGAAACAGCATACTTACTATAAACTTGTAAAGGCTGCCCCTTCTCCTTCAAGTGGTTATAATCTGATATTGCTACTACAGACAGAAGTTATTCTCTTGGTATGCAAATTAGTTGGCAGTGATCTATGCCGGAAGTCTTGTGTCCACATTAGGCTAAGATTTCAAAACATTCCCGGAAGAAAACAAAAACAGACAAACAAACAAAAAAACCAAAAAAACCCCACATTTACAGGGCATCTTCCATTTACTCTTCATTTAAAGTTCCAGCTGTTCTGTGACTTCAAACTAGGAATTTATACACCAATTTAAAGAGAACCATTTAGGTTCTGTTTTTGCAAACTCTTAGAAGCAATGTACATAAGAGATAATTTTGATATTTATGCATCTTAGTACAAAATATCCTAAAGCCAGATTCGAAGCCCACTGAATTCAAAGGAAAAAAAGTGTGCCTAGAGAATTGAATAGGCCTTCAAAAACAAAAGGAAACTTTCTAACTAATCAAAGAAACCATCTATCAAAGATGATTTTTACTTAGAATAACATACTTAAGTCAAGAGGAGATAAATTACCTAGGCCATGCAGAAAATAAAAGCAAACGGAAATTTAGTAAGTTTAATGCTGTAAATTTCCTTTCCAAAAGAGCAGTTAAATATTTAAGGGCATAACTTCTTTGGTTTTCATGCTTAATTTCCATTGCATTAAGAAGAGATTCGCTACATCCTTCTAGAGGAGTCTATGCCCCTTAGGTAGGTACAGCATATTTTACTTTTAAAAAAAATCAGTGACAAATTATTTCATTCTTATTTTAATTCTGCTTTCAGCCCTGTATTGGATACAGGTCAAGATAAACTGGAGCAAGTGTGAAAAATGCTGCGAGGAACCAGAATCCAGCAGAATAATAAACTATAGTTTCTAGATAATAAAACCCTATTCAATAAGATCAGAACATCATTTTCTTGTCTCAGAATGCTTGAAGGCAGAAAACTCTAAACTGAAAATGAGGAATTTATATCATCATTCCTACTTACAATTAATCATAATTTATATCAGTATCTAATGTCAAAATTAATCTTTTAAAATAAGGCATAGCAATAAAGCTGGAAGCACAATAGTAGAACTTAAGTTTGAAAGAGATGTACACGTGATTAGTCCAGTTATGCTCTCACAAACTAGGGCATAAGGAAAGTCTCCTAATCAAGCTGCACCCTGAATTTCTGGAATTTTCTGCTAGTTCTTAGAAAACTAGAATCCCATCCTATGAGAAAGGTCCAATTGGTTTTGATAAAAGTTGCATCGGATCAGGCCCTGAATTAACACTTCCCATTTCACATTTTAGAACATCTGAAGAAATATCCCTCCAATTTCTTTTCAGATGCATAACTGCATAGGGGATCTTTCCTCCCATATGCAAACGCGGGCTCAAGGATACAACTGTGGTTAGAGTTAAAGGAGTTGCCTATGTAATTAACAAGGATGCCGTCTGGATGAAGGTCATAAGAGACAGCAGAACCAAGTCAAGGGCTAATGGAAAAGGTACATTGTTAGACATGATCCAGAGAAGGAAAAAATAAATAAATAAATAAACATATGAAGTAAGCCAACTAAATGGCCAACAAGAACCTTCTGCCCAGGTTATGTTCTTGCATTGAGGTGCCGAACATAGTCCCTATAAATCACTGAGCAGCCAAGCATGAAAGACTAGGTTTTGTGAGAACCACATAATCCATGTCTGCCGATTACAATAGCCTCTATTACCACTTTCTCATACCGTTAGATCTTTGATACATTTGGTAAAGCAATACTCAAGCACAGCGGTATCTTGAAACAATGGAAGTGCTTGACATACACTGCATTTACCTGGGGACAGCTCCGAGTACATCCTACTTACTCTCTTCTTTCATATAACCCGAGTGCTCTGCTCAGTCCACTTCCTTTCCCTTCAGCCAGAGTCATAACTCACCAGGTTGCAGATAACAGCAGATATAGTAGTTGGCTCCTGTTATTACCACTATCCACTTTTCTCTAGAAAGCTCTCTGCAGGTGCACCTCATTCTTTTTCTATTCACTTTCATTAACAGGATTAGGCCCATGCTGAACAAATTCTAAATGCGCAGTGCCCCTACTAAACTATTCAACAGCCTGCACTGAAATGTTAGTATGTTGAAAGCAGAATTGAGATGACTCAGGTTCCAGGATATTAGGATATCAGGAATCAAGCATTTTCTTGATTACAGCAAATTTACCACACTACAGCAATGAAAAAGGACCTTAAAGTAAGAGTAAGTTGTATTTACAGCCATTTCATGGTGTTTTTACTTAGTCGTAAAGGACAGCCTTAGAATTAATAAAAATTGAAGCCTTAAATGTTTTTATAATAAACTCGCACACTCATAATCCCCAACATGGAAAATGTAAACAGGAGTTTTAGAAAAGAATTTAAAGACTCAGATGACACAGAAGTGCTAGAAATTGTTCTTCGGTGAAAGTCAAAGTCAGAAGTGAAGAAAGCAATAGCAATTGAGTTAAATTTCAGAGTTTTCAAAATATCTTTAAAAAGCAAAGCTTCACCCCAACCAATACCCATCTGGCCACCTTCAACTAAATAGCAATTCTCACTGATGGTACAGTTAAAGCAAAATTTAATTCAACAGCTAATTTTCTTTGTATTTTGTATAAAATACTGCAAAGAAGCTTGTGAATATATTGTTCAGGATAGCTTTTATCTTTTTTCTTAACAAGTGTGCACTTTTCTACTTATGCTTATCTGTTTTATACATATACATACACATGCACACCAGATAAGCTAGAGCTGGCAAGATTCAACCACACTATTCAGGAGCACCAAATTGCCCGTTACGTTTGTTTTTTTCCCCCGGCACTCTTCATATCACAGCACTCTCACTCCATAGTGCTGCAGAGCTCCCTCTTCCATCTTCCCTTTGGATGCTCTCTCTCACTCAGCACCTCTGCCCCTTGGAAAGTTCTTTCGCACTTGGCTCCTCTGCTCCTTGGATACTCCCTTGTCCTCAGCTCTCAAGTTGTATTCTTGTCTTCACAGGTCAACTCTCTATAGCTAATGCTACTTCCAGATTGAAATAATATCACAACAGGGAGCCCTCTGCATGCCACAACAGTATTACTCACAAATACTATTATTCTCCATCCATGAAAACTGGAAAATGATACTACTCTGAACGTGAAACTGAGCCATCTCTTCATTAAAGTGCAGAGCATAAGGTTACAGCTGTACATAAACCCAAAAACCCTAATGCTTCTTTCAACTCTGAAAGCATCTAATACTGCATGTTCATGTGTTGCTGCTACATTCCTTCTGGAAATGAAAACACCCAGCATCTTCTTCAGTCTGTATGAGCGTGTTCCTTGGGCTTCGACTTTCAAAATTAAAAAAGGGTCATGAACCTCATCTTATACTAATTTTATATCCACATAACTTTATTATATTCAGAGTAATTACTCACATCCGCTAATGTAAATGAAGAGGAAAAAAAGCCACATTAAATATGATGTGATAACTTGACTGTCTGCAAGAAGGCTACTCTACTGTGCTTACTCACAACTGTAGCTGTTTTGTTAGTACCACTGAACAGTTTCAATAAGTAGTACCCACCAAAATAATGACGTGGAATAATTACTACTCATGCAGTATCAAGACTAAATAGTAAGCCTCATTCTCCTCTCTCTCATGGCAGGTTTGTGCCAGTGTGATTTAATGCCTACAGCTGCATTTCTTGACTTAGAACAGAGTAAGGTCAGAATCAAGCTCTAGTGGTAGAATGCCAAGATGCAATGAATATAGGAACTTTTAGGCAATGCATATAAAAAGGAAAAATACTTCTAAACAGTAAGAATTATTGTAATTCTCTCCCAAGGAAACTAGTGGGACCCCTGTTGCTTGGAACATAAAGCCAGATTGGACAACATTCCCCAAATCATTTTGAATGACTAAACTTGAGGATGATAGTGGGGGTGATGAAATGATCTTGAGCTCATGAAAGCTTATACTATACGATTTAATTAGTCTGAGGTGCAAGTCTTCCCTGCTTTCTGTCTGACTTCAGACTAACACTACTACCTACCTCTCTCCAAAACTGCCTCTATGACAGGAAGGTGGATAAGATGATCCAGCAGTGTTTCCCTACCTCAGTTCTGTTTGTTTAGTCTTCAAATGATGCAGTGATAAACTAAAATTAACCTCTAAAGCTGCCTTTTACAGCATCCCACTACAGAAGGTAGCAGTCAAAGCTGTGAAAATACAAATGCTGAGGTTATCAACAATAGTAATGCTAAATATCTAAAAATACTGTACTGAGCTACTTCAGAATGGTTTAACTATATTGGATATAGTGCTCTAATTATAGCACCTGTATTACTACAGTATCAAATAATTTACTTAATTTTATAATAATACAAGACAGGTCACCCGAGAGGTCTTCTATTAAATTCAGCATTGCAGAATCACATTCCTTCTAGAGAGGGAAAACTGCTTAGTGAAATTATACAGCTGTGTTGCATTATTAATTTTCCATATTAAAACAACTGGTTTACCTCTATCTACTTAGTCCAAGTCATCCTGAACAAAGAGCATGTTAAAACGTTTCACACACCAATGCCTTGATTGCACATGGACTGGAGATTAAACAAATAGATACATTTGTTTAATCCAGAGGTGAATAATAGAATATAGAAAGGCATAGTGACTGCCTTATCATTCAGCAGATATAAATCAGATTACATATTAACATGCTACCTGTTGCAACTCAAAATCAATACCTTCACCTGCCAAAACAATCTCTGCCTCTTGAAGCCAAAAAACACATTCACCTGCAACTGGAACCCAAGTGAAATGTTCCCATCATGATGCATGTATTTATGGGAGCTCAACAGTTTTGTGGTAAAATAAGTGTAATTCCTCTACTGTGCACAAAACAACCTAACCCAGACTTGCCTGGGGCAATAATTTCAGAGTCTTTGAAAAGGATGTTGTTGTATGTAACATGCACTGTTCAGCAATTCATGAACCCTCAGCATCCAACATGCTGACTCGAGTACTCATACACGGATGATTTCAAAGAGCTTTTTTAAAAGACTAACATCTCTGAGCGGAGTAGTAGAACAGGTGCAGACCTATAACGCCAGCTATTTTAAAGTGGGAAAACTGAACAACTTTTCCCTGTTTTTAATAGAGAGAGGGAAAAAAAAAAAAATCCAAAGGGGAAAAGTAGTTCATGCCTCCTCTTTGAGAAAAGATGGGAGTGCCAGGCAGGCACAATAAAAATGCAGGGGGATATATAAATGTTTTATTTAAAAAAAAAAAAAAAAAAATCATATTCACTAGTTAAGCCCCACCTGCTTTATAATTACAACTCTTTTCTAATTAAAAACCCCCTATCCTTTAAAAGCCCCATAGGAGCCCTTTTCTGCACAGATTTGGGAAGGGGTGCTCAGCAATCAGGGCCAGCCGCGTCCGTTCAAGCGCTGCTCACGGAGACGGAAGGAGCCTCACTCCCTCCAGCCCTTGACGCGATGGGCAGAGGAGGAATGAGGAGGAGGCAGCCGGGGCTCCCATTTTTGTCCCCCCGGCCCCGGCGGGGGTCTCGGCACTTGGTTGCTCCTGGTTGAAACGGCTTCAGATTAAGACGCGAATGCAAATAAAGGCCAAACGGCGGGGGGGTGGGGGGCGCGGCGGAGATGCCCTTGTCCGGGCGGAGCTGGGCAGCGCAGGGACTC
>NW_017728906.1:175517109-175534423 GCF_001723895.1 Crocodylus porosus | reverse complement strand
GCGGCTGCCGTTCCAGCACAAGCGGGCCAGCGGGCACTCGCCCTCGTCCTCCGGGCTCGTCTCCAGCCCATCCGAGCCCAGCGAGCTGAACGACTCGGACGAGATCTTGCGGCGGGACATCGCGGCCGGCCGGGCTCACACGCGCGGGCCCGGGGCGCTGCTACTGCTGCCGCTGCTCCAGCGGCTCATGTCCCTCCGCGGCGCCCGCTGCCCGGGAGGCTTTAAGGCAGATGCCGGCGCCGCTGTGCGGCTCTGCCGCCGCCTCCTCCCCGCGCCTGCCCCTGCCCTGCCCCTTTGCACAGGAGAAGGGCTGCGGGCACCTACTCCAACGCACCCCCACTCCGTCTCCTTCCCTCCTGCTGGGCCGATTAACACCCCCCCCCCGCGCCCCACCTAGGCCAGTTTCTACTTTTGCCTCTAACAGAAACGCTTGGCGTTATTTATTAATTTATTTCCCTTTTTCTCGTCTTGTCTGAAGCAGTGCTGGACAGCTCCACGCCTGCTGCACCCAGCTCAAGAAGTCTACACAGCCGCAGCTGCTGAGGAGCGGGGCTGGGGTCTTTACTGCTCTCCCTGTAGAGCTTCACACCAGGAAGGCATTCAGCTCCCTTCCTCACAGGGGAAGCATGCCCCATCCACAGGAAAGGTCTTCCACGTGGACACCTAGAAGATCGCGCCCTGTGTAAAGACTTTCTCAGCAAAATGAACGCCTGTAAGCGCCACGCTCCACAATCAAGGGGAGTTCGGCACCAACTTCCCCTGCACCCTTTTTTGGACGCTCGCTCCCAAAGCTGGGAAAGGGAGATCTTCATCAACACACAAACAAAGCTGTGATCATGTCATATTTGATGGCAACGTCTCAATTCAGGGTTTCACTCCTGTCCTGCTTTTTTAGGACTGCGTACTGCATCCAAGACAGAAACAGCAAGGATAAAATGCAGGCCACGCATCGCTGTTCAAATACAGATTATTAAAAAAGAGCAACAGCAAAAGACAAAGAAGAAAGCAAGCTAACCAGAGCTTTGAGGAAGGATGACATTTTTGAAGACATTGAAAGATAAGCCACCTAAATCTTCATCCCCCACCCCGCCTTCAAGCCATGCATTTCCTTTTAAAAAGTTGACATTGTTGCATGTATCCTGTCCAGGCAGAAAGGCCCCAAGCAAATGTGATGTGCATGTTACTATTTTGTGCTACCAACAGATTGGGTCATCTTAAGCTAACTGTGAGGGTAGGGTGGGTTTAAGGTCTCGATTTTTATACTTATGCAGTGATGTTATGGTATATGTTTCACACCCTCTTCTTATCAACAAATATTAAACTTCTGAATGCAGCCTGATCCAAAACCCATTGGAAACAAATGTAAAGACTCTTTTTTTTTCCTTTTACTTCAGTGGATGTTTGTGTCCTATCAAATACACCACACACTATAACACAGGGGGTCCAGGTGTCTGCATGGGGGAAAGAAGGTAGATGGGAAAAGGAGTATAAATATTCCTGCATTTAATTAGAATCCCTAAAAATGGGAGAAATAAAGCAACTCCATTCATTCTTTTCAATTCCATCACCTGGTTGCCCCTGGCCTAACAAGTTTAATTTAAAAAAACTATAAAAATGTATATGAAATATTTTTCTCCATTAAAACAAGGAAGCAGAACCCCTGCCACCTCAATTCTTGTGCTTCTTTGGACTTTTCTGGCCAAAGCTTATACACCAGAGCTAGGAAAAGCTAAAACACTTTCACTGATATGTTTTAAGAACCATGATTTTTAGGGTAGAAACAGAATTTCATTGCACAGTCTTCATTATTCCTTCAGCTAATCTAGAACAGAAAGGCCTGAAAAGTTTAGTTTAGCACTGTAGCTCCTCTGAGGCTCCATGTCCTTCACTTGCTGCACATGGTAAGGTTAATTTCTTCACTGACTCACAAAAGCTATTTCTCTGCATCCTAAAAATTAAAGGGAGGATAGATGTTCTTTCTTTTACTTCTTGCCCCTGACAAAAAATGGACTAAGTCACTTATACCAATGCCAACAGCACTGAATTATCCAATCTTCCAAGACAACTGTTAGTCACAGGATCCAATATTGCTGGGTCTCCTGAACAAGCACTTCTGAGAGGAGTTCTCAGGGGTATATTCTGTCTTTAAGAAGTAAATCAAAGGTAGGAACATGCTGTGTTCAGAGGTCTCTTTTTGTGATTGCTTCCTAAGGTTTGTCTTGCAGCTTTCCATTTTCTTTTTTATTCTTCAGTCTTAGTGTAGCACACTCCCACTGACTTCATATGGACTTCAGTGGGAATTATGACTGAATAAGGACTACAAGATTCAGCTCTGTAGTATAAACTTATTTGTGGATTATAAAGCCATTATTGCTGAATAAGAAAATAGTATATACAAGTAATTTGTTTCCATATCATACACACAGTTTGTTTGTAGGACTTAAAGTAAGTGCCTTGCTTTCCCTTTCTTTTTTTTTTGGCATTGGAAACCCACTTTTAAACCAAACTATAAGAGAACACACAATTCCTTTCAATTTTCAATGGCTATTTTCTTTTTCTTCATACAATAAAGTCTAAACTACCATTTTCTAACAAATATTATCAAACTTTCTCTGGATCCTTGCAAACTCCTTTCCATATTAAAAAAATATCCATGGCCTTGACACTGAGTTCAATTAAAATGGAAAAGGAAATCTTTCATTTTAAACTCCTGTCCTTGAGGTCAACACAACTATAACTGGATTTACTCATGCATAGAAATCATTTATTTACAAAAATGTAAAACATGGTTTCCTTGACTGTTTAGATAATGTGCCAACTGAAGTTCATTATTCAGTATAAAAAAATGCAATTAGGACAGCAAGGCTGCTATTGTTCTAGCTGATACAGCACACTGAGAAAACCTAACTGCTAGCCAAAAATTAGTGTTGCAACATCACCTGTTAGTTTGCAAAGAACAAAGATTGAATGCATGTTAGTTGGCCCAATACCTGTTTGTTCCAGTAGGACACATATCAGTGGCCTGTCCAGGGCATGATAAATTCTATTTGACATTCACAATGGCTAAAAATAAACAAACTGAACAAAATAGATGGACCTTCTGGAAAAGTACCAATCATCACCAAAAGGTGGTTTTATATGAGGAAAACAAAAATACTAGAAAGACTAGGACCTCCCTGAGTTCTGGAGCCTGTTAGGTGAGGTTACTCAATTACATTCATCTTATTTAAGTTGACCCAGCTATAAGTTTACAGGGACAAGCTACATCTGGGAGTTAAATGATTTTCTTGACAATGATACAACATACAAGCATAACTACAGTACACAGAGAATATAAACTGATCTGCTATAAAGGTCTTATTGGAATGTGTTGGGGTTTCCACATTACTGACGAACTGGGTGCATCTACACACGCAATTAATGAAACGTGATAAATTCCGGAGCACTATGAGCAAGAGTGAACTGCTCCTGGGCATCTACACATTTACCTGGGACAGCAGCACTCTGAGCTGGGGCAGAGCTGGCAGCTGGCTTGGGGGATCAGCCCCGGGCTCTGGGCGGCAGCACCAGTCAGTGGGGCTGGCTGGGGCATGAGGGTGCAGAACCTGCAGTCATGTGGCTAGGGGGTAGGGAGGAGTCTGGTGCTTGCCCAGTCACCATCTACATCTGTGTTTTGGCACCCTTTATTTCTCCCAGAACAATGGGCTTGCAATTAGGAAATATTTGAAGTAAAACCCAACAGGGATTTTTTTAAAAGAATTTCTGTTACTAGTACAACTATAATTTTTTTTAAGAATACATTCTTGCCATTTATATTCCTTCAGGTGTTTTGTTTATTTGTTGTTGTGTTTCCTCATCCATTCCACTTTAAACAATTAAAAAAGACCAGTCCATCACCATTATTTCTGGTCATTCTCACTAACTGTTCCTCATCCAATAGCACAGTGCTAATCATAATATTTTAGGGGAAAGTTTGTACTTCAGGAAATATATTATATTACATATTTTTAATTCTTTTATTACAAAATCTAAACTCTGAACCAATAGGAAGTTAATTTTCCTTTAATGAAAAAGATTGTTGTCATGGGTTCAGTATCTCCTACTAAGAAAGTAAACATCTCAGTTTTACAAAAGCATTTCTAAACCAGCAGGAGACCATTACCCTGCGACAACATTCTCTTAGAATTATTTTATTTCAGTCAAACAGAATGACTGATGTGTCACAAATTTATTCATTTGTCACATTGTTCCAAATCTGTCCAATGGCTTCTATAGGGAGCTTTGCCTAAAAAAAAAAAAAACAACCCAACAAACCAAACAAGCAAACAAACAAAAACCAACCAAGAGCAGAAAGACTTTGCTATTTATCTTCAATTTGTGAAATTCTAATTGGCCTAGAGAAAAGGCCAGTCAAAAATAGCTTCACCCAGTCAAAAATGAAGTTAATTTATAAATGTAGACTGGATTCTGACTGGGTGAATTGTTCAAAATAGGTAAAACCAGATTGTGTCCCACTGGGTGCGTCTACATGAAAGTTTACTGTGCAGTATGCTAATTAGTTTTACAATAAATGTCTCAGTGTCCAAACATGTGCCCCTATTAGGCTGGGGTAAACTAATTTGTAATATTATTTACAAATAAATAGAAATATTTACTACTTGTTAATAAAAATACTAACCTAAGTAGTAAAAAACTGCAGCAGCACACATGTAGGTGCTGCCTGCTGGTTTGCCCCACACTGAGACACCTTCATGCCCCAGCCAGCCCCTCCACAGCATGTTGAGCCGGGAGGAGCAGCCACTCACATTCAAATGGCATGCCCAGAAGCAATAAACTCTGGAGTCTATTGCTTCACATTAATTGCATGTGTAGATGAATACATGAGACTGCCAGGCCCAGGACAGTGTCCAGGATCCGCTGGTCATCATCTGTGGCCTCTGCTGCCCGGCCAAGGATGTCATTTTTCTCCCACAGCCCCTGGATGCGCTCATGCTCCAGGAGTAGAAGCTTGCCCTGCTACTCATGCTCCACCTGGTCCCGTGCCTCCTCCCAGAAAGTCTCCCAGATGATGTCCTCCTGGTGCCATATTTCCTAGCAGACCAAGACCTCCTGGTGCCAGGCATGTGCATCCACTTCCCTCTCCCCAGCCATCTCCACCAGCTTCTGGAGGAGCAGGGTCTGATCTTGGGTGCACCTATGGAGCATCTGGTACATCCAGAGGGCCCTAATGCTCTTCAGCCGCATCCCCATCCTGGCATCCCTACTGGCCGCAGCAGCATCTCCCCTGCATCCAGACGTAAGCCCTACAGAGCCAGGAGACAGAAGTCTTTTGTGAGAGTTTGCAGCATTTCAAAGATAATATGTTGTGCACCAGCCTCAGATCAGGTGTCAGCCATGCATGGGTGCCCAGGTAAGTCGGGCTGGGCAGGTCTGGGCCAACGTGGCTGTTGGCTGAGCCCTCCATCCCTATACGCTTCCCTGGGGCCTGTGTCCCACTGGGTGTTGGCCACAGGCAGCCTGCTAGACTCCTTCCTGGCAGCACCTGCTGCCACAGCTCCAGATCCCATTCCCTGCCACTCCTGCTGTAGGCTACCCACCCTGCTGTGCTGCCACCCAGCCCACAACACCCAGGCTTGGACCATGCAGAGTTCCCAGAGAAATGGGATGAGGAGCTGACTGTGCCCCTATGCTCCCAGCCGCTGCCTCCCACTCCCACACCACTGCTGTGCCCTGAGTTTGCCCCTGCTGTGCAGACCCTAGCCAGTGTGTGATGAGCTGTTTGTGGAGGGGTGCCTGACCCAATATGTCCTGCTGCTGCTTATCCTCCTGGTGCTCTGGGCAAACCTGAGCAGCTGATATGAATCTGAGTTATGATGGCATGGAGGGCAAGCCTAGGGTGCCCCACATCCTCCACCACTACCTTGAGGGCTACATGTGTCAGCACTACATGTCCTTGCTCCCTGCTGCTGAGGAGGACATTGCCACTAGCATTGACATCTTCCTTGGGGTGTGAGAGGCTTGTGTCCACCCAGTTGTGGGGGCACAGGCTGCACAATAAAGTTTTGCACTGTGTCCTGCCTCTCTGCATGCTGGCAGGGGGAACCCAGGGCCAGGGGAATGTGGACAAGCCAGGCAGGTAGGGAGGCAGGTGTAGGGGTCCGGGCCAGAGGCAGGAGTGGATATGGCTGTCCTGCCAGCACAGGGCTTACTATATGTTCAGGGCTGGTAAGGCTGGCAGCTCAGCGTGGTCCTCCCTGTTGGTGAAGGTGTCCAGTTGCACTAATGTCCTCAGCCCACTGTGTGTGGTGGGCAGGAGCCCAGCTGGGAGTCCCCCCCAGGGAGGAGCTGGTGCTGCTGATGGCCACTGGTGTCATGGCTGGCCACTCCTCATGGTAGGGTCTGGGGCAGCAAAACTGATGAGGCAGTTGCTGGCCTGGCCTCCCAAGCTGCTAGTCGACTGAGCAGCCAGGAAGCTAGGCTGAGCAGGACTCTGAATGACTGAGGGTCCATCCTCCAGTGACGTGTTACCAGTGGACTCAAGGTGAGGCAGAGGCTTGGACAGGCCACCCATACTGATGTAAATTGCACAGCTGTGGCCTGGGTCCCAGAGCACCAAAATATTAGCTGCTGCATAAAGGGCGTGGTCTTGCGGGCATAACTGGACCGAAGATTGTGGTCAGTCATAGCCACCCACTGTGCCCACAAGGCCTTGACCTTGATGTGGCACTGTCATGCTAACCAGGAGTGCCCGCACTCCTGCATCCTGCCCGACAGGACCTCATAAATATGGACATTCAAGCACCCACCCCACTCAAACTGCCTCTGCACCTCCACATTGTTCCAGAGCACCACAAGGTTGCCAACCTCTTCCTAGGTCCAGTTGTGTCCCCAGGTGGAGGGCACAGTCATGTGCACACAGGCAGGGACAGGCCTGGAAGGGGAGGATGAGGAGGATATGGTGGGTTCCCTGCCAGCTCTCTGGGACCCCACGCAGCTACCCCACTGTTGCCAGCCCTTGGCAGCTGCCATCAGCACCCAGCATAGGAGCACAGCATGGGACTGGGAGCTGTGCAGCTGAGGCTATGCCCCATAGCACCTGCAGTCATAGGGCAAGCTGCTAGGGGCATGCAGCAGGGAGGTGGTGCTGGCCCTGCTGCTCTCAGCTGCCTGCCAGTGGACCTGGGGACTGACAGGCCTGCCCAGAGGCTGCAGCAAGCTGGAGTCAGCAGCCACAGACTGAGGATTCACCAGCAAAACACCCCGCAGCCAGCAGCCACAGGCTGAGCAGGACTGCTGGGGTGGTGGGAGGCAGGCACAACAGGGCTGTGGCCTGCCCAGGGAGACACACAGGGCCTACAGTGCCCTCAGGCTCCCTGGTGTATGCCCCAAGGCAGAAGATGGCTTCTGGCTTTGGGACCTCCTGTCTGCAGGCTACAAATGAGAAGCCCAGACCTGGAGCAGGAGGCTCCTAGGCTGCATCCTTGGGGCAGGCTGCCGGGTCATGGCTACACGTGTGCTTGCTTCTGGGTCATGGCTACACGTGTGCACATTAACTTATTGCACTTAAATTTGCTACCTGCATTTGCAGTAAGCACAAGCACATGTACACATGTGTGCTTACTGTGCAGTAAATTAGGCAACTGTGCAGTAACCCAGCTCATGTAGATGCACTGAGTCCTACCCTGCCCCCTTACTACCACTATGAACCCACTGCACCCTTCACAGACATGTCCCCATTATGCCTCAGCCCCTCTGGTGTCTCATAATCCCCCTCACACCTCACTGAGGCCTTCCCTACCTTCCTGAGCATTCAAACTCACTGAAATGTAGTGCTATTGAAGTCCCTCACACCCCACTGGACCCTCACCCAATAAGCCCTTTTGCTTATTGTGCAGACCTGATTGTGGTGCTACAGGGGCTGCCAGTGTGAGTTCTGGTATATGGCCCACAATTACCCAAAAAAGATAGAATATGGCCTTCTAACTGATTTGAGTTTAACATCTCTGGTCTATTAAGATCACAGGACTGGATAAACTATCACATTTAGTTGTAAAATGTAGGAGAAAAATTATGGACTATTCAAAGGTACAGTATTGTTTTATTTGCCTTATTCAGAAGAACAGATTTATTGAACTTGATGCCAAGAAGAGTACCCCAGTCCTCCTTACATTAGCCAGATCCTCTGTGTTCTAGGAGATTTACCCTGAGGAACAGCAACTCTATCAGTAGCTCCATAAGAATACCAAAACTAGAAGCAGCAAAGGGTGATGCTTTGAATTAATGTATTCCTTAGCCACGTGGTTCCAGGACACTCCCCAGTCAGTTCTATTCATTCTTTGCACTGCATTAACTCGTAACAGAAGCACAGAGTTATGGGACATGTTAACCTCATGCTTCCTGACAAGCAATAGTGTAAAGAAGGGGTAACAAATGTGGCACAAGCCCCGCTCATATGTCAAATTACACCTCTTCTGACAAACTTTCCACCATTTCCATCAGTATCTTTAAATGATATAAAATGGTTTAGTCCCAAGAGTTTATGATGACTGTTGTCTCTCCCAGAAGTCACAAGTCCAGAACACCTGAAGCCCAGCAAGGATTGGTGCCCAGACTGACACGCTCCCTCTTCTGTAAGCTGTTTTAACTGTGCTAGGCAACTACTATGGAAACCTAGCTCTGCGTTGTGTCCAAGAACAAAACTGGATACTTTAAAAAAAACAGTTGGATGACTATCTTGGTGGGATCATTTGACCCCTGCTGACTTCCTGCCCCTTGGGCAGGGGGCTGGACCAGATGATCTTGTGAGGTCCCTTCCAGCCCTAATGTCTATGAAATCTCACTCAGTGACTCGCCTGCCATACCTTTGATGGGAGAAAACTGAACAATTGATCACGAGCGAGTTACAATTCAGGTGGTCTTTATGTGCACTATTTTGATAGTTATTTCATTTATTAGTTTTTACTGGACCAGGCAACAAATAACTGAGAAACAGAAGTAACCAAAGCTGTCCCTGTCACTGGGGAACTTGTCCAGGTTGGGCCTTGCTCCTCCCTTATTAATTTGCCTTTTCAGGTGGGTTGGGTCTTGTTCCCCAAACCATCTTCACCACAGCCAGCCACCACAGTAAGTAGAATCCCTGCTCTCACCGTCCAGTGCACTGGAGCTCTGTCATAATCAGTTCTATGTTCGGCGTCCTCCAGGTCAGGACTCTATCCTGTCCCTCACCGTCCTCTTGCTCCCTCTCTCTTGGTGATCTCCAGGGGCAGCCTTCTCTTTCAAAATGGCTGAAACCCCTTTAAGATAAACCTGGTTGAATGTAGTATCAGACTTAACCGATTTGGGTCAAAATGGTTGATGCAGTGTCTGTCACAGACCCCTTCCTGGTTTAAGTTAAACCAGAGTCCCCCAGCATCCCAGATGCTTTGCAGCCCTGGGCTGGGCTGTACTGTGCTATGCTCACTGCTCCAGAGAGCAGAGCTGGCCCTGCCCCTCTGCTCTCTAGCTAGAACTCCAGTGGAGACTGCAGTTGCTCAAGCAGGGATCCCCCCCTCCCTCCCTCCCATCTCCCACAGCATAAAACTCAGCTCCATAGACCCTAGGCATGTGGTACGCTAGCTAATGCTGAGAAGCGTCTGTGTCTCCAATTTCACTGGGACAAGCAGACAGAACAGGGCTTTTTGGAGCTATTAAAGGCTGTGTTATCAACTCCCTGCTGGCTCCCTCACCTGTCAGGTTTGCAGACAATATGAAGAAGCAGTGAGAAGGAAATTGAAAAGCTCAGTATCATCAACAGATGCATGCACTACATGCACACCCTATGCTTCAGAGTGCTAGCCAGGAGCTAGCAACACTCCTTCCCCTTGAGCACTGAGTGGGGAAAAGCCCAGGACAGTACAGGCAGGGTGGGGGTTTATACCCCTCTCTAATCAGAGCATCCTGCTGGCGCCTGGCTATGCTCTGCCTAAGCTCAGCACTATGAAAGGGAAGAGACAGATACTCTAGCACCCCTTCTCCCCACCCCCCACCAGCTTCTAGACTGAGCCACTGCAGGCACATGCCTGCATTTCCTCAGTCCAGACAGAATGTCTGTGCAGCTGCAAACCTGTTCAATCTAGGCAGGCTCAGGCTTTTTGAATGTCTGTCCCTAGCCATGAAGGGAATCAAACTTGGTGGTCCCTCCGGACAGTGCAGGGTAAGTTCTTCAGGGTAGAAATGCTGACTTTCTCTATGCTCTGTAAAGATTTAGCACAGTTTATAATAAATGAACATTTGTAAGGTCTTTCA
Source organism: Crocodylus porosus (assembly GCF_001723895.1). Lineage (NCBI taxonomy): Eukaryota > Metazoa > Chordata > Crocodylia > Crocodylidae > Crocodylus > Crocodylus porosus. The sequence continues at coordinate 175,524,139 of NW_017728906.1, read as the reverse complement.
CTGATATCCTGGCAACATATTGGCTTTTATGAACAGGTTATTTTATTACTGGTTAATTGTTACTGTTCAAAATTCTCAGCACCCCTTTTCTCTGGTAGAAGCTCCATTTAGTGTAGTTTATGGCACATCACAGAGATACAGATGTCTTTGTGGTATATACATTCTTTAGCATTACTTGGTCAATCCAGTCCTTTCAAATTTTGGTATTGCTGGCATGACGTTGTAGCTGTGATGGTCCAGAAAATATACAAGAGGCAAGGAGTTTTGTGGATAACAACTTACAGGACCAACTGCATGGTCCATGGTTCAGATAGACTTAAATCAGCTTTCAAATACAGTCCATTCTTCCTCAAATTAACCATGCCGTTGGTCTAATAAAATATATCACTCACAAAAATCCTTGCCAGTCCTTTCAACAATTTTTACTATTCTATTGATGTAACTCTACTGCTTTAAAATTAAATACATTTGGTCTATTTATCAGTAGCTTACAAATTTAACATTCCTAAATTCACAAGCAATGTTACTTACATTAAATTGCCTTACTGAATTTTACGTCAGCTATTACTCATAAACCAGCTTTATATAATAAAACTACCTTTTTCCTTTTCTTTAGAAAATCACAACAGGCCATGTTCTATTCCACCTATTAAGGATATAAGCACTTTTAGGCACTTAAGTGCAATTCTATCCCACCCTGTTTAGATTCTGAAAATCCATTAATGCATTTTTTAACACGCACTTAAAACTGAGTCATAAGCAGCAAGGAGGAGAATCCACTGACCATTTGCATTTACTCTTTTTCAGAGAATCAAACAGGATCGAACAGAATCACACCTAGGTACATAAGCCTACATATAATCTGAAAATCTGGCCCTAATCACACTCTTGTCTCAGGCTAACCTGCAAAGGGAATTCACACAGTGCAGATGGAGTGCATGTTCTTTCCCTTGGAATCTTTTTTTCACTGTGTATAGCACACAGGAATCGGTCAGAAAGTTGTCCGTTAGATCCTATTCCTTTGGGAGCACAAAGGAAAAATAAAGAGTGTTGTTAGCTTGCTTACCGAGACAGAGAGACAGAAGAAAGGATAGGATTGTGAAGGTGCTGAAAAATACTAAAGAACAACAAATCACCGTATGTACCAGATATGTACCAGACAGATTCTGTAACTACCACCCTCCTAACTAGAATGCATACATAGTGTCATTCATTAGACATAGGGACAGTCAGCTAGAATTCTGCCTATGAATGAGAATAATGAGCCTTTAAAAGAAATCTACTCTTTTACCCCAGAGGTGGTTGCATTTTAGTGCTGGTTAAAGCAATTTCTTTGTGTATTGTATATATCGTAAAGTGCTGGCCTGTAAAGTTTGGCCCCCAACCTGTGCAAACTAACAGCTGTAACTTATGGAGCAATATTTTACAGTATCCATAAAACTTCAAGACTTTAATTTTATCATCAACGCATCTAATTGTTAAAACCATGGTGCCTCACACATATCTAAATTGTTATACAACTGGTAGGAAGTGCGGCACTGAAACATGACATGCCCACTTCTTAGAAAAGAACTGGATACATACAACTAAACTTTCTGTCTCAAGTGTGTCTCTTGGTGCATCCCTGGCTCCAAAATAAGAGGGTGCACCCTAATGACCATGTGCTCTGCAGCACCTTAAAACAGTTTGTAGTGCCACAAATTCCACGCAGTGCACATGCACACATTTGCCACATTGTTAATTAGCTGTGTGGCAGGGTTTTTTGACACTGGAAGATCCCGGTGTCGGAAAAAAGCATTGCTGAAAAAAGTGGTATGGCGCACACAGCAATAGCATGTGCCACAGGCTCTGAGCAGCTGGCCCAGTGCTGCTGCTGCCCCAGGAAACCCCCAGGTCCCCAGGTAAGACTGATGGGGCTAGCACAAATGCTGGCTCCAGCCTCTCCTACCCCACTTAGGTCAGTTTGCCACTGCCATTTTTTCCACAGGAAATGTGTGCCCCTACACATGCACACTCACTGGGACATGCCCAGAGCGGCTACTTTACATCCTTCTGGAGTATATCGCTCAAAAGGAGTGTAACAAGTTTCACTGAAACACCTCCTAGCATGGTCTTTTGATGGAGTAGTCATGCCTGTAATCTCCCCTTCTGCTTCCTCATTTCCTCCCATACATTTTGGTCTTGAAAACTTAATTGCACTTTTGCCTCAGTTCTTAAAATCTGTTACAAACAAAAGTATTGTTAATCTATTAATAAACACTTCTTCAATCTCATATAAATGTAAATTATTTGCCTGCCACTTAGTTTAGGTCACTTTACTTCAGGAAAAGAATACACATTTTAAACACGAACATATGTGTTATTTGGAATGCTGTCAGTACTGAGCACATATACATGGGATACTTAACTGCACAGTAGTCTAGTTTGTGTGTGTGCATCTACATGTGTGCACACTTACTATGCAGTAAATATGGCTAATCACAAGTACATTTGCTACCTTCAAATGCAGGTAACAAATTCACTTGTGATTAGTTACTGCATAGTTATACACATGTAGATGCAATCTGGGAGCAAATTTGCTCTCAGGTCAGCCCTGCCACTAGGGGGCCAGCCTCAGACTAGCCCCTGGGTTCTAGACTGGGAGCCTCTCCTGCCCCAGGGCTGGGCTGCCTCTGTGGCAGCCTCTGCCTCAAGCCCTTAAAAGCCTGCATGAATTTTGAGCCCTGGGGCACATCAGGAGGCAGCCTGAGGGCACTCCAGGCCCTCTGCCCCCTTGGGAAGCCTGCAAGCTAGCCTCACCAGCCTGCCTGCACCGTGGCACAGCTGCCAGGCCCATGCTGGTGCTGCAAGCTCCTGCTTGCCCCCAGGCCCAGCTGCAGGTAGCTTCTGGCCAGCAGGGCCAGCTCTACCTGCCTGTATCCCACCCTCAGCAGCCTACCCGGAGCCTGCGGGTGTTGCAGGGCATTGCCTCTGCTGTGCGGCTGCCAGTCCCATGCCATTCCTCTGCTCTGGGTGCTGCAGACAGCTGCCCAGGCACAGCAGCACAGGAACAGCTATAGAAAAACTCAGAGAGCCAGCATGGGATCCCCAATGGCATCCTCTTCACCCACACGCACGTCCGCCACCCAGGGCCCCAACTGGCTGCAGGAGGGGTTTGGCAACCTCATAGCACTTTGGGGCAAAGCAGAGGTGCAGTGCCAGTTCACAAGGGGCGGGCACTCAAAGGCCCATATCTATGAGGGTCTGTCAGGCTGGATGCAGGTGTGAGGGGACAACTGGTCAGTGCAGCAGTGCTGCATAAAGGTTAAGGCCTTGTGGGCACAGTGGATCACTGTGACTGACCACAATTATCAGTCTGGGAGTGCCCGCAAGTCCATGCCCTTTATACAGCAACTGACAGTGATCCTTATGCCCCAGGACCCAGACTTCAAAGTGAAAAGCCACTAAAGTTGGAACCAGTGTGACTGAGGGCAAAATCTCTAACTTAGGCACTGCAATGTCTGAGACTCATAGAATCCTAGTATCATAGAGAACAAGGGCTGGAAGGGACCTCCATAGGTCATCTAGTCCAATCCCCTGCCTGAGGCAGGACTATCTCTGTCCAAACCATCTTTAGAATCCATTGTCTAACCTCTTACCAAACCAACGCTGTCAACACTGACTCCGCACAGATATAACATTCTAACCTGCCACAGGCAAAGCAAAGGGACCACACTGGCCAATGTCCTACTTCTGTAAAGAGTGTCAATATACACTCAAGAGTATATTAAGATATCTTGCTAGGTAGCAAGATACCCCTAGCCCCAAGAGGATTAATCAAAGCAAGGGTAGGTACCAAACTCCCTGTAGAGGCAATTGGAAGACCTAGGTACCTTCAAATAGCAATTCAGAGAACCAAGATCAATAGTTCTAGAACTTTTTAGATTTGGGGCAACCCTGCATACATTTTTTTCAATTTGGTGTTCCTCTGGTTGAGAATCACTGTTGTACTGTCTCGGCTTACCTAAGTTGTTCTCATCTGGAGTATGGCTGCTGTGACCAAGTGAAACTATCTGAGAGCCTCGTGTGGAGCCAGACTAGGAAAGTTTGGAGCAGAACCATGCATTCCTTCCTGCATTAACATTATCTCATAAACCTAAAGCAGAAAAAGGTGCTTACTCGTGCCTAAACCCTTCTTGGTTTGACTCCATCCCTACATCGCCCCACCAAAAAACACATGTGCAGGACAGTTCCATCTCCCCTGTGCATATCTGTTTTCCAGAAGAGCACAGAGGGTTGGACTAGAAATAGCTGCAGCAAGAGCAGGCACTGCTGCCACAAACCTTCTTAGTCTGGTTCTGCACAAGGTACATGGGGCAGCTTCACCTAGTTGCATCTGTGGTGGTAGCAGCAGCACACCTGAAAGGCTCTTGCAGCGACCCGGGATGCCAGAACTCCTTGGTTTAGAACCACAGGCCTAGATGCTCAGCATGGAGTGAACCAATAGGAAATACTAAGCCTGGGGATGTTTCTGAACTCCCATCCCTCTCTGGAGTTTAAAGGCAAAAAGGCAGATTCCAATCAGCTTCTCAGGTGCCTAAACAGGACTTAACTGGGGTTTAGACATCCAAGTTACAGAGACTAATTAAAATCAACCTTGCTCAGCAGCTATAAAACAGTTTAGCATGTAGATTCATTAAGTTCTTCAATTTTGGCTTGAACAGATCCCTACCCACTGAATGCTAATCTGCTGTGCACAGAAACAATCCAGACCAGCTGCCTAAATGCTTCACTACTACATGAGTTCTGTTGTGATCCACATCACACAACCTCCACCTAAGTCCCAAATTTCTTCTGCAGACAGGAAGCTGAGAGAGGATTTATTGCTGAGAATACCTGTATAGCTCAGTAAGTGGATATGCACACATTTTAGCACAATAGCCTAGTGGCAAGCGTACTTGTCTAGGAAGTAAAAGCATCAGAATCTAGGCCTCTCTCATACTGAGGAGATTTAAACCCAAGTTTCCAACTTCCCAAGTGAGTGCTTGGACTCTAGGGCAGAGGTTTCCAATGACCGGGCTGTGGTCCAGTACTGGGCCACAAAAGGTTGGCTGCTGGATTGTGGCAGAAGCCCCCCCCCCAACCCCCAACTGTCCACCTGGGTGAGCAGCTTCCTCTGCCAGCAGTCACGTGCAGGGTTAAAGCTGGGCAGTGGGGCAGCCCCAGGAGGAATGAAGCTAGATCCGTATGCCCCATCCCACTGCTGTGCCCGACCACAGTATAAAAGAGGTTGGGAACCACAGCTTTAGGAGCCTTGCTACATGGAACACTTACCACATGTTAAAGTTAGAACAAGTTCTGAGCAATTACATAGTGGATGGTGGTGAGAGCTGGTGCATGGTGTGAGCTGTGCATGTTTTGTTTTTATTACTGGATCGCACCAGTGCCCTGCACCAGAGCTGGTTGGAGATCAGCAGATGTGGGTGCAAGCCGTGGGACCACAATTGATCGTATTATCTCCATGGAACAGTCTGATGCTAGCTCAACACACTACTTAATACAATCTGGAGATACATTTTCCAGTGAGAAGTATACCTGTATTATGATACAATGAATCATAATATTGTAATATGTATGAGAACACTTAACAAATGTTTTCCTACTTGAACACCTGGATGCTTGCATTTCAAGTGCATTTAACATGTGCTAAGTGTACCGTACAACATGGTCCTAGACAAGGTTGGATGGGCCCTACCTCACCTTGTTGAAACAGGCCAATTGCAATATTGCAAGAGTCCTGGGGATGGAAGGAGAGCAAGAAAGGAGGAAGATGTACTGTGGAAAGCCAGGACTGCATCTTACATTAGACAATTATTTGTTAAATAGCAGGAGTAACTGGCAGCAGAAGACAGGATTCCCCTACCAGGGAGTGCCCTACCCACTAAGATACAGAGCCACAATTCCCTATCATTTGCTTTCCTTCTCGCCCCTGAGTTATGAATTCTAGACACCTTCACCAGGAGGGGGTGCAAGCAGTACCCATCATAATGCAAAGTCTAGTGCTTAAGGCACTTTCCTGGAAAGTAGATGGGGATCTCCTACTCACATCCCTAAGTTTCCAGCTTCCTGGGCAAGTTATCTAACCACTAGGACTGCTGTACAAAAGATGCACATCACCACTGTTCAAGACTCAACAGAAAATGCTGTACTTTAAACTGAATTCAGCACTGCAATCCATTAGATGTACTCAAACAGATAGGCACTCCTCTCTGAGCAATCTGAATTCTGAAGTGAGGATGGTCACTGTCTCAGCCCTGAGTCATACATCTAAATTTCAAAGATTGGGAACTCAGACATATATAGCTGTCTATCTTTATAAAGATTGGGAATATATATATGTCTATATAAAGATTGGGAACTCAGACATATATAGCTATATAGCTGTATAGCACTTCTATTGGATAGTTGTAGGTGCCCACCTGCTGAACACAAGGGAATCTGGATCACCTAGGGGCCATCACTACAGAGATCCTAAATGCCTAACACCTTTCAGTAGGATCACCCTCATGGGGAAAGGGACCTAAATTTCAGCCATTGCAGAACCTATGTGGAGGAACCTATGTGGAGGACAATTAGGATAAGGTCCAAAATCCAAACTGACAAGCAAGGCACCTATATAGAATGTAGGTGACATTTTGATGCATAACTCGTAAAAAGAGATTCAAATTATTCCACAAAATTCACAAGGCACTTCCATTCATTCCACATCTAATCTTTGAGGGAACTTTTACATGAGCTCTGGAGGGTGGAGCATGGGGGATGGGCCAGTGCTTTAATTAGAGAGGCTCCAACAGCTGTTCTAATTAAAGCACTACCTTGTCTCATGTATCATGTGAAGCCCGCTGTGCCCCCGCTCCCCCAAAGCCCCCCAGACACCCCCTCAGAAGCCGCAGAGCCCCCTGCTGACCCCCAGCACAGCCGGAGGTAAGCGGGCTCGTGGTGGGAAGGGGTTAACTCCTCGCTCCCTGGGAGGAGGCCGCTGCCTGGTGCC
>NW_017728906.1:175502914-175517098 GCF_001723895.1 Crocodylus porosus | reverse complement strand
CCTGCCCTTTGGGCAGGGGGCTGGACTCAATGATCTCCTGAGGTCCCTTCCAGCCCTAATGTCTATGAAATCTATGAAATCAGCATCCCCATGCTTAAAAATGGTGGCAGGGCACTCAGACTAAAGCTCATTTGAAGAGCTTTCATTCATGTGCCCCCACCACCATTTTTAAGCACAGGTATGCTGATATAGAAGATGCAGGAGGCTGCTGGAATATGGTAATTGCCACACTCCAAAAGACTTAATTAATTAAGTCTGCTCCAATATGCTGTAATTCCAGCATGGCAGAGCAGCTTCCATGCTCATGTATAGACACCTGTAGACTGCAGAGTTTCCTATGTGCATATATCTGGGCTTTCTCTCCCTGTTCTCAGGTCCTGTTCTTTAGCCTATAATTGTTGAATATAAAATTCATAAAACAATCCAGGTAGTGTGGATCAGAACCCAGATGTCCTGCCTCCCAGGCGAGTGTCTTCATTAGTAGGCTCTTCCTTGCTTGCTGTCCTCCTGACTTAAAGACTCCTTGATTTGTGACTGCACAGAGGACCAGCTTCAATAGGAATATTAGAGGGTGTCCTCCAGGGGTGACTGGTGCCTCCTGAGTCTGGTGGGGCACAATTTCTGGACAGGCCCGGGGGCGGGCCAAAAGCCCCATATCCATTCCTATACTTCTGTGCCATGGCTTAGTTCCACCCTCCTCCCTCCCAACTGCCCTGTCCTGAGTTACGCTGAGTTGGGAGCCAATGTCTTGGGGAGTGGGGGGCACATGTCCCAGCTACCAGTCGCCTGTGGTGCCCTCCCCACTGGGTTAGCCTATGGGCTGGTCATCTTCCTGGGAAGTGGGAGATTTGGGTTTGAAACTTCTCAGGAGAAAGAGGAAGACCTAGAACTCAGATCTGCTACTTCCTGGGTAAAGTACCTAATCACTAGGATATTACGTAAATAGGAGTACCAGATGTTCCTTCTTCTCCCCCTCTTCTTCCTCCTCAAGCAGCTTTGCTTTGGGATCTAAGTAACCATGACTCCTGTGCCTTAGACGGACCTCAACGATGTCAGTGTGCATTAATATATTTGAAACACCTAACAGATCAGGCCTTTCTGGGCTCTTAGGCTTACTTTGGCTCCAACAGGTCTTAAGCACCTAAATGTTCAGAGTGAACTGCTTCTATATTGCGCAGGAGCCCTGCTTTAGACATGTAAGGAGTTTTGCAGGTAAATTGTGGGCACTGAATAAGAACATGTATTCTGGATTAATTTTTGAAATACAGTTTCATAATTTCCACCTATATCACCTATAGGTACATAGTCTAATTTTCTCCCCACGCTGCAAACTTGCAGCGCAGGGAACATTTTTTCATTCCTGCACATGCCTCTTGCCCTGCTTCAACGGGGTTAGAGGTATGTGTGCGCTCATCTGGACTTGGATTCCTCTCTTGAGGCACTCCCAGTGTCAGTAGTGTCAAGATTATCAGGGAAGACAGAGAATTTCTTACTAAGGCACTGCTGGATATGATCACTTTTAGCAGGATCTTTCAAGCCCTGAATATTAAACCTCTTCCTTGGTTCTTCTTTTGTTTACATTATTTTGGGGCAATACATATAGACATGAAGGAACACATCAAGCAATAATTCATCCAGCAGTTGTCTGTGCTAGTCATAGTTCTGGCAATACAGATGTCACAACTATCCTGGGTGTGCACTATGATGTAGTCCACCAATTCATTAAAGCAGGTCAAGAGGCAGAAGACACGGGTTACTATGGTAATGTTGCAGAGGTCTTCCATGTGTGAGACACTGGCACCTTCCATCAGCAGGTGCCATGCAGTGGCAGGTTCTTGTGCTTGTGGCAGGTTCATCTGCTTCTTCAGAAGCCACTTAATTTCACCATCCAATTTCATAAGAGGCACTTTGGGGACTGCTGTATCTCTCAGGAAAAACAATCTGTTGTTCAGAAGCTGCAAGGAACAGAAGTTACAGCAGTCCAACATCAGGCCAACCTTTACTGGGTAGTCCCCTGGTATGGAGGACTTCTGGGGCAGATGAAGAGGAGGGAGGGATTTAAGGAAGTGTTACACTTCCCCAGAGCAGTGTGTCCTATTCCATTTCTTCTGTTTAAAAACTCCAGGGCACATCTCCTGGAGCACATTTTCTAATCATAACAGAATACATATTTTCTTAACACAGCCAGGCTGATCTGACACTGCAAAGGACATGAGTTTGTAAAGGAAACAGATCATCAGTGAAATGGCATGGACATCCATAACAACTTGCCCAATCACAAGCTAAGAACTTATGAACTTTTTCCATAGAATTGCTCTTTAAATATATACAGAATGCATCTATATGTGCAATTAATGCAGAGAAAGCTTACTGCATGATAAAATACTGTGCAGTAGGTTTTCCATGAGAACATATCTATATTTACGCTGGCTGGGAGCAAATTTGCTCCCAACAGGAATGGTTCAAGGCAGGATACTCCTCCATATGGCAGCCAGGAGGAGCTCTGAGCCCTAGTCTGGCAGGGGACACCAAGGTCAGGTCTGGGCTCCAGGGGGCAGAAGAAAGTTGTTTCCCAGCCGCCTGCCCTGGACAGGGGGCTGGGAAATTGTCCCTCCCACAAAGCTGTTTCCCAGTCCCTTGCCCCACAGGTGTGACAGCTCCTAGCTGAGCAGGGAATCAAGAGCTCCCCAGCCACAGAGCTGCTCAACTCCCCGCTCCTGTGGGGAGCTGGGAGCCCCACAACACCGGAATAGGGGAGAGCAGAGAGGGACCCAGTCCCCATGCGATCGGCTCCCAGCTCATGGGAGGAGCCGGGAGCTAAGCAGTGTCATGACTGGGCCTCCTGTTGGTATGGCTGACTGGCAACAAATTTCCTCCCAGTCAGCATGTATATGAGCACTACTGCACAGTTAGTTTAGTACCTGTATTTACAAGTACTAGCTAACCAAGCAGTAGACTAACTTACTGCACAGTAGCTGCTGCACACAGTTACATGGTGATGCTTTACTGTACCATACATTAGTCTACAGACCAGTAAATCATCTCATGTAGGCACACCCATGGGTAGCTAAAAAGACCTCAGTTTTCACAGTCTCTGAATAATAAAAACCTACAACACAGAACTTAATGGACTTTGTCCTTAGCTATGTTAAGAGCAACACTAGTGAAGTTAATACTGGTATACCAGCGTAAAAACAGACAAAGGAGAAAATCCTGTCCAGTGCATCTCCTTCAGAAAGAAGGACCAAGTTAAATCCAATAAGATTAATATTGATGATGGTGTTGTTAGGGATTTCAAAGATGAAATACAATTTTAACCTTCTAACCAAGGTAATTCTTTGTAGCAAAGGCAAAAGCTTAATCTTTCTCAGTCAGATAAGGTTTCTTGGAGAAAAATTGTGATCAGGAGCTTTTGTTCAATTTGTTCAATTGTGCCAAAATACCGCTGAGTTTTCACCCATGTTGCAGTCTGACAGATAGCACCTGTATTACTTTCCAAGAAATGTTCGTGTGAAAAATGGCTCCTGTTTGGACAAAGAAGAAACGTTCCAAAATGCAAATTATGTCAAATTTGTAGATATTTTTGGCTGGCAGTGATCTGACAGAATGCAATTAATCATACAACAAAATATCTACATTTTTGTTCGATACCCTTTCTAGTTAGTAATTTCATTGCCCATTGAGACTGAATCACAAACCCCCATCTGGCACACCATAAATTACCATCAGCTGTTTGTCTCTCAGTAAGCATCCTGTGCCCTTGCAATTGTGACAGAGCATGGAATACCAACAATGAAGCAAACACCTAAAACAGATTGATCTAGCTTTTGCCTGCAGAAGTTAAACACACACACATGCGGAGCCGAAAGTCCAAAACTAGCACAATGAATCACAATGAAACTTCCTAGGCTTGGCAAAGGATGCCAAGAATGTTTCTTTTTCTCTTTAAAATTGGCTCTTCTCTGTGAAGCAATATCCGGTTCCCTTCATATAATTACCTTTAAAAAGAATCTACTCACTAGTTAGACCATGCTGATGAGCTAAGAAGTGATACATGATATGTTAAAGGAAAACCTATTATTCTTTATCTCAGCACAATGCTTGTAAATAATGTGATGCTCTTTAAAAAAAAGAGCAGATCAAACAAAGACATGGTGCTCTGCCCCATTTGAAGGAAGGAATTAATGTATGCTTAGCAATGAGATTGCCTTAAAGTATCCATTAACTTGCTCTAAGCACTTCAGACAGTACTTAATCTAGTAGCATAACACATTCGTAGCCACTCAGTGTATTGAAGCAATGACAATTCATTACAGCTGCCACAAAATGAGGAACTCCTCACTTCATGTTTGTATCAAGCAAAAGTTTTTGTTCTTAGAAATTTAGCTCCCCAATTCTTTACAATTTCCTCTGTTCCCTTTTCCATCTCTAAGTTTCCCTCTCTACTGTTCCTCCAAATTCTGGTTTTCCCAATTCTCTCTTAATTCCATTGGTTCTATTCCTCTGTCCTCATGTAACCTCAAGTGAGATGCTGTAATTGCCTGATCAACCAGCCACACCCAGCTTTTCCTTCTCCTTTTCCCTCCGCCAAGAGATCTTTTCTGCCAACAGGAGAAGTGGGGAGAAGTAGGAAGCAAAGTCTGACTTCCTATCCCAAACCTCATGATTGCAGAGGCTGGTCTACACTGCTATACCTGGCAACACCCCTGAGAAAGCATGCTCCACCCATATGACCCCACTCAGAAGGCACCCAACTCAGGCCTGAGTCAGTATAACTGGTTAGGAGCTGCTCTGAGTATGAGCTTCAGCTTCTGTGTCCTGGATATGTCTCTTAGTGCACATTTAGAACTGTTCTAAACCAGTTACACAATCATAGTTCTTACTTTTCATGTACAGCGACCCAAAGCAAGAGGTGCTTCACAATAGGGGAGCAGTGTAGACAGGCCCTAAGAGCACCCAGGTGCACCAAGCCCTCAGATTTCCATAGGAGCTTTGTCTCTAGGAAGGATGCAGATAAAGTGGAAGAGGTAGCTGGATTTGTGGTGTGAGAAGGTATCATTTGCACTTCTTGCAACATGCCACTGCCACCTCAGAATCAGCACTGGTGGCAGGTAATGAGACAAAAGAGACCTTCAGCAAGCACCACAGTGAAGGGCAGGTTGTCTGCCACAGAAAGACAGGTATGAAAAGTACCTAAAGATCCATGACACTGGGTAGTCCTGCCCCACAGTGGAATCAGGACTAGAACTCATGACCTGTTACTTCAAAAGCACAGGCTGCTTTCCTATCAATCGAAAAATAACATCCTCTAGTTCTTAGCTAGATCAGAAAGGGAATTAACTTTCCCAATTTTTCCAGGACAATCCCAAATTTCAGGGCAGTGCTCTTGAAAAATCCCCAAAATGGGAATTTTGTCCCAAATTAGAATTTTTTCCCCCTGAATTGGCCAGTGATCCCAACTTAAACATTCACCCAGCATCAGGCAGCATCCCACTGGGTCAGCTGGAAGATGCAACACAACACTACTGCATTCCACACAAATGCAGCTGGAGGCAGTATAGCTGCATTGCATTCACACAATGTTATATAGTCAAAAGGCAGAACTAATTTGCTCCACCAAAGTGCTTGCAGGCAGATTCCTAAGAAACAAGCAGGCTAGCTGACTGAATGCAATACTGTACCTGAACTAATTAGCGCCATCTCCCCTCAACCCTAACTAGTATGCTTACAGCTCTGCATTCAGGCAGCTACACTAACCAGGACCAGAAGTTGGTTGCTGTTATGACTACTCATTCTGCCTTCACCAGAGCAGCCTTTCATCTCATCGTGCAACACATTTAGAGTTTCTGTAAGTACAAATCATTTGTCTGGAATGTGTTCCCATGCCAAGGAGAATTTGCTCTGTGTTTGCCAAAGACAAAACCATCCAACAGAACAAATGTTCAGTATGATGAACAGTGTTTGGAGTAAGCAGGTGAATGAGTATAGATGATACCAAGTTGTTCTTTTGCATAAAGTAAACGTAACTGCCATATGGTCATTGTTTCATAACAAATATATTAGCACAATTTGTTGAAAAACCCTTCTTCCTTGAGAAATGACATATTATGCTCAAGTCATAAGCACTAATACTATGTAAAAGTAGTATTTTTTTATAATTTAATTTTGACTTTTAAATAAATATACTGTATCTAAAGTACCACCAGAATTGTGTCCTGGGTTTTTTTGTTTTGAAAATATAGGATGTAGGACAAGCTATCAAACAGTTCTAAAAGGTCCCAGTAGAGGGCAGTAGTGCACATACAACATGTGCATTCAAGGTGTATTTCCTACATTGCATTAAAGTCTGTTACACACTTCACTTCAGGCTATATTCTGCTGACCCTCACAAGGAGGTTTGGCAGATCTCTCTCTCTCACCTTTCGGAGTTTGAACAAGAGCCAAGCAGCATTGCAGATCTAGGAAAAACCCTAGGAAAGACTTAGGAAGCTCCCGGGCTGTACCTGGGGAATATAGAGCACTCAGAGAACAAAGCTGGCCTGTGGCTGGCCAGTGGTGAGTGAGCTCACAAAACAGTGTAGCCATTCTCAGACACAAGCCCCCTGTATTCGTGGAGGCTCCACAAAGCCTCCTGAGGCTTTGTCCCTCCATTTTGTATCCATGATAATCACAGCATAGATGCCTGATGGGTTAAACTGGTAAGAAATGGATACTATAGATGTACTGAGTTTTATGGTTTGGATTTGGTGTTTAATTGTCTATAGGAATGTAATTGACAATTGAATTTGGATTGTTATTTTTTTTTAAAATAACAATCGTTGCCAGTAGACTTAGCAAGAAAAGGAGGGAAGGAAAGCTTGTTCCAATGCCGCAAGTCCAGGTGGCCATGATTGTTTGTAAGGGCTGAGAGCTGCCTTTCGCCACCAATTGTTGTTGTTCATCCTTTGGATATGAAGATGACTATGACACTACTGGTTGGTTTGCTTTTTGTGAGCATGAGAGTGTCTGATCAGGCTAATTTGTGCTTTGAACTGACTGCAGTACAATGAGCAAGAGATGCCACTTTGGGTTGCTTGATCAACAGCAGACGTGCCGCTGTTGCAAGACTTACACTGCTTGCACTTCTGCTTTGCCTCATCAGTTCTCCTCTGCTTACAAACTATTACTCCAGTATGGATGAGGCATCACCAGGTGGAACAATCATGAGCAAGATCTTCCCAAGACTTCAAGTCAATGTTGAAATGTTTCAAGGATGGCTTGAGGGAGTCCTTGAAACATTTCTTCTGGCTTCCCTGAAAGCACCTTCCCTCCTTTATCTCACCATAGAAAATTTTCTTTGGCAGTCACTCACCTGACATCCTGGTGACATGGCCTACCCATCTCATCCATGATTTCATCAATAGTGTGTGGATGCTTGGAATGCCTGCCCATATGAGAACCTTAGATGAAGTCCCAAATGACCAACAACCTGTTCCAGAATTGGTGCAGCATAAACAAGGCCTACACCAATAAAGCTCTGACCTAAAGCTCCATACCTACCAGGACCAAATAGAAAAGACAGAGCCCTCTTAAGGGCCATGCACCTGCCTCATACCAACAGCAGCAGGGGTAGGTAGGTTTTGGACTCTACCCTCCCATGACTCAGCCCAACCAAAATTCAAAAGTACACCACCCAGTTCTCCAAGGTTCCCAAATGGGTGTGACTCACCCTAATAGCCAGCAGGATTTGCACCTCTAATGGCCAGTAGGGATGCCCACTGGAGGCAGAAACTGATGTACTTCATTACTGGACCTTTGCTATAGATTCTGCTCAGTAGCTAACCTGAACAGATGTTGCTTCCACGTATGTGAAAAATTCAACTAGGGAAGCACTCTGCTGGAGGCACTACTTTCCTCATTGCTAGAATTTTCTGCACTTACCCCTTACTCCTTCATAAGTGTGTTTGCAAAGCAGCCATGAAAGCAAGTGCAAATTGCAGTATTCAGTATTTGCTATCAGAATAATCAAAATGTTACTGCACATAAACATGTTCTCAGTTACTTCGCAAATTACTTTCATAGACCCAGCTGTCAGGAAATGATGATGTTTGTAAAGCAACAGCAGCTACTGAACAGCATGTTCCTTTAATTCTAATCAGATCTTCACTGAAGGGCATATCTGACCTCTTCTGCTAGCACATGGAAGGGCCCAAACATAGTGGTTCGAACTTGATTATCCTCTTCAAGTAGGGCAGGATTTTGGGGGGGAGGAGGGGGTTTGAAGAGGACAAGTACCTTCTGAAGCATACAGTATGTGAATCCCAGTTCTGTAGATCATCTGGATAAATGAAACCCATCTTGACATGCATGTAGAAATTCTGCAAATAAATCCCACTAGATTTGTATACATCTTGCATGAGAATCATTCTAAAATCATAATACTAGTTTAAAATAGTACTGAGAGAGAGAAAGAAAGACACAGAGAGAGATCTTATCCCAAACCTTGTTTTTTCAGCTTTGATTGGTTTCTGTTTATTCATGGTTTCTATGTGTAAAGGTACCTGGAAATAAAGTCAATATAACCACTTCCAAATTAATCTCCAGATTCCAATTACCCTTTGAATTCAGTTCAGTCAATGGATAAAGACTTCCTGACTAATGCAGGCAGAGGATTCCTTATCACCAATTCATGTTGTTACATCTGTCTCTCCTTACTGAAACTAAAACTATATTCTGAATGTGGATTGTAACATTGTGGTCTAAAGTTGAATAATAATGCAGCCTTTCTAGGAAAATTTGAAAACACTCATTAAGATTTGTTGCCAATCCATTTGTGAAAGTGGTGACATGCCTTGTTTTAGAATCAATGTTATCCCCTCTGGTTAAACACAGATCATTGTGCTGACAAAAATCTAAAACAACAAGCATGATAGAACCTGTTTAATAATTCATCTTGCACGGTTAGCTATCAGAAACACAATGGATCTAGTTTTCAGCTTACAGCCATCAGGCTAAACCCAGAATTATAATTGGGTATTGTTAGGTTATGCTGTTCTTACAGCAGAAAGACCCTTACACTCCTGCAACCAGTAATATACATCTGTGTTGTTCAGCTTATGAGTAGTTCCATTGAGTTCAATGGGACATGTGTTCAAGGATAAGTAGCAGGAGGATTGACTTCTATTGAAGATCTTACAAAATTCATGTTGAAATGATTTAAATGAAGCAGTTGCAGGATCAAGGTCTAGGTAACATCAGAAACTGGATCAATATTTTTAAAGCTCTTAACATTTTTACACATAGATACATACACATACAGCACATACAGTCGCCACAACCTATGTACGGTTTAGGCTTTTGACAGTATTGGCAAGATAATAATTATAATAATATAAAAAATACCAATATAATTATAGCATGGAATTATACAGAGCACTGTAGGCTTTGCCTTGTCAAACTTCCTTACATCCCTGCATGTTTTATTGGAGCTAAATGTGAACTTAATTAGTAATCAGAGCTCAGGGTCTTCCTTTGTAATTTTAAACCTCCAGCTCAAAATATTTTAATATCTTTCTTTTCTTTTTCTTTGCACTGCTACTAAATGAGGCATTGAAAATTCAACTTTATACTTGATAGATCTTTGTTAAAAATATTCTAAGAAGACTATAATTATTTAAATTCCAATTCACTAGTACTTGAACCACTGGGGGAAGCAACATTTTTAACCAATAAAACATGGAAGAAGGTGGTTTGTGTCCGGACCAAATTTTGAGTGTATGCTGGTAACACAAGAGTTAAGTTTGATCATGCGCAGACAAGCAGAGGAGGCCAGTGGAAAATTCCACAGCATGCCCAGCATGTGCCCCCTATACGACCTATTGGCTTGTCAGTCACAACTGACCTAGTTTTGTAACAACACGCATGCTCAGTTCTGCTCAGCAGATGAAGTAATCTGATCAGACACATGCTCAGCTCACTGACTGCGTGATGTAATTCGACCAGAAAGTTCTAAGAAGAAAACAACCTGATTGGCCACTATATTCATATAAAAGGCTTGTGAGCCCCCGCCCAGGGGGAGACCTGCTCGACTGGCAAACAGAAGCTGCCTTGGCAGGGACTGTCTCGCTAGAAGAGATCGGAGCTGAGAGCAGAGGCTGTTCCAACAGGGACTGCTCCCCAGCAGGGCTTCCTGGCCCATTGGTCTCCTCCTCACTGCAGTTTGCAGATCGATTCGATTCGTTCTCATTTCCGTATTGATCCTTTGGCTACCAGACTAATTTTGGCATCGACCTCGACTACCGACTCACCTTGACTATGGCTTTGTCTTATCATAACCGGCACTGACCTTGGCATCGTTCTTCATCGACCTCGGCACCGATCATCCATTTGTCCACCTTGGACTGGCGTCACATCATGTTACAGTGTTGTGGTTCGTTACCCCACCTATAAGCTGTTGACCAGCCCTGGGACTAACAAGTGGGCGGCCGCACCTATCCTTTGGGGTAGAAAGCAATGGCTCACTCGGGAACCCCGTGGGCCAACAGTCTCCTCTGTTGTTCGTATCCATTTTAAGTCATTATAACTGTAACTGAAGCAAGCTTCATTGCCTATGCTCCAAAGCGTAAGTAATAAATCATCTTGTTTTGAAACTGCACAAGTCCGCGTACCACTCAGAACTCCTTGCCGCTAATCCTGCCTGTTCGTTCCGAACTGCTCGGCCCACCGTGACCTTGGGGCCCTGTTCCCTGACAGTTTGTATTGGTTAAACTTCACCAATAACCATCCACCCCCCCCACACACACACACACCCAGCAGACATCACCCTCCTATCAGGGGAGACCAATAAAAAAGGCTCAGTGGATGCCTATAGAAGTTAGGAAAGTAAATGGCTTGATAGAAGGTTTAAAGGATGTTTGAATAAACCAGTACAGTAGTGCTCTGCATTGCTGAATGACTGAATAGTCCTTTTAGCCAAATATGGGATGGGCTTGAATTGTCCTTGGAAGCAAGAGAACCTCCACTGGATGCTTGACCCTTTCTATCACACTTCGCAACAGCATTGGCTCCCCTAATTTGCCCCATGAGGTTGTCCACCCCTCTGGGAGTTCTGTGGATGTGGAGTCACTTTCTGTGGCACTGTTTCCTACACACCGTGGAGCTTCTGGTGGGTAATCAAGGTGTGCACATCCCTAGACAGCACCTGTAAGGACAGATTAAAATATCAACCTTTATACAAGTCCTGTCCCTACTGGCTCTCAGTTGGTACTGAGGGACACCAACAAAGCAACAGAGATAATTCACAGAGCTCCTCCTCTTCTCAGAGCCAGGTTTATAGAACCAGATCCACAGCAATTTAGGACAATTTTTTACTTAATTGAAAAGTTCTCAAAATAAAGGCTCTACCTACATGGTAATCTTGCCATTCCCAATAGTGGCATGCTCAAGACAGCCCCAAGTTCCTCACAGAAAGGCTGTGGGAAGCTTTTTAAGTGCAGGTTAGACACCAGGATGAAAAATGCCAAAGCCTATACCAAGATGGCAAGTCTATGCCAAGGGGTCTCATACTTCATAGAAGAGCTCCTAGCTCAAAGTAGGAGCAGAAAGAAAAGTGAGAAACATGAGGCAAGGGAGAGGGACTTGTACTGTTGGACAATATCAGGTAGAATAAACATCTATTGTAAGCAGAAAGGGAACGTAGCAGCCACTGGCTTCAGCCAATACTGACTCCTGCTATATGATAGATGTGTAGTCTTTTGAAAGCTTGATTCATGTCATATGAATAAGAAATAATTACCAATGACTTCCTAGAATTCTGCACAGTCAAAACCGAAGAAAAGGACCCGGATGAATCTTGTCTCTGTTGAGGGCCTGGCAGAGAGATGGAAGAGGTGGTTGCAGCATTTTCAATTTTTTCCTAAAACAAGTGATTTTGCCAACTCGTGATTTTACAAAAAGTTTTGTAATAGCTGTTGTTTTACTAAATCCCCAGGTCTTGAAGACAAGCAATTACATGAGAATCCTAGCTTCCTGTAAAAAAAAAAAAAATAGAACATTTATAGACCACATGGGTATGAAGAAAAATGCTTGAAAATGTGGCCCAAATGCATCCAAAACCAGAAGTCAAGTAATAAGAACATAACATCTATTACATGTAAAAGAATCTCATTTGTAATGCACTCTTGTTATTTGAGGGAGTGAGGGAAGGCCTCACCTGTGGTTTTTCAAAATTGTGGACTAGCAATACAACCAAATGAGTTTTATTTGTTTGCTTCTTTGGGTAAATAGTTTATTCACCAAAAATGCAGTTTCAGTTGCCCTGAGACGACACAAACATAGGGCCATGTTCAGTAGTTTTAATTAAATAAATGGAGAAAACACTGGAACTACTGAAACAAAGCACTTAGAAATGTTCTGAAGTGCTCAATAGAGCAGACACAGGTGTCCCCCAGCCCCCAGGCTGAATCCCATAACCACCAGGCTATGGATTCATTTTCTCTTACTCTTCCTAACCCCTGGTATTTATGCCAAATGGAAAAATCTTTATTAGGAAATACTTTTCCCATTATATCCAATTGCCTAGTGGTTAGTTTTTGTAGAAAGTAAGAGACTATGGTTCAAATCCATACTTAGAATGAGGAGGAGGAGGATTTAAATCCAATTTTCCCACACCCCAAGTGAATTTCTTGCATAGTTCCTCTATCTGTGACAGCTCATTCATACTAGCATGGCTCTGTAGCCCAGCAATTGGGACACTCCCCCAGGGTGGGTGGTCAGATGTGAGTTCTGATCCCTGCTCCAAGGGCTATTGCATTTTCATTAAATAATTTTGGATGAAGTGAATAAGTCTTTGCAATAGGAACCAGATCCCTAAGACTTGCCTCTTCTGTGAGAGCCTAACCATTAGGCTACAGAGTCCTGCTAATGTTTGCTCCCTCTCTGCCCAAGAGAGTGCCCTCCATCCAAGAATATGACACTCTCCTGGGAGGTGGAAGATGTGGGATTGAACCACATTAGCAGAGAACTGACTGCAAGTTTCCCACATCCCGTATGATTGTTCTACCAGCAGTGCTACAGAGAAAACTCCTCCCCTTCCCCACCCCCCACTTCGCCAATGCCAAAAAATAAGATTGCCAGATAAAACTACAAAAGCAAAACAAAACATAATTATTAAAACACAGCTCTCTACACTGTCTTTATAACAGCAGACAAAATACTGCAAACATTCTTGCACTACCCAACGTTTGTTTGCCTGATTTTATTTCTGTCATTTGAGCAATGAGGTTTGGAGTCAGCTGGTTTTTAATAATATTTAGAATTCAAGTGCCATTCCTCACGAGTATATAATAAATTTTAAGAAAGGAGAAAATAGAGTCCTTGCCTATTTTACAGAATCCCTTTAATATAAAAAGGCTCTGTTAAATTCCTTTTCTGGCTTATTGTTATAACATTAAAGGCATGAAAGAATGGTGCCACATTGCCCTGGAGAAGGTCAACCACTGTTTTTATGTTGAGTCAGGCACAAACTACACAGACCTAACTGCCAATCAGGGGAAATTTCCCCCTTTAATGCTGACATACATAAATATGCAGAACAAGTATCTTGTGGTAACACAGGACCTCAGGAAAAGAATGGAAGTTAAAGAGAAAAATAGAAGCAGCAGAAAGTAAATTTAAAAACTGAATCATTTTCACTGGTTGTCTATTTACATTATGCAACCTGACATGCAGATTTTCCATCTTCCAGAAACTACATCACATTTTTCATTTCAGCTCAGCACTGTTACAAATTTTAAGAACATCAGAAACTAAAGGGCAAATACTAAAATAGATATGCAATTTCTAGACATTATATGGCAGGAAAGTACTCTTAAAAAACATCAGTCTATTCTTTTGATATTCTGATTTTATAATTCATCATACATTAGGCTGAGCATTTTGACCTAACAGACCTGAGTTGGTTGTTTACCAATATACAGGTCCAGCATGGATGATCCAACAAACAAATACAGAGATCATGAAGTGAATGAGAATTATTTTGTCTTATTCTACCTGGTTCTCTCTGTTTTCCATTTCACCACCTCTCAGTTCAGCTTTATAGCAATATATTCTTTATAGTTTCATAGTTTCTAGGGTCGGAAGGGACCTGAGCAGATCATCTAGTCCGACCCCCTGCCATGGCAGGAAAGAATACTGGGGTCAAATGAC
>NW_017728906.1:175472781-175502903 GCF_001723895.1 Crocodylus porosus | reverse complement strand
TACCTTCCTTTGGGCTTGGAGGATCGTCTCCTTAAGGAGCGACAACTCTCCTTGGACACCTGGCTCCCCTCCCCCCCAGGACCTCAGCGCTTCTCCAACTATCCTCCTTAGCTTGCTGAAGTTTGCCCTCCTAAAATCTAGGGCCGCTGCCTTACTGAATGCCTTTGCCACCTTGCAGGCAATGGTGATAAAAAGAGACGCTACCCAAAGGAATATTTCCCTCTCACTACTGTCTACCTGATACAACACGGTTGTTCCCAATCTGTGTCAAGCAGCTTTCAATTATGCAGCATGACTTAAGGAACCTTATTTTCCTTTCTTAAGGGGTAATAATGTTTCCCAAATTAAAAATAATTACAGTCAGCATCCTGACTCCTATTCAGTACATTGTAAACAAGTTCCTACTTAGTAATACACTTCACAATGAAAAGCATCCCATGCTAATAAATTCAGTTGTTAAAATTCTTTATACTTTAAAATACATTTCAATTTTAGCGTTACATAGAGCAAGTATTTCCCAACCTCTGTCAGACCACAATGGCACATTCAGGATTAGTTCCAGCCTGTGCCAGAGCTAATAGTGTTTGGAAAAATACACTGGAAGGGACCTCCCATGTCACCAAGACTAGTCCTCTGCAGTTACACACAACATGCCACATAATCCATTTCATAAATTTTATTCAGTGCTATTTTAAAAGCAGTTAGGGTTTTTGTCTCCATTTCTCCACCTGAATTAGTAGTCAAGGAATAATTGTATCTTGTTTTACCTGTCAGGGTCCATACCTGCTTGTTTAAACTAGCCTCAGAAAGAAAATCTTAATGAAAAAGGTTCTTTGTGACAAACAGAACAGACACCCCCATACCCACACACACACACACACACACACACACACACACAGAGTATCTCTTCAGCTTTTTCACTTTACTTTGTAGCATCAGGTCATGCAAAGGAGTCTTTCTACTGGACGGGAACCTTGTATGGACAATGTTAACCAGTACCTCACCTCAAACATTTTCTAAGGTATGATGGAGGTGCCAGTACTCAGATATTTCTTCACTTCCCAGCACAAGTCCAAGGTATGCCTCTCTGTGACAGTGTGTCGTCTTTGGCTGCATTTGTGTGTGTGTATGTGTGTGTGCGTGTACACGCATACATACATACATATATGTACTCACCATATATACTCACTAGCCTATATATATATGTCCCCATCAAGTCTTGCTGAATTTTCTTTCTCTGGGGATCAGCTTCCCCCCCCTCCCCTTTTTATTCGCCTGCCACAACTTGATGTTACTTGGTTCTAAAAAAGGAGGGAGGCTTACCCACAGGTTCCCAAACAGGCTCCAGGCTCACCACCTGTAGGATAATGAGCTGTTGCCTTAAGGGCAAAATGCATGCTTCTACCTCCCCTTGACATGCCTCGTGCCTCGCAGATGTTCCATAAATTTCTCTTTATGTTGGGGTCTCAGCTGCTGTGGGCTTACCCCATCTCTCTCTAGCTAGGCATGTCAATCAAAACCCACTAATCGGGGCTTGACTCCAAGGCTCTAGCTCTCTAACTTGCTCAGGCTCAAGGCCCTCCATTCCATGCTCTCAATGACACCAGACCTATTGGCCCTCAGCCCCCTGTGGCTTTGCCCCTCTTTCTGTAGTCATGTCCTTTCACTTAAGTCCATCCACTAGGACCTGGCTTCAAGGTTCCTATCTTCCCTTCAAATGACTTTGGGTCATGGCCCTAGTGCTGCACCTATAGTGCACCAGGGCTTCTTGAGCCCTCTATCATAGTGCCCCTCAGCGCTAATGAGGCCTTCTCCTCCTCCCCTACAGCCTCAGCCACAAACCACCAGCATTTCAATATTAAACATAAACCATAAGCCCCTATGGCCATATAATGAAAATAAAAAAAAGTAAGAGAGGCAAAGTGCCCACTTACATGTGATTGTGCTTCTGTCTTACAGTGTGACATACTCTTCCCAAGGAGGCTGCTGCAGCTGCTCCATAGTCATCGGGAGTCTCTGTCTCTGCTGCCTCCCTGGCCTTCTCCGCTTGAGGTTTATATGGTTCTGGCCTTCCCCTTCCTCTCACCTGACCAGCTGGCAAGGCTAGATCCTTAACCCCTGCTCAACCAGCCAGCTGTGCCCGGAAGGTTCTGGATTTAAAGGGGCCGTCCTGTTTCCTAATAACAGGGCTAGGGTTCCCTGTTACAAGGCTGCTTTGCTTCCTCAATGACACCAGGCCTACTGACACCAGGCCTATAGGGTTCCCTGTTACACCCTCTTTCAGTTGGAATATAGGAGTTTAGGGAGGTATTTGAGGCAGAAGCCATCCTATCACTGGGAAGCCAGCATCTTCAGAAGAATTCCCCTAAAACTATGCAGAAAGAAGATACGTCATGCCGGGCAGAACCTTATCTCTGTATGTTTTTTTGGCAGCAATCCATGTTTATGCTTTTGTTGTATATAACAGGACGGCTACAACCTGTGGACTTCCTAGGCCTCTACATGTTGGATTCTGTAAAGGAAGAGGGCAACTGTGAGATACATAATACTGAGACAGATGAACTTGTGGTTTGTCATTATCTTTTATGGTACCTCTCACGTTTTCTATATGTACTGATTTCCATCATGTTCAGTTGTCCTTGTGATCTGACTCAGTCTCTGACCTTACCTCTGTTGGGGTCTTTTAGACTGTAAATCCTTCTGGGGCATAGACCATCTCTCTTTTTAGGCTTGTAACTTCTCAGAGAAGAAATCAATGTGGCTTAATTTTCCAATTTATTAAAAGAATCATTACCCAGGATTATAAGATGAGACAAGTTGATGTACCTAAAGGAAATACAGGTCTATTTCTTTTTCTCACTTGATGTCCAAGTTCATGTACATCTTTGACTCTTTCACCTTTCATTCTATGTAATAGAACAACCTTCCACCTATCTTTTAATTCTTAAATTTGAATGTAAATGTTCCCCTTACTTTCCCCCCACCCCCTTTCCAAACTGAGGATGCTCTTATTGTGGCCAAGAGGAGGGCGACAAAATGAAACACAGCCAAGGTCCATCAAATTTTTGCAAGGATTAAAAATTCATCTTCTGTAAAAGATTATTATATTCTTTGCAGTTTTAACATTAAAAGGTTAGTTTTATGAAGAGGCAAAATTAGCAGCTTTTGCGTTTTGGACATCAGCAGCAGCGCCGAACCTGATCCCTCTGTAAGTCAGCACCACACCTAAGTGCTGACTTACGTATCCTACTTAAGGTGCTACTTTTATGTATCCTAGTTTCCTGATAATAACTTCTCTATAGCATTAAGTGGAGGGAGGAGGAAAAAGAAGTCCCAATGGTATAACATGAATTCATTATAAAGTGGAAGCACTGATTCTGTAGGTGGCACTCTGAACCAATGCTTCAGTATAGCATTTAAACTTACACAAAGTGTCAGCTTTCAAAGAAGATGTACTTGATAAGGTCTTGGCTATTTTGTCATGGTCATTCTCAATTCTCAAAGCATTTTCTACAAGAGGGGAGCTGTTGGCTTTATTGACTTACCCAAGGTATCAAAGTTGGTACTTTTTGGAAAATATGCTAGGGATGACAGGTCTCATCTTCATTTTAATCAGATTCCTTGTGCATTTTGCCATGAGTTGCAGATGGTATAGTACACTTTCCTTTTACTTTCTTTATGTTGTACAACTGTTTCCAAAAGAAAAATTCCAAAAAATATTAAATTAAGCATTCATGGAAATAATTCTTTTAGCCTGTCACCTTCTGGCTCCAGTAGAAGTTTTGTGCTATGTCTGGAAAAGGGACTTACATACATATTCTGTTCTCATGGAGAAGATCAGGAGGTGAACATTTGCAGAAAACAAGACTTCTGACTTCTTGTAGAACAGTTCTTATGGTTTTCTCTTTAAAAAGAAGCAATCTATACAGAGTATCAAAGGTTACTGGGGCCTGTTTTTGAATTAGTTCTTGGCAGTCTAGTTGGGAAACAAGGAGAGAAAGCCTATCCTCTATGAAAGTCTGTAAAACTATTGAGGGATATTGTCTATTTCTATCTTGTTTATGCTTCCATTTTTTTTAATTTGAAGATCAGCACTGTGCAAGACTGCATAATGAAAAAAGGGTTGGGACACATCTACACAAGACACTACTGTGCAGTAGCAACAAGCTACTTCTCATTATCTCATTACTACTGTGCAGTAGCACTGGTGGGCATTACCCATGACGCGACACAACTGCTCATTGCTACTGCACAGTAGTGTCTGAAAAATAACATGTGGCGATGGTACTGCACAGTGATGCTGGTTACTGCACAGTCTGCTGCTTGTGTAGAAACGGCCCCTATTTGTTATAGGAAGCTGGTGTACCTTCAGCAGTTTAGAACTAATTTTTTAAACGCATAACAGTTGCAAAAACTAAGGCATTCATTGACAGAGCCTATCAGTGGAGAATTTTCAGGGTTGAAATCTTGCCAATTATTTTCTCTACACAGCCCTAAAAGCATACAAAAAGTGTGGCCAAAAAGGGTTGTTGCAGCTGAGGCTGATGAATTTAAATAGAGAAAAATATATGCCATATCAAACATAGCCAGGGGTTCTTTATGAACCAAGTGATTGGTAAAGAGTGAAGAACTGTCCAGAGAAAGTCAAAGCCACAGTTAAAACATCACTACCTAAATATAGCTCAGAGCTGATTGTGTTTCTCAACTGAATAAAATTTAGAGCAAACTCATACCCAATTTGTCCTCAAAAAGCAAATCCTGTCATCACATGATTCAAATGAACAGTGTATATCTGCAATAAAACACAGGAGTGAATAAGAAAACCTAACAGAGCTAAACAATCCATTGACCATATCCCAGTATTTGCATTTATGCTGTTTT
Source organism: Crocodylus porosus (assembly GCF_001723895.1). Lineage (NCBI taxonomy): Eukaryota > Metazoa > Chordata > Crocodylia > Crocodylidae > Crocodylus > Crocodylus porosus. The sequence goes on along the minus strand of NW_017728906.1, from coordinate 175,498,022 downwards.
CAAGTCAGCAGCCATTTCAGTAAATGCCAGACATTTTTGGTGGGGAGTTACTCCAGTAACAAGGAGACAGACAAGAAGCCAACCAAAGCATATTACTTCAGATGACTTTCAGGGCATAGAGATAATATATGCCCAAATAAGGAAGGATTTTCAGTGAGCACATGGATGGCAAGAGGCTCACAAGACATTTGCAAGGCCTGATGCTTTCAGGACAGGGCATAAGTCAAGTTAAAACCTAGGTGCACCCTTGATGCCAGAGCCTCCATTACAATGGTGCAGTGGTTTGGAGAATCTGTCTATGTATAAATATGAATTCTTATTGACGCTTTTTATATACGCCTATGTCAGACCATAATCTCCATTTTGGGTATGAAGGAAGACTGCCTTCTCTTCAGTCTTGCAATGAATCCCATGCCGAGGAAAAAACCCACAGGAGGAAGTAAGAGAGATTCCTGCATGTGTCATAAGGCTAACAAATGGAGCATCTTTAGACAAAGAAGTGGCTCCAACCAAAGTCTGAATCAGGAGGATGATAACTCAGAGAATAAGCACTTAGTGAGACTGACAAGGAAATAATGAGAGCTCAGAGATAAAGGAAACTTGGGCAAGGAAGGTGCAGAAGGCATCCATTTGAAGCAACTGAGTCCTTTTTCAATGTAAAGTATAAAGCCAGCCAAAACAGCATGAATCTGGCTGTCGAGGAGAAGCAAAAGGGTCCTGTACTTCCTACAGGATTATACATAAGACCAGAGAGTCCTCAAGCATGGTGAAGAAACTAAGTGCAGAGAAAAGCATAAAGCTGTTCTATTACTGCTATATTCCTATTTCTTCTATTAAGAAGCATGGAGTTGTTTTTTGATCCCTTGCAAAACTTGCATGTTTGTTTGCTTCCATGGTGGGTTACTGAGGAGAAGAATGGTAAACCCGGAGGGTCACTAACTGTTGAGGAGTCTGTAGGGTCAGCAGAGGTCCTAGGGAACCAGAGCTTCAAGATCCTATTTGTGGACGGGGTAACAGAGAGCTGGGGAAGCGTGCACGGAAAGTCCAGTGATGCTGCTGGCTCACAGCCAGAAAATTTTAAGGACAATGATCTATCATGCTGGAACCCAAACAGAGCAGCCTGGTAAACATCCAGATGAGGATGTTTTCCCAGGGCTGTGATAACCATATTCAAACTAATGCAGGGAAATCCCTAGTGGATGGCAATCACTAACAAACAAACAAACACATCCAGTCAATCCTGCCCTTTTTCTGTTAGCAAGCTTGCAAAGAGTGATGTTGTAGCTGTGCAGGTCCAGAAATTATATGCTACCATAGTATGGAAGATATAAACATCCGCTGCTTGAGAAAGAATGCCTTGCATTAGAAAGTTTGTCTAACTATCCCAACTGCATAGTTGGACCAATAAAAGAAACCCTTGCCTCTCACAAATTTGTAAAGTAACTTCTTTGAATAAATTCATTATTTGTAAATAATTTCCTAGATCAAGTGTTGTGCACAACTAAATGCTAACTGATCTTCATGGTATGTTGTTGGCCATCAGAGTCACATGATGGCATTTCTGTTCTCTGACTAGAGGACATGTTATCTAAAAGGAAGAAAAGTGAATAACAACCAGTAGCTATGGGAATAAAAGACTCTGGTTTAAGTCCAGGTTCTCCTGTTTATATGTAAATATGATTCACTGTTCTCTAGAGGACCAGCTCATGGTCCTGTCTTGTTTAAGTGATGATTTGTAAGGGCCCCCTGAACAGGAGTGAATGTTATCCATAGATAATTCCTCCCCATTCACATAAAAAAACATTAAATAGGAAGACAGAAACGTGAAGGGGCTCCTGAGTCACCAAGTCTAGTTCTGTGCATTTGTGGGCAGCCATTATCCAAGGATTCCCCCACATCACCACTTCAGACCATCACTTCCTGCTAGGCACAAAACCAGAAACAACATATTCCATAGGTAAAAACAGTGAAGGCAAGGGTACTACAAATACCCTTCTACTGGAATGACAGGAAAGTAACTGGTTAATATGCACTCAGAGGATCCTGAGAAATAGGCCATGCCCAATTGTGACAGGACCCTGCCCAAGCTGCTAATTTACTAGATGGCACATGGTCAGCATGAGCCCCGGGAAGAAGACAGGCATATGGCCTCACCTGAATGGCTGTAAGACCAGCTGTTCTAGATTAGCCCAGGCCCAGGTGGCCAGGCTGCAATCTGACTGGCTGACACCCTACCAGCCACAAGGGATGCACTGATTGGCCCGGAGCCCAGAGGAAGAGGGCTAAGATATGGGCCAGAGAGAGAGTAGATGGTTTGCACTGGGATGCAAGAAAAAGGTCCACGCATCCACCCCTCTCCCTCCTCCCCCTCCCCACCACCAGAGCAAAGGATCTTACTGCTTCAGACATCTTCAGGCCACTGCCCTTACAGCAGTCCTCACATGGAGCAACAAAGGTCAGGTGAGGAAGGGAGCAGGCAGCATGAAGCTGGGTGGGAGAATGGGCAGAGGAGCAGTGCAGAGACAGGTGGCTGGTGCTGTGCGACTGACAGGGAAGACTGTGGACCAGGAGTGGCTTGGGAACTAGTGATCCAGAGCATAGGACCTGAAAAGAGCCAGCTCAGGCCAGCTGAAGCAATGCAGGACCCTGCCAGGGGCACAGGGAGAAACAGCCTGCCAGCATGTGCAGAGAGCCTGGAAATGGGGCACTGTAACAGGTTGCCTTCCCCAGCACCATTTTTTTTCTTTTGTTTGCTATCTGCAGACTATGAGGGGCACCCTTGAAGTCCCTCAGTGCTTCTCATATCCCACTTTTACTCGTCTGCCACATCTTGATGTAATATTATACAGCTGTTCTTACAAGCAGGAGAGTACCTATTTACTTCTATGTTGGGGTTCTCAGCCACCAATGGCCTTGCCCCCCTGTCTTTCTCTAGCTAGGCTACAGTCTAAACCCACCAGATAGGGTTTGACGCTGAGGCTTTAGCTCCTTAATCTTCGGGCTCACAGCTCTCCTTTTGCTTCCCATATGGAGCCCAGGCTGTCTGGCCTAGGTGCCTGTCCACAAGTCTTGCAGCCAGAGAGCTTCAAGTTCAAGGCTAGGCAGCATCCCCAAAACCCCACTGGCCCAGGCCAAAAGCACACAACTACATACATTGGTGCACCAGGCCCCCTTGGCCTTTTATGACTGTGCTCAAGGCGCTAATGAGGCCACCTCCTCCCCTAAAGCCTCATCCACAAACCACTGATGTATCATCACACACAAAGTCAGTCAGTGAGTTCTAACCACAAAAAAATAGCAATTAAAAAAGGCAGCATGCCAGCTTATGTTTTCTTCATGGCTTGGTGCTTCTGTTTCTCCACTGCCTGTGATGGTCCTCCCTGTGGTGTTGCCACTGCTTTTCTGAGAGTCATCAGCAGTTCCCTTGTCACACTAGCCAGACCAGCAGCCAAGCCTCTCTGGGCAGCTCTCATGCACAACTTCCTTCCCCTTTGGTCGCTCCCTCCTACTGCCACCAAGCCCAGGATTTTTATAGTTCTGGCCTGCCCCCTTCTGGTCACCTGACTGGCTGGCCAGGCTCAGATTTTAACCCCTACCCTGCCAGCAGGCTGCGCCCAGAAAGTTCTGGTCTTAAAGGGACCAACCTGCCTTCTGGTAACAGGGTTAGCGTTCCCTGTTACAGGCACCAAGCACCCAAGGGCTAATTTCATTACCCCAGTTGTGGGGGGTCAGCTAATGCCAAGGCACTGATGCCTGCCTGGCCACTAGCCTGGGTAAGTTTAGTTACCTGCCTATGTTATAATCCCTCTGAGGCAGAGGCACAGGTGATGTCCTAAGCAACTCTGCTTCTTACATAGCACCTGGAAGGATACAAATCAAGTCGAAAGCATACACCATCAAGGTCCAACAGCAACATCTGAGTGGAAAGGGGAGGAGGAGCCCTGACACCCAATGCAGACATGACCAAGCCAAGTCTTTCAACCAATATGGCTACAACCTGGATACCTGACTCCATTCCCTTAACCATTTTAATTGTTTTCTTTGCACATTTTCCAATTTGACTCCATCTTTTCTGAACATTGGTGACCAGAACTGCACACAGGATCCTGAGTGGGGTCCTACCAATCCCTTATACAATGGTATTAGTGTCTCCTTGAATCTACTGAACATCTCCCCTGATATGCCCTGGACTTACGTTAGCTTTTATTTCCTCCTTGATCCGCCAAGATATGATTATTATTATTGTTATTTTATTTTTTATGAAAAAGAGTTAGTACATGGCCAGTCCAAAATGCCTTTACAAACTGAGCAAATGTTTCCAAATATTGTTTCTGAGGTTTTCAATAAGGCTTATTTATAAAAGCTGCTCAAAAGGTTCAACATGTTTCCTAACCAAGGGTAACATTTTCACAAATGCCAAAAAGTCATTGGGACTTGAGCTCTTATGCCATTTATAACAGTTTTCAGAATGGCTTAGGTTTCTATAAACTTTTGAAAACTGAGCTCTTAGACATTTTTTAAAATATTGTGGGTCTTGCCCTTCCCTGTTGTAATTTTGCAGAACATTTAGGGCCTTATTGTAAAAATAAATAAATAAATATAATATTTAAAAATATATATTTGCAATAGGCCTCCTTTGGACTAGTGAGAGTTAAAGAAATACTAGTGCTGCCATATGAGGAGCCTATTTAAAATAGATAAGGGGGAAAAAAAGGTTGTGACCAAAATCTGTGCTTAATAACTTTGACTGTGTCCTTTCTACAGACATACACGCACATTTTTACAGCATGTTATGACTAATATTAGACTAATATTTACATAGATGGGTTTAAAGATATTACAGCTCTCACATAGAAATTTGAGTCTATACAGCAATAAATCAGGACAACATTTGCTTTGTTATGCGTAAAAAGATGACAACTGCTAAGCAAGTTATTGCCGTCATTGTTAATGAGTACTATTCAGTAACTTCATTTATTTTTGGAAGAAATATACAAGGGAAACAAACTGTGCTTGGAATTATTTTCACTTTTTTTTTAAACTCTAATAAAAATCTCTCCCACGGTGTTCAAGAAATTATCAGGTTTAGACAGGAGCACCCATAAAGGCTGCTTGTAGATGCAGAAAAAAACACCCGGCTGAAGAAGGAGATACAGCTGTACCTATACCTGTACCTGTAAGGAGAGACAGATGTAGTATAAAGCATTTAAAAACAGAGCAGTTCAGTCACTAAGGTCCCTTATACACATGAAGCTAAAGGTGTGATGGGATCTAATGCATGCTTCCTGCCATGCTACACAGACAGAGCAAGAGGCACAGTTGTGGGATAGCACATTATATCCCATCACTTCTTACTGCCAGTGCAGGAAAAGCCTGATGCCAATTTAAGAACATTCACCTGAGAGACTATACCTGGTTTAAAAGTTGCTTCAGTTAAAACTAACAAAAAAATCACATATAGACAAGACAGAATGAATCAGAAATCTGAACACAGCTAGAAAGACTTGTTTATACAAGAGATAAGAAGAACATTGTAATCCTTTAAATTAGCTGTCTAGATAATAGTTCTTCCCCTGGAAGCTGGAAAGACAAGGGAAAAATGCTAAATAGTACTCAAAATAAAGATCCAACTTTCTGCCATATCCATACAAGTAATACTTTATATGAGCAGGTATGCACATGTAGGCCTTAAATAACTAAGTAGACCTTAAATAACTAAGGCCTACTTTACACATCTACTCATTCAAGTTGGCTAGACAAAATGAACATTCTTTTATTGAACCTGCAGAGTGGCTCATCATACATAATTCGGTAATTCTATAACAATATCACCCCTGAAATGCCACTTTCCATCTTTCTTCAGCAGAATGTGTGATATAGAAATTTTCTCTTCTTTCAAGTTGTGGTGTCACTTATCTTTACAGTTACACTGAAAGGTGTTTTACAAGACATGCTACAGTGCACATTTACAGTACTTTAATGCATGAATGCTTGGATCCTGTGTGCCATTGGTCACTAGTTGATCATTCAGGTGTCCCTTCATTTTCATCTTTGGAGAAATTGCCTCTCAAAGAAATAAGTAATGAAAGAGCAAAGATGACTTTTGAGGACCTAGAATTGCCAAGAACTAAACTTTGTTCATTCATGTCACTAGTGCACAATTTAAATCTACAGACTTATACTGTCATACATGAGAAGATACTTAGGTCCTAGGTTTGTTATTAAGATTAATGGGCACTTATACATGTGATGGACCTTTGCTTCAATGCATAGTAATTAGCATGGGACAGAACAGACGTGGTTAGTTGAGTCTGCTGGAACATGCTAATTAGCGCACTCCAGCAGCCTCCAGATCACATGTATTCAGGCTCCCTATATTTCAAAATGGCAGCAGGGGTGCTTAAAGTAAAGCTCATCAAATGAGCTTTGGTTAAAGCAGCATTCCCCCTTCACCTCTTTAAAGTGTGGGATCCTGAATACATGTGACACTGCCAGGTAAAATGGTGGATTCTCTGTTTCTGGATGTCTTCAAATGAATATTGACTATTTTTAGAACCGCTTTAATTAAAGTACTCCCCCCTGGAGCACATGTATAGATGCCCATAATGGCTAGTTATATGCAATTAAAAATCACAGCATTTTGTAATCTTTTAAAAAAATCAGCTCTTCCCAGAAATAATTTTATCTGTATTAAAATATATATGATCTACTAAATGTATTTCTCCCCCATCATCACAGTACCTGTGCACCTCATAACCTGTAATATAGTGGGGAACTTAGGCACAATGGTTCAGATTTAAACTGAAGTAAACTAGTCTCTTAAAAACACAGCTGAAGGAGGAACTACTTTTTGCATAATAGCCTCCACAGGAAGTAGGAGTCCAGAGTTCTAAGATCTCTCCCATCTGATGGGACCCAAATGCTCATTTCCCACCTCTTAGGAGACTGCTATAATCACCAGGCAGAAGAATCTGGGGTGGGGCATCCTGCACCCTCACTGTTGAAGCTGGGGCATTGGACAGAAAGGAATGCAAGTCATGGGGCCAGAAAGACAACATGGAAGGTACACTCTCTAGTCCAGGACTGAGCACTTCCCCAGGGAAGGGAGATATTAGGTTCTAGTAGAGTAGTAATGAGCCTTTTCTGGCAGGCATGCCACAAGTTCAACACTGACCCTAACCAAGTAGCACTCTGATCCCTGTCGCCAGAGGTATACCTGACACTGTTTCACTGGGGCGGGCAATTAATTCAGGCAAAAGGCCACTTACCAAGTTTTGGCAAGCTGTCAAGGGTTGCATTGGTAGCCCCACCCCTTGACAGGTGCCTCGCCCCATGGTCACCATCTTGGGACCAAAAGTCCCATCCCCTAACCTTTGCCATCAGAAGTCCCTCCCCTTGCCCCCACAAGTACTCCTTTCAGCCAGGGGTTTTGCCATCTCAAAGCCAGAAAAATACCAAATTATACTCTAAAAAGTGAACATCTAAAACATTCATTAATTTGATTTCAAAAAATATTTTGTCCTGGTTTACATGTGTTTTTGTGGTGTACATAGAGGTGATTGTATATAATAGCTCAAAATGAAGTCTTACTTTTGTATATTGTTGGGAGGTAGGTCTAGGTTTGTGGGGAGCTGTTTAGGTTTGTGGGGAGTTTGTGGTTGTGTGGGTATGTGGGGTGAGGGAGCATGTGGGTGTGTCTGTGGGGGTGGAAAGGTGTGGGGGTGTGGGGTGAGGGAACATGTGGGGTTTGTGGAAGCCCGGGGGGGGGAGAAGGGTGGCTGGGGTGTGTGAGGGGGTGTGGATGTCAGGATCTGCATGTATGGTAGCACAAGGGGCGGTGTGCATGCATGTGTATGGTGGGGTGTGCATGTGGCACTCACCCTACAAACACACAGACACACACACACACTCTCCCTACACACAAATACATACACCCCATATTGATGCAGCCCCATGCTCCCATAGTCTGGAGCCATGTGGTGCTGGAGCAGTATGGGGGCAGGGAACTGGCTAAGGGTAGGGTGGGGCTGGGCTGCTGCCTCCTGCTGCTGGCTCCCCATAGGTCCTACTGTCCCTGTCTCCTATTATCTGTGACATCCCACACCACTTGAATGAGTTACAGCTTGCCCCTGCCCTGGTCCCCCCCCGCCAGCTGCCTGTGGCATATGTGCCATGGGTTGGCCACCTCTGTTCTAATATCTATTGCCAGGCTTATTCCTCTTTTGTACCTGATTGCCTGCCTAATGTAAAATTCATAAACAAGTCTGGCAGCAGGACAGGACCCAATAGCTTGGTGCAGATATCAGAAAAATGCAAATTAGAAATAAGGCCCAGATCCTTTTTCTTTTTAGCACAGAAGGTGGAAAAAACTACCAGGTGAAATCGTGGATTCTCTGTTTCTGAATCTCTTCAAATGAATATTGAATCTTTTTCAAAAGTACCTTATAGCCAAATACAAGCCACAGCTTAGTCAAACAAAAGTTTGGGGGCTCAAAACAGGAAGAACAAGGAAAAATGTAATGGCCTGTGATATGCAGATCAGACTAGATTATCCACCTGCTTTGCTGGCCTTTAAATATATGAAAAGTCAGCTAATCTCCACAGAAATCCTTTAGTTGCTTGATTAGTCTATGACAAAACTCCAGAATCTGCAATGCAATGAATTTGTAGCAGCAATTTGGGATTGTGGACCATCTTACCCAACATCAAAGAAGACTCAGCCCTGACTAGGTTTAGGGCTGCACGTATAACATTTCTCCTTGACAAGGCCTTGTTCCAGGAGCAGAGTCAACCCAGCATCAATTCACAATTTGGGAGACGAGAAGATTAAGTAGGGAGAACAGAAACAAAAATATAATGCCAGAACAAAGGTGACTAGCTCATTCAGAACCATCTTTACTTGATTCTTTACCACATTTATAGCAGCTGCCTTATATTAACTTCCAATATTATTTTTTTGGTTATTTGAAACCAACTCCAGACAGTTCCAGGATCAGCTTACATCATAATAAAACTATTAATCAATGAGTGGTATAATCATATACAATGCAAATAATACTGATTGGACTTGCTGGATTCTCTGTATGATGCAGCCTATTGCTTAAGAAGCAGACAGAAATACCTCATCATTTCAGTATTTACACCCATTTTTGCAGCCTGTTTCACATTGTTTTCTAGGAACACAAGATGTGTTCTTAGAACAAAATCTCACAGCATTGCTGTAGTTTATTCAGCTAAGAAATATAGTGACTTGTCAACATGCTAACACAAATGTGATAGATCGCAGTTCAGTGTCACCAAGAATGGATTATATACATAGCTGAAAAAGGTAACTTTGCATCCACCTTGGCAGGTGATAATGTACACGCTTGTTCTCAGGGGCATCCCACACGTTACTAGGTTAATGCAGGTAATATAGACAGAAGACTGACAGGTGCAATGTATAGCACATACAGTCATTTGGCAATGAAAAAAAAGAGAATTTCTTTTCACTGGGAAAAATAACAAATAGACCTAGGTGATATTGGCTTCTCTCTCATTGCCTGCATATCATCAAGAAAGAATTATGTTGTGGCTGCTATGGCACAGCCTGCATTTGGGAAGGGTGGTGAAGAGTTCCCAAGCAGTGGGAGTTGTGACTCAGCCAGCAGGCTCTAGGGAAGCACATACTGTCACACTTCAGTTCTCAGGCAGAACTGCGGGTCATAGATGCATTTAAAGCAGTGACGTGAAGAAGTAAAGAATTTCTGGGGCACCTTTTATCTCTTCACATAGCTATAACAAGGTTATTTCAAATTGAAAATCTCCCATATAAATTAAAAGTAGCTTATCTTACAAAAGTTTGGTTGATAGCACTACAAACATGTGCCTGCTCACCTAAATATATCAGACCTTAAACACATTTAGACTTGAAAAGTTTCTGCTTGAACATAGCAGAAAAAGTAAACACTTGTCCTAACCTCTACAGAGCATGGAAATGTCTGACAAAACTACCCCTAAACTACTCACTCAAGAATGGCTAGTGTCAATTTTATACTTTTTGTCCTATCTCCTTATTTAGGAACACCCTTAATCAGCGTGTAAACATTTATTCCTCAATCTGTGAGTATTTTCCCTGGAACTCCTAACTAAATATAATATATATTAGTATAACAGCTTATGTGGCCTGTTAAGTTTCCATGTCCCCTAATGGCACCTTGTGGCATAATCACAAACTTCATGGCAAAAAATATGCTGATAATTTTATCAACTCCATGCTAACAATCTGATGTTATCCATGACTACCCTCCTAAAAGAATCCAAAGCACTGTGCATTGATCTGTTGGTAGACTCTATTGCATGTACTGAAATGAGAGTCATCCATAAAAATCTTTGGTCAATATAAACATATATTTTATGGTATCCTGTATTACCTGTCCAAAATTAATTTACCAGACCTCTGGGACAGCCTTACTACAGCACTTGGGCCTAAAAGATTCCTGGAAAAAGTCCGGTTAAGTAGAGAGTGTTATATTCCAGAATAAACTAACCAGGCAGCTGCAGGAAAGGAATAATGAGGGGAGAAGAAGTCTCTGCCAGGGGCATGACAAGACCTGTAACCCTCTCTCAACTCCCAGTTAAGGTTAGGCAAAATCCCATAGCTCCCGCATATACTGAACTGTCAGCTAGGGACACTACAATTGTCACCAAATGTTTTGATAGTTGGGGTTTTTTTTCTTTTAGGGAGTTCATCTACTGCCTTAGCTGAGATAAAAAGTGTTGGCAAGATAAGCCCTCTGCACAGTAGCCATTGCATTTTTAATACAGCAATGTGAACTTCTTTTGACATCATTCTGTGTGCTTAAATCCTGGTGTGTCAATATTTTTCTCATAGCTCTCAAGATCACAGTCAGTAAAATCAGGTACGTGCACAAACTGCATATGTTACAGCAAGTCCTTTGCTCAGGCACTAAGAAAAAAACTTGCTTAATTACTGACAACAGCATGCCAGGATAGACAAGATAGCCTCTCCCTCAGTCGTGACTTTCTACAGTATTTGTTAATCTCTTTTGTTTTTAAAATGAACCAAATGCTCATGGAAGGTGTGAAACTCAATGGAAATGGATTTCCTCTGTTCAACCACCCCCGGGACAGTGACTGTGAGGAGTCATTTTTAGACAGGAAGCAGAATTTCCATTTCTGTGGCCAGTTGTCTCAAAACTGAGATTGCTTATTATTTATCAGAGCCAATTATAGGCCATATTTGCATTTGCCATCTCCAAGTTGGAGATGGGTGCCTTTTTCACATACTATCTATTTGGCTCCAAAAGGACATCAGATGGACATTTGTGCCTGTCTCCACTGACCTGGGCCCATTTCAAACCAGTAAGCTGTTGACAGAAGCTGCCATATGCTTGTACTAGGTGCACCTCATGTGCACTTCACTGCAGAGTAGACTAATTTACTCCACAGTAAAGCATCACTGTCTACATGTGAAATAAATTAATTAACTCCAACATAAGATAATACTGTCGGGGAGCTATTCATTGCAGTGAAACACAAGTATAAATGCTGACCTGGGTGCAAATTGTGCCCAGGCAGCTCAGACAGCAAGGAGCTACACTCCTGCCTGCTGACTAGCCACACAGATCCGCACGTCCAGCACTCTCATGCCTCAGCCAGCCCCCCTGCTACCCAATACAGGCAACCCCCATGTAACACTGCTTCGCATAGCATTATGTTACTATAATGCTCCTTTTAAGTTGGTTGCATCTTGGTTCATTAAAAACAATTGTGGTTGCCATTGTGGGTCGTCAAATACTTCTGGTTTCACTTAACACTCATTTCACTTAACACTCGGTTTTTCAGGAACCAATTAACAGTGCTAAGCAGGGGTTGCCTGTACTGCCACCTGGAGCCTAGGGCTGACCCGCTGAGCCTGCTATCAGCCCAGGCCTCCTCTGCCCTCATGCAAAGTGCTGCTGTCCTGAATGCACACATAGATACAGTGTCCAGGAGCAGCACACAGAGTTTACCTAAACATTAATTGCATGTGTAGATGCACCCACTGATATTTTGATCCATTTGGTCTCCTTTTGAATGCTGATTTTTGGCCTACAATTACTTCTGTTCTGCACAAACCTGTTATCTACCAGCTATTTAATACTGTGATGTTTTCCCCCAAAACATAAAAAATACAGTCTTTAAACAATTTACAAAAAACTTCATATCAAAGAAAAGAAGCCTGCATGACTCCAAGTTTCCAAGTGCACTGTTTCTTTGTTGCTTTTCAGTTTGGTCTTTGCCACACTTTTTAAGACAAGTGTCTTATATTTGGGTCTTTGCAGATTCACAGGCTATGCTTATAGCGTAAGAAACATTTCTGCCCCTGAACTGTATTATGCAAGACAGCAGATACTGTCAATAGCTGCAGAACCCCTGAGGAGATTCAAACATTATTTCAGGCAATTTTGCCTTGAAAAATGTACTGAAGTGCTAAAGGGTCACCTAAATACTACTTTATATGTATGGTGCTGATTTGAATAAGTACAATCAATATAAACATCCATTTTTACCTACAGAGAGCTTATAGGGGGTCTTGGATGCAAAGAGAGAGTTCCATTTGCAATGTGCACTGTGCAACAGAAGGGCACACTGAGGAATCCCTCTTTTTCAGCACAGTATGTAGCACAAATGATTAATATGATCATCATAAGGAGGAGGAGAAGATTTAGTGCCTCTGCCAAGTCTTGCTAATCTTCATCATTCACAATAGGTTTTATCATTTTCTTGTGACAAACAGTACAAATAGTATTAGATTTTCATCCCTGATGTTAGCACCTTACTAGAGGTCTTTCTGATATTCACATGGGACTTTCTGTGCTGAGGGCAGTATGTGGAAGTGGTTTCCAGGCCCAGAGCTGGTTTGTTTTCATGTGCCAAATGTCTAAATCCACCAAGTTTTTATAATCTTTCTGTCATCCCTCCACCCTATGCCTCTTCTTTGTAGGGTGCTCATTAATGGTGCAGTGAGGTTTCTTTCATACCATGTTTCATTAAGGCCCATAAGACATTTGTTACTAGCAAAGAACAAAATCCTTGGACGCAGGTGTCACGGTGGACATAGTCTTTATGGACTTTAGGAAGGCCTTCAACACTCTCTCTCACCCCATTCTCATTAAAAAATTCAGCAACTGTGGCATTGATGCCTACACAGTCAGATGGATTGCAAATTAACTGGAGGGCCACACCCAGAGAGCGGTGGTGGACCGGTCATTTTCGACCTGGAGGGATGTGGCCAGTGGGGTCCCCCTGGGCTCGGTCCTCGGGCCTGTGCTGTTCAATATCTTCATCAGCGACTTGGACGAGTGGGTGAAAAGCACCTTGTTCATATTCACAGATGACACTAAGATGTGGGGAGAAGTGGGCATAACAGAAGGGAGGGACAGGCTACAACTAGATCTGGACAGGTTACAGGGTTGGGCGGATGAGAATAGGATGCTCCCTTCTTGTCAGTGCAGAGGCAGAAAAGGATCTTGGAGTCATCATTGATTCCAAGACGAACACAGGCCGCCAATGTGAGGACACGGTCAGGAAGGCTAACCGCACCTTGTCATGCATCCACAGATACATCACAAGCAGGTCCAAGGAGATGATCCTCCCACTCAATGAGACATTGATCAGGCCGCAGTTGGAGTACTGCGTCCAGTTCTGGGTGTCGCACTTCAGGAGGGATGTGGACAGCATGGAGAGGGTCCAGAGGAGGGCCACTCGCATGATCGGGGGCAGCAGGGCAGGCCCTACAAGGAGAGGCTATGGGGCCTGAACCTATTCAGCCTCCACAAGAGAAGGCTGAGAGGGGATCTGGTGGCCATCTATAAACTTGCCAGGGGGGACCAGCGGGGAATGGGAGAGTCCCTGCTCCTCCGAGCACTACCAGATGTAACTAGAAATAATGGCCACAAGTTGACTGAGAGTAGGTTCAAGCCAGACATCAGGAAGCGCTACTTCACAGTCAGGGAGGCCTAGATCTAGAACCAGCTTCCAAGGGAAGTGGTGCTTGCTCCTATCTTGGGGGGGTCTTCAAAAGGAGACTAGATAATCACTTAGCCAGGGTCGTTTGACCCCAGAATTCTTTCCTGCCCATGGCAGGGTATCAAACTTGATGATCTGCTCAGGTCTCTTCCGACCCTACCAACTATGAAACTATGAAGTCCTCAAGGAATCTATTGTGAAGCACATAAAGGAGTACAAGGTAATTAGGAACAGCAAGCATGGATTCAGCAAGAGTGAGTTAGTCCTCACAGGCCCTGTGGATGGAGAAGAACAGTGGATTTGATATACCTCAACTTCAGCAAGGTCTCCCATGGAGATACTGTCTTCCATGACATTTGGGTTAAGTTAAGGAAATACAGACTGAGGTACTGTAAAGTGAGTACATAACTAGTTGGATCATCGTGATCAACTAATAGTTATCAATGGCCCAGTGTCTAGTTTGGAGATGATGTCAAGCAAGGTTTCCCAGGGTTCTCCCTTGGGTCCAGTACTGTTTAATATCTTCATTAATGATTTGGATGATAGGATTGATTGCGTGCTTAGCAGTTTTGTAAATGAGACCAAACTGGGGAAAATTGCAGACACTCTAAAGGGCAGGGCTATGATCCAGAATAATCTGAATTGACTGGAGAAATGGTCTGCATTCAACCAGATGAAATTCAGTAAGGACATGTGCAAAGTCCTGCACTTGGGATGAAATAATTGCATGAATACAGACTGGGGTATGACAGGCTAAGGTGATGGGAAGGACCTGGGTGAATATAAGACCTAAGACCATTGGTATTTTTATAATGTCAACCTTTTGTACAATAGCCTAACGATTAAGACACTTGTCTAAGAAATAGGATCCCTGGGTTCCAGTCCCTGCCTTCAGTGCTGTTGATCTCATGACTACTTAATATAAAGTGAATGAGAGTAGTAGGAGAACAAGGGACTGAACTGAGTGATCATTTCTTCCCAGGACTGGGCCCTAGAGGCCAGACTTCTCCTTGCTTGCTTGCTCTCCTTCTGAGCCTACAAAAGTTTTCAGTCCTAGCTGCCCAGACAGTGACCTTTAGCAGGAAGGGTGAAGGATGCACAGTTCTGGTAAAAGCACAGGCTAGGTTCAAACTAATTTAGGGATACGGGGGTGGAGACTAAGAGTACTTTTAGGCATGCTCCAACGTGTTCTGATTCAAATGTGTTGGAGTTCTAATCAGAACACTCCAGCGTGCTACAGCATCTTGTGTATTCAGTGTCCCTCTTGTGTATTCAGTGTCTCTGCATGTCAAAATGGTGGCAGGGGTGCTTTAACTAAAGCTTGTCAAATGACAAGCCCCAGCCACCATGTTGAAACAGGGGACACTGAATACACAAGACACCGCAGGCATTTTAATTAGAGAAGCTCCCAGGAACCACTCTAATTAAAATACCTCCTCCTCCTCTGTGCCCCCCTCCCCCTGATCCCTTAGAACTAGGAGCTACATCTCCTGCTGGGTACATGCTCTAACTGCTAGACTAGTGGAGGAGCAGTAGAACCACCACAAGGGGAGGCATTTCTTTATGCTGAGGTCACTGTACTTCTGTCTGTCTTTTAAATGCACTGGGTAAGGTAGACATCTTGCTGCTGAAGCACTGAATCCCCTGCCAGTGTCTCCTCTGGCTAACTCCATGACATTTGGATCCTTCCGACAAGGAAGGATCCAAATGTCATGGAGTTAGCTTTGGCTGTTCTAAGGCTGCCTATTGAGCGAATGGAGGGCAAATCACTTCCATGAACAGAGTAGGATCCATCTCTATAGTTGCATTAGGCTTTTAAATGTCAGAACTTCTGGAAGGTGGAATAGGTTGCATCTTTGGAAAAGTATAAATCTCACCATTGAAATAATGGGAAAGCTATGAATTTCTTGGGGAGTACTAGTATTACCCTTTTGAGGCAGATGGCTATTCCTTGGATGAACAGAGGCTAAGGCCTTTGGTATCTAGAAGGCTGAGTAGGAGTTGGACAGAAAGTTTAGGATTTAAATGCCTGAACAATTAGCTCTATAAGACAACTGTAATTGATACACCTCAGTATAAAGAGGCCATATAAACAAAACTCCTGCACAGGTCACTGAGCACTGGAAGAGTTTGCCTCACCTTGAAATGTAGCTGGCATGGTATGCATCTGGCAACAAATAGCACTAGCTACTGTTCCTCAAAATATAAGGGTCAAACTACACTAGTGGCTTCCAGTTACAGACTTTTGGGTATGTCTATTCCACCGAAGGGTCATACTACAAAGTGTCCAAATGAAGTATAGCATGGAACACCCCAAAGGGATGTCAAACAGCTACCCTCAAAGTAGTACTAGGAGCATATCAATAAGCTGTCTTGGGTGTGCTTATTAGTGTGCAGTCAGTACTATATAAAGGGTTCTAACAGTACATTTATTCTGCTTGCTGTGCTTCACTGTGGCACTTGCCAGCATGGTCATTTGTAGACATGCCTTTAGAATGAAAACTTGGCTTTACTGAAGACAATAGAAATTTTCCTTTTTGCTGCACTGGAGCCAAGTTTTCATAGGCTCCTTGCTACAGATTTATATATGAGGTGTGGTTGTCAAAAGTGAAGACTTGTGTTGGAAAAATCATGTTGTTTTGATGTGGGCCTACTGTTCTGTCAAATCTTTTACATATGAGTGCTCTAATCAGTCTCTAATAGACCTTTTTCTATGATATCAGAGCACCAAGAAAATTATATTAGTCACATTATCTGCCTGAATGCCTATACTCTCCTTGCCTTTCTCACGTAAAGATGTGTGGGGGGTTATTATTAATCAATCTTATCATCACTATCATTACTCTATTATTAGTTTCTATATACAGGAAAGTGGTACCAGGCCATTTTGTAGGACTATTGAAAAAGAAAAGAGCTGGCATTTACATTTCTCTGAATACTTTCAGAGAACACTGGTAGGATCTAAGGAAATGATTCTCTACATCTAGCACATTTTCCATTGCCTTTTTTAACAGATGTGAAATGGGTATTGAACACTGCCAACTGAGAATGGTAGCATCTTACCATTTTCTTTGTGCACATCTACAGAAGTACAAATGACAAACTTTGAGGCAGTAGGGTATTTCAGAGAGTTTAACACATCTAGACCCATCAGTTCTCACAAACAATCTAATATCAACCTGAAGTCTGGTGGACAGGGGTAACACAACTATCAACTAGTCAAAGAAATACTTGTTCTACTCCTGAGAGCAACAAACAATGACCATAATAAATACACTTACCATGGCACATCACAGTGAGAATGAAAGCCTGTTGAGATATTAATGGCCCAGCCAACTGAGGTCTTTAAAGTACACAATTTAAAGAACCTGATGTTGGACAAAGGGCCATCATAGCATACCAAATATCCCATCCATTATCAATTTAACTTCTATCTAGTCAGTTTATCCAAAGCAAAGTTAAAAGGTGACTTGATCTTAGGCTCCAAGTATCTACACAGAGAGAGTTTTTTATTGGAGATGTCTATTAAAATAGCCAGAAAAAGGTATAATGAGCTGCAATGGGTGCAAGCTGATGCTAGATAATTCATATTAGAGGTATATTATTAACAGTGAGGGCAGTTAGCCACTGTAAACTTGCATGGATTCTCCGTGAGTTGAAGTCATTAACGGTATGTCTATATTACTATTAAAGTTGTGTCTGGAACTCATGTAGAAATCTCAGCTAGTTTTAAATTATCTATCTCTGACAATAATAACAGCATAGACATAACAACTGAGCATGGGCAAACCGTCTACGTACTCACCTGTGAACTGTGTACTGCTGCCACTGTAGCATGAACTGAACTAATGTAGCTGATGTTAAAGTGTAATAGCAGTAAAATGTAACCATATTAGTTTTTGTTCTGTAAATAACTTGAAAACTCCATTTTGTATCTTTCTGCTTGACATAAGTGAATGAACTATGAATAGCCTTGATGCATGAGGGTGTGTAAAAAGGTGAATAGTGAGAGAATGACACAGAGATGCGAAAAGATTTAACTGCTTATGTACACAACAAGGCACCAAATTTAAGTTACCAGTCAGTAAACTGATGAATTAATGGCTGAAGAATCCCTTTCACGCCTAGGGCACAAAGAAGATAGTGAGAAGGAATGCACCTATTCTGCCAGATGGGTATCAAGGACACTCCAAGACTGAGATACCAACATTGTCGACCAAACTAACCTTGGGCTGAGATAAGCTGAAGACGAATGAAGAACAACGGCAAAAACAGAAGCTGGGTATGGAAAAACCCCAAAGCACTGAAACAAAGGATACCAATCCCTTTAAAAGAAAACTTTGAAAATGCCAAGTTGGATGAGTCTCTCTCTCTCTCAACTACTGTTTCATCAGAGCACAGACACATCTGTTTCACCCTGCTCCCAGCTGTTATCTCCAAGATCTTTCTCTTTCTCAATAGGGCTAGCCACCCAGGGCTATTATTGAACAACTGCTGCTAGTAACTATAACGTCTGACTGGAATGGTTGTTTTGTGTTTGTGTGTGCCTGCATGTAAGTTTTGTGCATGATGATTTTTGTGTGTCCATATGAGTGGTGTGTCCAAACCTCTATGTCTATTTCATGTAATCAATAAATGTGGCATTTTGCCTTATCCCCCTTTATAAGGTCTTGCTCATGATCTGGCAATTGAAATTTAAAGTAACACCACTACACTATTGTTAGTACCTGATACCAAGTTAGTCTAAAGCTAACTTGTGTATGCCTACTTGAGCTGCAGTCACATCCCAACTTCAGTGTAAACACACACTAAATTAAAACCTTTAGAAATCAAGCTTTCTAATAGTTCAAGCAGAAGATCTGGGCTTGATGCAAAAATGACTTGGTGGAGGTCTATGACCCAAGGAAAGCAGAAATTCAGCCCAAATAATCAGAATGGTCCCTTTGGACTTTAAAGTCCATGAATCCAAAGGAAGTGCTCTTGCTGTTTTATGTTGCATAGCAAATGTGCTGTTCTGTAGCACATGACCAGCATCAGGAGGGCCTACCATTACCTGCAAGCCTACTTTACAGCAAAATCTGAGCAAGAAATTGATCATTTTCACAGCTATCAGCATCCTTAGTTTTGATACCATTTGATGTATCAGACATTCATTTCGTGTTAGCCCATTTAGATCTCTTACACAGGCTGTCCTGAATTTTTTCTAAAGTCAATATCTCCTCATGTAACCTAATTGTCCTCATCAAAATGAGAGCTGAAGAATTCTAGTGTGATTAATTACTATATCTATTCCCTTGGGCTTAGTTTTTTCCTTTTTAATTTTACATTCTGCTTGCCAGCTGCTCTTGTTCGGGAAAGAAAAAAATCTCAAGTTCTCATTAGCACCATATGTCTGCTGGTTATCTGAGAAACTAATGAAAAATATATTTAAAGGATTAGTCAAACCATGATAGATAGACAAAAAGATTGAAAGGCAGAGAGAAACTGAGCTGAATGTTAAATTGTGATATGATAGCTGTGTCCAGTCTCCCCTTGGCCACATGCTAAAAAAATACCCCAACTAACAGTTTCTTCCACTCTGTTCCACTAATGGCTTTTAGAAGAAGCAATACAATCAAAATATTTTCACATCTCTCTGCCATGGTGGAATCTTTCTCCCTGTCACCATTCTCCATTGGAGATTTTTGCTCCCTCTTGTTCTTTGAGAAAGACTGTCCATAGTTAAAACTGAACTGAACATATTTTTACATGTGCTTCACAAATTAGTGGTACCTCTAATTATGTGCTTATTGAAAATCACTGTTTATGAAGGGCCTATGAAGTTCCAAAGAGCTGTTTTAAAACATTGCTGAATCTGTGTTATTCAAAATTCGCCCTTTCCCTTAAATATCTCCTACCTTCTCTGTTTCAAATGCCAGAACTCTAAGAATGTGGTATTTCAGCCCTCTGGATTATCTGAAATCTATGAATATACATAGATTTCAGATAATATTTGGATAGCTTCCTGTCCAAATACATGCATTTAAGTTAATAGATGAACCTGGATAATCAAGTTTCTTTGGAACATAACAATGCAAATAGTCCTTCTTTTCTCCAATAGCTTCTGTCATGCAGCAAGCCTTGCTATGGTATTTATATATTCAGTTCCCATCCTGAAATTCTTCCTGGGGATGGGGAAGAGATGCAGCAGAGAATCTGCCCTGTCTTAATGCCTCTGTACTTCTTCTGAAAGTGTGACATCTCATCTGATGTGCATTACCTCCAGCAGCACACCATCCCCTGGTAGAACAAACGTGTCCAGATTTCTCAGTCAACCTATTACCTTCAGGCCCAGAAGCAACAGAGCTGCTGACTGACACCTCTACAGCACCAGCATAGAAATTCATTGTTTAATGCAGCTTTGCAATGGCTGGGCTGAAAGGGATGAAAAGCCTCTTGTTCTCTCTAGCAGCTAAACTTTTAATAGCACCTGTGTTCTGATTATGGCTGCTCTCATGTATTTTCTTATTCTTCTTACTCCAAAATAGGAGAGTGCTCCAACTGGATGTTTCCTGCCCAATAGCTGCTTGGGCTAGAAAGGGAGTTGAACAATCCATGTGGATTTTCAGCAGCAGATAATCCTGTACAAGATAATAAAAAATTATTCCTTACTGAAAGTTTTATGCATATGGTTCATCTTTACTCTCCCCAGTTCACAAATGGCAAACCTGAGGCACCTAGTTTGCCTCAGGTAACATATGAGGCAAATGTTATAGAGGCAGAGAGAAAATACATAACATACGAGGCAACATAGAAGGAAAACATGTTATAGAGGCAGGGAAAGATATAGGTTTCCTGACTACTAGTTCTGCATACTGATTAAGTGAATGAATTGGAACATGGAGGACAGACACTGGAAAGCAAGTGGACTGACAGGACTACCAGATTTGAGTTATATTGGGGGTGAGTGGGAATGAATTAAAGTATTTGGCTCTAACAATGAATATCAGAATCATTTAAGAAAAAATGTTAATCAAATTCAGTGATATAGGGAAAAGTTGAACACACACACAGTTTGTCTGTACCTCAAATATTTCAAAAGCCACAGCTTGTATTCACAATTGATTCTTTATTATCTCTCAGTGGCTTCCAGTATCCTCTTGGAGAGGTTTAAACATCCTGGCCTTATCCCTGCTAAAGCAAAGAGCACTTACTAGCAACTGGTGCCCAGATACAAGACAGAAGGGTCTATATGGCAGCTGGGAAATGTCATTGGGCAGGGACACCCTAGTCCAATGATTCTCAGACAGGGCCCTATGGCACCCCAGGGTGCAGTGAAATCTTTTTACAGGTGTTGTGGTCTGCCATGCAACATTAGCACTTTTAGGTGTACAAGCAGCTACACTTGATTAATAAAATAAACCCAGTCCAGAATCCATAGTCTTAAAAACATTCTGGCCAGTTGTGATCTTGCTCAGGGCTTTGCAACAGACAGATCGCTTACTTCTCCATGGTCAAGAAACAAGTGAGAGTTAACAGCTGGCATTTTCTGAGGGGTGCCTTGCATCTAATGAAGAGTATCTTGAGTCTAAAAAAGTCTGAGAACAACTGCTCTAGTTTCTTTTCTCCACCAGCCAGTCTAACTGCAGCTTTTCCCTCACTTTTTCTCACAGTTGGAGGGAAAGGTATAGGAGTCAGTGGAGTGCCTCTACAGGACCCTCCTCTACTGTGGCTGACTAAATAAGTCCATGGCACTCTGTGGCTGACTAAATAAGTCCATGGCACTCCGTGGCAAGCTGTGTAGTTGCCCTAATGCAGGAAAGATTCTCCCCCAGAGAAGAGAATCCAGCTGGGTCATTTCAATCATTGGTCTCTTCTCTCCCTAACAGTCAACTTACACAAACTCCCTCTGGAGCTGAAACTATCGTGTCCTTTCAATAGTCCTCCCAGTTTGGGGATCTGCATTGTTAATAGTCTCAGTAGAGCTCTGGGAAGAGCATGTGTATGTTAACATTTGCAGCCCAAACAGCAAAGATAGGTTTGCTTGGCATAGCCATTTAACCCTGCTAAAACTGTGCCCATCTTGAAGGGGAGATGAAACTTCTTTTGTGGGTAGCAACGGTGTTTTTTAAAGAAAGAGAAAGAGTGATTTAGAGCCTAATTTGTGAAGTATTAACCTGATCTCTGTCCTTGTATTTGGGGGCAAAAACTGTGGAGGCAGAACTAGATGTACCTCAGTTATGGTCCAGTGTTCAGTTGCCTGCCTGCCTGCCTGCCCTCCATATATCAATGCACCTGCTGATATGTACAGAAAGCAAGCTGTGATTATAAAAAGAGGGGCTTGGATTTAAAAATCAGGTAACCAGGCCCAGATCATTAAAGATATTTAGAGGCACCTAACATTAATGGGAGTGTGGTGCCTAAATACCTTTTAAAGATCTCGGCCATAAGGTTTTATGGACAGTACTTAACACCATTTCTAAAATGGCCTATTTTTATGAGGAATCTCAAAATTCAAGGTTCTAATGCCACCAATGCCTTCTTCAGTGAGAACAATGCCTGCAAATACACTGTCTGGATGCATTTGCAGGCAGACAGTTGTCAAGGAAAAATGTTTTCTCATATGCCTTTGAAAAAGGAAGGGAGGCTGGGACAGAATTAGCAATGCAATGCATTGGGTGTACCAATCCAGCATGGAAATCTAAAATCAGTGTGATGAACAAATACCACTATTACGAGGTGTCAACAGATTTGCAGGAAGTCTGAAAATTAAACTGGTGTACCTGTAATTATTGAGGATCTGTTCCTGTCTTCTTAAAATATTCATTTGAATTAGAATGAACTGATCTGGAAATGTTATTACACAGCAATGAGATACAGTATCTTTCAGAAGTGGCTAGACTTACATTTAGCTCTATTTTAAAGAAAAAACCACCCTATTTTCAAGTGGTAAAGATTATGATTTAGTGCCGGTTTCTGCTCTGATTCTTAAACAATTGCAAGCATCCAAGCAAGACTGCAAGATGTTGTTATGGCTCCATTTATAGGGCACTGATGGAAAGATGGCATTGACGTGTGAAATCATTCATTCTCTGTGTAACTGATGAAGAGAGTGCCTGCTGGCATCCATGCTAATAGACTGGCCCTGAATAACACTTTATTTTCTAAACTCTTAACTGATCACCTGAAATACTTTCCCAGTTTTCTTTGAAAATAAGCAACTTTAGGTAATTTTATATGGCTCCTTTCTCTTAAGGATCCCAAAGCATTTCAAGTCTATGACAGTAGATACAGGAGGGGGAATGTAAGACAAAAAGAGGCCTGGGTAACTTGTCCAAGATTGCACACTTCAAGCCAATGGCAGATTTAAGATTAGAACCCAGCAGTAGGCCTTTGCTGCAGAGTTAACTCTGGCTCTTACTGGTCTTAGCCAACTTACTGTCCTCCCAGCAAGAAAGCTCAGAGCTGGAGGTGTACATTAGAGCCTACTGCTTCATTCAGGCTGGAACTCTTCAGGGAAAATCTGGCTGCTGGTAAAGATACTCAAGCACTAATATTCTTCCACTGTCCCTCCTTCAGTTCATCCTGGAAGAACAGTTCTCCTGCAATTGGTCCAACTGACTTGGAAAGAATCCTAGAGCATCTCAGCAAAAGGGATGATGGAATATGCCCCAGACAAACACAGGCAAGTAAATAAATAATAACAACATGGTAACATAGTAAGGGTTTGCTGTGGGAATGCTCATGCATGGGATAGGCTAACCCAAGTGCTCATTTCCAGGCACCAAGCACCAGTCATCCAGGTTAACTAGGGTGGTATGTTGTGTGGTGAAGATGGTACCCCAAGCATTCTGACTCTGGCACTTCTAACCACTAGAAACATCCTTTTCCTGCAGAACCCTATGTACTTTAATCTTAAATGCAGTATAATGCCATTCTTTTCAAACTAGTCTTCATTAGGCTGCCCCCTTTTTGGCGTTTGCTATTTAGGCGTTTGATGTAGGCCACATCAGAGTAATGTGATGGATGAGTGCATGTAAACAGACTCATTTGCACAAAACAGCTTTTTTGTGCCTAAAAACTGTATTCATAAAAGGAAGGCCATATTTTGAAAAAAAAATGCCTCTCTATCTCTGTCCCCCTAGGATTATTTTAGTATAGCAAATCCATTTGTATTTTTAACTTAACATCCAAGGATCTCAAAACACCATTAAAAAGAGTCTCTCAGTGTCTCTGTCAGATAAATAAATATCACCACCCCCAGGTTACAAATGAAGAAACTGAGGCAGAGAAGAACACAGTGGGTACATCTACACATGCAATTAGCACATAGCAATAAACTCCAGCTCAGTTCACACTGCAACTATTGCTCCTGGGCACAGCATTTACACGTTGAGCTGGGGCAGAGCAGTCCCAGCTGGCAAGAGGTCTGGGGTGTCAGCCTGCATACCCAGGACTGCTCCTCTCTGGCTCAGCTTGCTCTGGAGGGGCTGGCTGGGGCACAAGGGTGCTACAGTGCAGAGCTAGCAGGCAGGCAGCCCCCACACTGTAGCACCTTCATACGCCAGCAAACCTCAGCCACTGTCTACACATGCATTTCGTTGCACGTAACTACTCCACTGTTATGACGTGCACCAAATTACTTGTCCCATACTGAATATTGGTAGTTGCATGAAGTGAATTAATCAATAACCATTTATGATCATTCCTAGATTCCTGATAGATTTCTAGAATTCCATTCACTAAGAACTAAATCATACCTCCCCCATAGTAGCTGTCATTTCATTCACAGGTTCCGAGACTTTAATGCCGTCAGGAACCATTAGATCATCTAGTCTTACTTTTTCTATATCATAGACCATTAATTTCACCTTGTCAACCCTATTGTGAGCCCAATGACTTGTGTTTGAATAAAGAATTATTTGTGTCCTGCTAAAGTTTAGCTCCTTAATTCAGGAGGTGCATGGTCCCACCAGAGGAAATGCCCTGTTGAACCTGGTCCTGGCCACGGGTGATGACCTGGTAAGGGCCTCCAGGTTCTTGACCACCTGGGTGATAGCAATCATTGCTTGCTGGAATTCACCATCCAGCGCAGGGTGTCAAGAGCCTGCAGCAAAATGGTAGCCCTAGACTTTAGGAGGGCCAACTTCAACAAGTTGAGGAGACTAGTGGGTGAGGCGCTGGGGTCCTTGAGGGCAGGGGAACTCAGTGTCCAGGACGAGTGGTCGTTCCTTAAGGAAATGATACTC
>NW_017728906.1:175455811-175472770 GCF_001723895.1 Crocodylus porosus | reverse complement strand
AAGAGCACCGGGGTCAGATGACCCCGGCAAGGTGCTCATCTAACTTCCTTTTAAAAATCCCCAGGCTAGGAGCCTGCACCACTTCCCCTGGAATTGTCAATTTATTTAAAGTAAAAATAATTAATAGTAAAAAGGGCAGCTCTGGAAGAAGGGCTTAAGGATGCTAACATTCAACTCACAAATTAAGAGTAAGAAAAAGAGGCAACAGAAGTAACCAGAAGCACTTGGATGGCAGCCATTATAATTATATTTGAAAAAGTTTGCTTCTGAAACCATTTTTCAAAGGTTTGGGAGGGTAGGGTAGGGCTCTTTTTAAAGGGAAAGAAGTTTTCACAAGATAACTTCTCTGGAGATTGTGAGCAGAAACTCCAGCTATTTTCTGTTTTACGCAGTTCATTTAATCCAATTTTCTTTCCACACCACAAGGTGTGTAAGGCACAAGTCAGTCAGCAGCCAAGCAGACCCTGGGCCTGCAAGGTTGATGCTATCCCACTAGGTTAAATAACCCTTCCCTTTGCTTTGGGGATGTCAAATGGGTGGCTTGTTTGCAAAGCCTGTTATTCAACACTCTCAGAGCAAGACCAAACTTATTCCAACCAACACTATTTGTGGCTACTGGTGAACCTGCCTGCTTAAAATGTTTAACATTTGTTATTGCATCAGACCATATAGTCTGAATATCTGATACAGGAGATGACTCCAAAAACCATTAACTTCCCTTGGATAGACTTGTTGCTGTTCCACAACTCTGATCTATATGGGAGAATGCTTAATCCATTGCTATTAAGGATTCACTACTTAGTGCTGATGATACTAGATTTCCATTTTGGAGTGAGCTTTTGAAAAAAAGTGCTTGCCTTATTCACTCAAGTTATTATAGCAAAAACTTAGTTGCCAGATATGGGAGGTGGTGCCTTAATATGCATATTCATTAACAGTATTCAACTCCATCTACAAACAATGGGATCATCTGAGGTCAGACAGACTTTCAAAACCTTCAACTTCCTTATTACAGACCTTGTTATTTACCAGACCTACTGATTTTTTTTTTCCTTACATTCTGTTAACCAGGAGGTAGGTATCACCACCACCACGCACCAACTTTACAAACAACATCCATTTGTGGAAAATTGATTTTCATGCCAGCGGTCTGCTGAATAGCAAAAATCAATGACAACAAAGAAGAGGCCACACCCTTGTCCAACCCTCATAACAGCACCAAAATTGTCAATTATTCCAGGTTGAAAATTGCACAATATCAGAGAATGGTGATTGTGGCTTCTTGATAAATGTTTCAGAAAACATGGATAATATTACAAAGGAATCCACGTATTTCCAGTGCTTGCCACAAGGACCGTCTACATGGTCAAAAATCAACAAAATGTGAATGAAACTTAAGATTAATAGCTAGTATTCACTGCTTTGTTTAACAATACTTAAGACTTGCTGTTGGTGGTATTGCAGACTCTGATCGATGGTCCAAAAGAGCGAGTTCCTAGGACAGGTATCATTATGAGCCCCTACTAATTGTTAGTCGCTTAAAACCATTAGGCAATTTTATGGCTATTCTTTTCTTCCATACGTCCAGAGCTGGATTCTGTAGTCCATGCTTAGCAGAAAAATCACAGCAGCATTTTCATGTTCTGCTTGCTGCTTGCTTTGTGTAGATCTGCAGTTATTTTATCTGGGTCCACTGACTTGTATGTTTAGATGATGGGATCAAGGGCATGCTTTGCTCATTTATGAATGACACCGAGTTGGTGGAGTTGCGGGTATTGCAGAGGGTAGGGCTAGGATACAGAATGATCTGGATAGACTAGGAAAACGGTCTACAATCAACCAGGTGAGATTCAACAAGTTTGTTTCTTTTTGTTTGTTAATTTCCTCTTTCCCAATCAAAAATGTTGAGGAGATTTCAATGGGATCTTGTGGTAGTAGTCATATTTTATTTACTGCTTTTAACAAAAGAATACTACAAAATGAACAATAAAGTTTATATTATATAAATGTTGCTCAAAGAATATGAGATTGTACATTCTGCCACTTCAACAAAATTAGAACAGAGCACTGTATACAAAGAACAGATAAAATATGCATATAATTGTTTGACTACAACCTTAGTAGTAAAAATAATACTTCATTAAGAATTTTACCCTAAACTACCACCATGTAATTTAACAGTCTGCTTTCAAAATCCGGTCTTTAACATGGTAAATTGCCAAATAAAGATCAGGGATCAGAGCATAAGCTGTTCTTAGCATAATTACTGTATTTACTCAAATCCAAGATGAAATTCTCTCTCCCCCCACCCCCACAACATAGAGCGAAAGGGGAAGCCTTATCTTGGATTCGAATACTTGCTGGCTGGCAGCTGCTGTTGCCCCATCCCTGGCCCCAGCACCATGCTACCACCTACACCAAGCCAGTCTGGCTCATGTTGTGGGGCAGGGGGCACACAACAGGGGGAGCACAATGGAAGCATAGCATGGCTCATGTTGTAAGAGTGGGGGGAGGTGGCACCTAAGGAAACACCAGATAGGAGGGGAGGCATGTATGAGAGACTGCACACTGTGGGAAGCATGGGAGAAGAGACACAGAGAAGATCACATGGTGGGGGGCAAGGGAGTTGTGCAGGGGAAACCACACAGCCTGTCCCCTTCCCATTTAGCTCTGGCTCTGGCTCCAGCCCCAAATCTGACCCTAACCTAACCTAGCCCACAGCTGCCATTGCTGCTTCTGCATGGCTGGGGCAGTTCAGGGCTGCCATCAACTGCCCTGGAGATTGAGCCACTACAGAAGGTAAGTGGAGGTGGGGCAAGGGACCAGGGGGACGGGGCAGAGCGGTAAGGGTCTAGCTATCTGCCTGTCTACTGCTGCCTTCCCTTCTGCAGCAGCGGACAAGGGAAATTTAAAATAACCTCCCAATAATTATAATTATTATTATTATAACTATAAAAAAATATAAGATGTGTATTACTTTCCACAGAATGTAGTTATTGTAGGATCATCGTAAATGCAAAGTCATCTTGGATTGAGGTAAATATAGTATGTCTCTTAGGGACAACTGCATGGTGCGGCAACCAGACTGAGTAATTTTACAGGTTAACTAAAACTAATTAAGCAACTGAGTAAATTTGGCTTGTGTGCCTCATTCTACACAGCTTCAGCATCATGGGTTTGCACTTGTATAATTATCATGAATGGCGTGTGCCCCCAGCAGCTGGGGGGGCATGGCTACACTGGCAGCAGCGGGAGCACGGCAGCAGTAAGCTGGGGGCTCCCACAGATGCCACTGGTACCATCAGCAGTGGGAGTGGAGTCGGGGGGAGGGGCAATTGCCTACCAGGGGTTGGCAACCACCCACAGGTGCTGCCAGCAGCAGCCAGCAGCAATCATGGGCCACCCACAGACCCACCTTTTTGTAAGGGGCGCATATGCACCAGCATGCATCCCCTATGCATCACCCCGATAAATACTTTGGTAGAAATTTCCCTTAGCCAGTAAAACTATTTTAAAAACCCCTAAAAATAGAAATGCTTAATAGTAATGGTCAGTATACAACAATTTAAGATCTAATCTACCCACAGATTAAGATCACATTTCCTGTGTAAAAATACATATTTGCAGAGACCTGACAGAAACAAAAAACTAATTCAAAGAATATGAACACCCTGAGGAAGAAATTTAAAATGTTATTGTACTATATATGCTATTTGCTTGTGGCATGCTCTATTACAGGGGTTGTCAACCAGGAGTACGCCTACCCCTGTGGGTACTTGGGAAGGCCTCAGGGGGTATGCGATGGTAGTTTAAAAGCAGCAGCACAGGGGGTGGGGCTGCTGCTGTGTGCCACTTCCCCATGCCCAGGTACCTCCACTTTTCTGCACTGCCCATAGACAGCAGAAGTGGGGAGATAACAGGGCTTATCCCCCCCACCACAAAAGCAGGGCAGCTGTAGGGCTGCAAGGAGCCCAGCCACAGGTTTCCAGCAGCTGCAGCATGGGTGGGAAGGGGCACATGTACAGCGGTGACAGAGGAAGTGGGTCTAGGGGCATGGGGCTAGGGCAGGCACTTGGGGCAGAGCATGGGACTGAGCCACAAGTGCCTCGTCGAGGGGACATGGCTCCTGCTGCTACATGCACGCCAGGAGGCATGGGAGTGGGGGGGAAGTATGCTCACAGATCTGCACAGGGCAGGGAAGGCTGGGGCCAGTGCTGTACTGGGCTCTTCCTGGGAGGGAGGACACTGCTGGGAGGGGAGCAGCAGAGATAGAAGGGGGCTGCAACCACCCCAAGATTCACCATAACCCATCTGACCCCCCACCCAGAGTGCAGCACACCTGCATCACCACCCCTGCCGAAAGATCCTAGAGCTGCCCCAGCCACAGCGTGCAGCGGCAGCCCATCCTGCCCCATGCAGATCTAGGGACAAACACCTCCCTGTACCTCCCAGGACATGTGCAGCAGCAGCAGCCACCACCCTTCCCTGCACCCCCAGATTTGTTGGTGCAGGGGTGATGCCAGCACTGGGCAATGATCCCAGGCATGGGCAAAGGGATGAGCGCAGCAGGCCCCAACCCTGGCTCAACTCTACTCCCTCCCTACCCCCGTCAGGTCCTAGCCAGCCTCCCTCCCACCCCCCCGACAGACTTTCCCGCAGCCAGCCATAAGCACCCCCCACTGATGCCATACCAGAAGGGGATACAGTCCAGAAAGCGTACACTCCTTAAAAAAGGTGCAGAGGAGAGCCACACGCATGATCAGAGGTCAGGAAAACAGACCTTATGAAAAGAGGCTTAAAGCCATGAGACTCTTCAGCCTGGAAAAGTGCAGCCTCAGGGGCGATCTGGTGGCCACCTATAAGTTTATAAGGGGTGCTCACCAGGATCTAGGAGAATGTCTGTTCACCAGAGCGCCCCAAGGGATGACAAGGTCAAACAGTCACAAACTCTTCCATGACCGTTTCAGGCTGGACATAAGGAAGAACTTCTTTACTGTCCAAGCCCCCAAGGTTTGGAATAGACTGCCACCAGAGATAGTTCAAGCACCTACTTTGAACACCTTCAAGAGACATTTGGATGTTTATCTTGCTGGGATCCTATGATCCCTGCTCACTTCCTGCCCCTGGGGCAGGGGCTGGACTCGATGATCTTCCAAGGTCCCTTCCAGTCCTAATGTCTATGAAATCTATGACATCTAAGGTTGAAAAGCCCTGCTCTATTAATATATGCCTATGCTCTGAGTTAGCTCACAGCTAATCTTTAAAGGAGAAAATCTGCTTATTTCCACAACAAAAAGAAAACCTGGATCCCGGTGTATAACTAACAGTCACTAATATAAAATGACCATCATGAATGCACTATTTTAAAAATCCAATGGGCATCTATACATGTGCTCTGGGGTGGGATAGGGGAGGCCTTTAATTACAGCAGCTCTGAGAGTCACTTTAATTGAAGTGCTTCAAAATTGCAGCAGGGACACTTTAACTGAAGTCTGTTGAACGAGCTTTAGTTAAAGTAGCCCCACCGCTATTTTGAAACACAGGGATGCTGAATACACATGACGTGGAGTGCACTAATTAGTACATTCCAGCAGACTTACAGTATACTTAATCGAGTCTGTTCTGATACATGCCAATTAGCACACATCAGAGCAGAGATCATCACGTGTACAGTACCCAATATGTTCATCCCTCCTTGTCACGTCCCTGTGACAAGGTATTTAGCAGAATTTGCAGATTCACTGAAATCTGACCGGGCCGTGCCATGAGTGCATCTGCTATAACCTTGAAGTTGCAATCTCTAAGCTGTCAACCACACACTTTAACACCCATAGCACCCCAGCCCCCAATACAATGTGAGAAATATATAAGAAAAAACAAGATGTGCCCAACTAAACTATATACTATATTAGTAAAATTTCCTTGTACCTGTTCAATTTCCCGAGCTCTCTCTTGCTCCAGTATTTTCTCTTTCTGTTTTTCAGCTTTGAGTGATGCTACAGATGTGGTTTTCATGGCCATAAAATCAAAGGTCATCCATTCATCTCTCTGTTTCATGCAAAACAAAATAAAACCCATGTTCCATTACATTTAATAGATATATATGGGTTAACTATTAAACTAAGAATTAGAAATATATATTTGCAATATACAATAGAGATTTCACACTTCTAGGTCTTAAAAATAAGTTGTACATAAAACACTATTGTTTGTAATATCTTTAATCATTGCTGGGTTTTTGGTTGTATTTGTGCTGGTCTAAAGACATAGGCAGGCAAGGAGAGAAAAGAAAGAGGAAGATGGGGGGGAGGGAAGAAAAGGCTGTCACAGCATGGGGTCCCCAGGGATGGCCATGACATCCCTAGGGCTCCATGACCGTGCCAATCTTGCCCAACAGGCACCCTTTTTCTCGCCTGCCACGTCTTGTTGGTAGTTATAATAAATAGGGAGGCTGCACTTGAGTTTGTGTTTGAACTCAGTCCTGATGGACCCCACTGTACCTTGTGGGTTCTTGGACCCCTTTTTGGTCCTGCTCAAAATAGGTGCCTCACGGGACATGCTAAGCCTTATGGGCTAGATGCATGGCTCCAAAACCACCCCTTTAACCATGCCCCAAGTCTCGTAGATGGTATTTAAAACGTTGCCTCTCTGGTGCTTTGCTATAGTTCGGCCTCCTGCCATCTCCAGGCTCTCCGCAGCCCTGTCTCTGTACCCACACCGGCGCTGGGCACTGCTCACCCCCTTTGTCACTGTGCTCCCCTGGTGCTGGGGTTCCCACACTATATTGGGCCCCCAAGGAGGCCTCCTCATTCCCCAACAGCCTTAGCCTGGTCCACCAGTTTATTAACAGCAATGAAAATATGAGCCCCTGGGCTATAACATAATACAAGCAGGTCAGGGTGAACTCTGTCCTTTTTAAAAAGTCAAACTTCTCCCCAGCACTAAGTGCTTTGTAGGCCAGGGTACCTGGTAAGCTCCTGGAGCCCCATTAGGCCTACATCAGCATATCAGGCAGCCACCAGCATCCCTGGACAATTCTTCCCAGGAAGCTCCCTCCCCTGGCTACTGCCAAAGAATTAATTCCTGCTGGTCTCAGCCCTGGGTTTTATATGTGCCCAGAGCCTTGCCTTCTTCCAGTCAGCTGACCAGGTGCAGGTGCAGGCGCAGGCTAATTCCTTTGTTAGCCCGCTGCCATAATAACCTGAACCTGTGGGGTTTCTGTCTGGCTCTTACAGCCCTCTCCCTAGGCAGTTTCTGCTCTTAAAGGAGCAGGCACCTTAGTGCCCTGCAACAGGGTACAATATCAGATCTGGCAGGTACCTGGTGAATCAGATGTCAGGCAGGTTTGTAACGTGTCATAAATCCAATGTCTATATTGACTCCATCCAATAGATTTATGAATCCCACCCTCCTTTTCTACCCCTTGTTTTCCAAATTTGCATCTATTTATTTTTTCACAGACAGGCTATTTTCTACCTTGGAAAACTACTACAGTAGAATCTCCCTTACTTACTTTGGCTTTTACCCCCCTTGCTTCCCACACCTCCACCTACAGTTTTCCTAATTTCCACCTATTTACATTCTCACTGACATCCTGCCACCTTTTTAGCTTCTTTCATTCCTTGGAGTTTCAGAACTGCAGAGACTTCCTATGCCTGAAGAAGGGTGCTTGTGTCCGAAAGCTTGCACAGAACTTTTTTCTAACTACTCAATTGATCTAATAAAAGATATCACATCTACACAAAGAACCTTGCCATCTTTAATCATTAAAATTCATTGCATATTCAGACTTACAAACTTTCTTAACCATTTCAGATGTATATTCTAAGTACCATATATGAACTAGCAAATGTATGGGTGCATGCAAATTTAGAGTTAATACTGGATTACAGATTTCTTTCATCACTGAACATTGTTCAAGGTATACATTTGATCTGAGAGAATGATGTACATGTTAGATAGTTTTAGAAAAAAATGACAATTAATCATTTCTACTACATTTGGCTTTATGATCCCTTGAGTCTAATTTAGCAAGCACAAAATCTGCAATTAGTCATAGGGTACAGTTCTTCACTCTTAGAAACCTACGTAACTTAAATGTGTTCACAAATTAAGAAAATAGATCTGCATGTTCTGTGAACTGTATCCACATCTGCAGGGATAAAACCGCTTTTACAAAAGCAAGGGCTATATGAAAGCCATTTTAAAAATCAGAAGTAGCATCTCAAGAAAAAAAAGTAGCGTAAATAACTTGAAACAGTCAAATCGAAAAACTAGTGGAAACAGGTAACTCCTAACAGGTAGTCATATTCCCCCCGTACTACCACATGCAGAGAACACACAACAGTACAAAGAACGCAAATGCATTTGGAATCATCAAAAGAAAGCACTATGATGCATGATATATGAGACTAATCCATCAAAACAAAAATTTGTAATGCCTCTGTGTATACGCTAGCAACAAAGGGAAAAATATTCTGTTCTTGAAAGCATGAACAAGCATGTAGAACAAAGACAAAATAGTATTAATTTATGATCGTTGATGTTTCAAGCCTCAAACCATAATCTGAAAATGCCACACTCTCAGTTATTTAAAACCAAACCCGCTAGATGACAAGTGGGACAAATCCACACATGTAAAGCAGAAAATACTCTACCTAAAGGAAATTTGGGATAAAGAGAAGAAACAGAAAGGGTTTAAAAGAACCCCACCAATTTGCAACAGTCTAAGTGAGCCTCTGTGAAAGAAATGCTATACAAAATTCAGTGTTCTTCTGGAGTACAAATGCCCATTACCAACAACAGATCTTTGCATTGGGATTGCAACATTCTGCTGTTCCAAAAATAGTTGTAAAGAACATTTGTGACTCAGAGGCCTTCATGAAATCAACTCCCTTTAAAAAAAGAAGTATAAAACCCCCTAAAACATATTATCATCTTTAAGTCATTAGAACGTGTCAAGGAAAAAGTTATGTAATCATTCTACTAATCCTTAGGGAGTCCAGAAATTGGAAAAATCCTCAAAATATCACCACCTGAACTCCCAATATGACAATCAACTAGTATATCAATTCAGAGTCCACCTAGAATTTTGGCAAGGAAGCAAATGACCTTGGCTAAAGCAGAAATCTAAAAAATATGCCTTACAATTTGTAAGTAAAGAATAGACCTGCCCAATGTAGAATTTATTCAGTCACCTGTATTGTCTATTGAGCAGCCAAAAGAAAGAAGAAACATAAATGTAGAAATGCTATAGGACACTAGGGAGGTACAGGGTATGCAGGGGACACAAGAGGGAGGGAAAGGTAGAAAATGGTGCTAGTAGCTAGGGGTGGAGCTCATGATATACCATAGCAGCACAAAATATAAGATTTTTGAACAGCATAAATCTGATTTATTACCTGGAATAGCAGTGGGTGACGAGAGCTATAGCATTAAGCCTATACTCGGAGGAATTCATTTAAGACCTGGAAAATCAGACCGTGGCCTCACCCTCCCTGACTACCCAGCCCCTCACTCCTTTCCTCCCTACCCCTGCCATGCTCCCTGTGTTCCCTGCCCCCATGCCCCTAGTCCCTTCTCCCTGTCCTACCTCTGGTGCCTGCTCCCTTGCCCCCTTGTGCCTGTGTCAGGCACAGGGGAGCAAGGGAGCAGGCACCAGGGGCAGGACAGGCAGCAAGAGTCAGGCATAGGCACAGGAGGAAAAAGGACAAGAGGTATGGGGGCAAAGAGCATAAGGCACATGGGGAACAAGGGGTGAGGGGGCAGGCACAGAGGGCAAGGCCAAGGGTCTGCCACCCCTGCCTCCACTGCTTTCCCTACCACAGCACTCAGGGGACAGAGTTCAGATGATCTTCCACTAATTTGATTCTGTACATGGAAAAATAGAACAATTATTTATCTTCTATATAATCTAATTTTTGAGGGTGGTTGTCTTAAATTCAAAAGCCTCTTGGATTCAGGTATGTATGGTACAGGGCTGCTTACCTGTAAGGCAGGATTTTCTGAAGTATCCAACTGCTCTGTACTGATTTTCCAGGTCTTTTCTGTACTAGATGACTGTGATGCATTCGACTCAACCCAATCAAATGAAGAACCCTAAGAATAATAGTGTGGTTAGTTGAGGAAAAATAAAGTGTTATCAGCAAATGAAAAACAAATCTTATGAAGCCATTATAAATTGATCAAAAATACACTATTGCCAAGAAAAATGTACTGAAGTGAATTAGTTGATGTAACCATATCAAATAACAAGTAAGTTTCCCCCTACGACATTACAGAAGTTGAAAAATATTATGTTTTAATGCAAAGAGAACTATAAGGCAGTTCACTAAAGCGTCGAAGCTGCTCTAGTAATGCTTGGAAACAAACAAGAAACACCTGCTTCTGGTTTTATGGAACTACAATAGAAATAAATGTAATTTTGAAATCAGTGAACAAAACATTTCTGTGTTCTTTTTCAAGACTTGCAGGTACTAAAGTAGATAGTTTACATCCTACATCTACTGTGTACATTTTAATAGTCTCATTATCACATTTGTATCATCCTTGTCACATTGAAAGGGTAAATGTGTCTGAGAGAGAAAGAGTTTTCTAGAGTGCAGAGATTTTGCTCTTGTACCAATTGCCTCTGCTGATAACTTTCTCTGCTATTTATAGAAACCTGTCATGGGAACAGGAGACTTTGGATCAAAGGTATTAGTCAGGAGTGTGCTGCATCTTGGGACTTAGTGATGCAATCTGTGGCTTTTGATGCTTCCCACAGGAAACATAGGAACAATTTGTGATTACAGTTATTACCCATAGGTCAAGAGAAAAAAAAAAGAAGGAAAACCACATGGCTCAACTTCAGATATTTGCTCCTGCAAAAAGAGTTTAATTCTACTGAACACTCACTCATTTCAAGAACAGAAATCTTGTAAAACTATTAGTTTCTTAGGCCCCTGGTACACATTACACTGAAGATGTGATTAACTAGTGAATTGCATCTTAAGTTATTACCTAGCCACACATTAATACAATTACGAACTCTGGATCAGCTGGGGACAACCAACTGCAGAAGCACGGAGTGCATTCCCATGGCTGGGTGTCCGGGTCAGCTGATGGGGCTCCCAGCCATAGGAGTGCATGTTGCATATCTGTAGCTGAGAGCTCCATCAGCTAACAGGCCCCTACCCATGGGAGCTTGTTACTTGCCAATGTAGAGGGAACCTGGACTGCCCCTGAACTAGCAAAAAAAATGTAATGGGATCTGATGCTGGATCCCATAATCATGCCTCTTGACATGCATGTGCGGCATGGTAGGAAGCATGATTGCGGGGATCCCACAACAGATCCCACCATGCCTTCACTGCATGTCTGCTAGGGACCTTACAGTTACAGGTAGCACTACACAATGAAAAGAAGAAATTCAAATGATGACACCTTTTAAATTAATGAAATTTTATAGCAGCAGAACTATTACTGTTAACATGTAATGCCATTCTTCAGCAAAAATAAATAACAAGCCTCAATGTTAGTGATAACTTCTTTCCATGCATGCTAGATATAAAAGCTTTTTGTTTCTTTTTTTGAAATAAGCCTCTCAAGCTAGTACCTTAAGTTTATTACTTACTGAAGAGCTATCAGATGACTCATCTTTTTTTTCGATTTTTTGCTTTTTGCTTTTCTTCTCTTTTTTAGGTTTTCTTGAATGTTTATCCTTTTTTTGCTTTTTCTTCACAGAATGTTCCTGCATAAGCCAAGCATTTATGAGATAAACCAAACTAAAAAGTATAAGACCAATGTCTACCTATCAAATCACATTACAAAAATCAACTGTGCACATAACTGGCCATTGCTGCATACTTTTATCATATTCCTTCTCACATTCCTTCTAACTGTCTCTCACAAAGATAGGGAATGTTTTTCAGAACATATTCCTCAACATTGGAAACTTTTTTTCTGAACATATAATCAAAGCAGAATAATTATACCTAAAGACGCACTTAGTTTATTCTAACTTCAACTATATTTTCTTTGTGAATCATTGCATCTGCACAGCTCTTTGCTTTTTGTGGTGGAGGGTATGGGTGGGTGGGTACTCTAGGTGCATGTGTGTGGGTGGGTGGATGTGTGTATATGGGGTGTAGGGGAGAGCGTGGGGGTGAGTGTGGATGCGGGTGGGTATGGGCGGTTTGTGGGAGGCTGTGGAGTGTGTGGAGGGGAAGGGGTATATGTGACTGGTGTGTGCACCTAGCAGTGAGCAGGGCTCCCCCCAGAGGCACAGAAGGGTTTGTGGGGCTGGGGAGGGGTGTGAGGTTTGTGGAGGGTGTGAGTGGGTGCAGTGTTTGTGTGGTGTGTAATTGCGTGTGGTTGTGTGGGGGAGGGTTTCTTGGTATGGTAGTGTGTATGGGAGCCCCCCAAAGCTGGTCAGCCCCCCACCCTGCAACAGCCCAGAGCCCACACACCCTGCAGCAGATCCCCACCACTGCCAACAGCAAACAGTCCCAGTGTGCCCTGCACCTGCTCCAGACTCACCCCTACCAGAGTGGATCAGCCAGAATAAGCACATCAGCCAGAACCCAGGCAAAGCCCCGACACAGCCTCCCCTGCACCTGCTTGGCACCACCGAACCGTGGAACATCCTGCCACCCCAGGCACACAGTGGGTCTGGGGTGGCTCTGCAGCTGAACTGCCTTTTTAGGCAGCAGTGGCTCCTTCCGGCTACTGCCACTAGTGGCCCCAGCCCCACAGTACCAGCAGGGACCCACACTGCACAGCCCTGACCCTGTGCACCCTGCGCTCGTCCACCCAGGCTCACCAGCAGCAGCGCAGAACAAAAGATGTTGCTCAGTGCAGGGGGAAACCAACCCCTACCCATCCACCTACCAGTGGTTCCTGCTGCGGCCTCCTAGAGCCTAGAGCTGCGTCTGCTCTGCACCACACTGCTATCGCTGGGCAACCCAGAGGCGGTGGTGACGGTGGCAGAGATGCAGCCCAGTCTGGCGCAGTGTGGGCTCTGGGTGGCTGCAACCTGAATGACTAGCAGTAAGAGGAGAAGGGGCTGCTTTTCTCCTGCACTGAGCAAACTTTTGTCCCATTCCACCACTGCTGAGCCTGGGCAGGCAAGCTGAGAGCAGGTGTGCAGTACACAGGGT
This sequence comes from Crocodylus porosus, assembly GCF_001723895.1. Lineage (NCBI taxonomy): Eukaryota > Metazoa > Chordata > Crocodylia > Crocodylidae > Crocodylus > Crocodylus porosus. Next base: position 175,459,631 of record NW_017728906.1, on the reverse strand, counting down.
CAGGGCTGTGCAACACGGGTCCCCGCTGGTACCACAGGGCTGGGGGGAGCAGCAGCAGCTGGAAGGAGCTGCTGCTGCCTGAGGTGTCTAGAAAGGCAGTTTAACTGTGGAGCTGCCTCAGCCCCACTGTGTGCGCAGGGAGCAGCAGGATGCAGCATGGCTGGATGGTGCCTGGGCCAGGTGGGATCGAGGGACCTGCCACAAGCCGGATCTGGCCTACAGGCCTATTTTGCCCGCCTCTGAGCTAGACTGTTCTCAGGGGTGGCAGATGACAGAACAAGGAGCAATGGTCTCAAGTTGCAGCAAGGGAAGTTTAGGTTAGATATTAACTCTTTCAGTAGGAAAATAGTAAAGAACTGGAACAGGTTACCCAGGGAGGTGGTGGAATCTCTGTCACTGGAGGTTTTCAAGATCCAGCTAAACAAGCCTTGGCTGGGGTGGTCTAGTTGAGGATGGTCCTACTTTGAGCAGGGGGTTGGACTAGATGACCTCCAGAGGTCCCTTCCAACCCTCATTTTCTATGACTCCTGCTATATTGTGCAAAGCCTCCTAGAAATTCTGAGATTTGGGGTCAAGCTAGTCAACTCTGAGGATTTTTCTTCTGGCTTCCCATAATTCCTTGATGTTTTGTAAACCAGCAACATTTTCAAATTACTATCAGGAAGCATGAAGAGAATACTGCTAAGTGCCACAATCCTGACAATCATTAATATATATAGACTATTCCAGAAGTACTGATGGTCACATGACCAGATGACACTGGATGGCAGCGCCAGTGATCCCCCAGTGATATAGGTAAAGGATGAGGTCAAGTAGTTATTTCTGCAAGACATTTTCCTGAAGCGAATTCTCTTGCTAGACTGCAACTTTTGAGCTCAGTAAACTATTACCAGCTGGCAGGAAAAAGAAGAGCAATACTATGGCAGCAGAACTTCAGGAATGACAAAAGGCCACTTGTCTGGAAACCAAGATGTAAGTTTTCCTGAATAACTAGATAACAGAAAGGAGTTTTATTAACTGTATGTAAATAGCTGCAGGATAATGGTGCAGCATATACTTAGGAGAATGAAAGAAAGGTGCAGGCTCCTTGTGAGCCATGTATACCTCACTATGTAGTAACTGTTTGCTAAGTTTTGCACGACATCTGCAAGAGCAGAGAGAATATTTTTCCAAGGCTGAGACAGGACCACAGATTCCCTGATGTTCAAACAGCCAGGAAAAATACTTTCCATTTGGTAAGAAAAACCCAGGGTCAAGGTGCACAGTCCTCCTGCTCTGAAGCCAGAGAAAGCAGACGGAGAATTTATATTTTCTAACCAAGCGAAGATTTGTGTAGACATCTGAATGGGAATTGATGTTTAGGGGGAGATGTCCCTCAAATTTCACAGCCAGGTTTTTCCATAATAAAAATCACCATCAAGTCAAAGTAGAAATATAAACTAAAGCCCAGACAGAACATATCTAAAGTGCTACACGCATCTGTTCTGGCTGGTCTCAAAAACATGAATAGATGGGGATGGGGGTCAGTCCTGGAGCTGGTGTGCCAAGGGAAGGGTCTTACTTTTGGAGGACTGAAAGTGAGCTCTGTGCATTGCACTCCCCCCCATTACCGTGCGTTTTCTTCAGGGCTCAGGACATGAAATGATTTGCAGGGGGAGGGGAGCTAGTCATAAATACAGCCCCAGGCTGTCACCAACATAACTATTTGATTCTTCACTGTTTTCAGCAGCCTTTCCTGCACACTTTTTCCTGTGTCCAGCCACTCCTTTTCTACATTCAATGGTCCCGGGACAGCTTCTCTCTATAGTGAAAGAAACATTCTGCAGACGTTCATTTACAAGTCAACAAATATTTCCTTACCCACCTTCTTTTGCTTCTCTCAAAGTTTGCAGTTCTTCAGCAGCTGATAAAATTTATGTCCACAAAGATCAAGATGCTTTAAGTGTTGCAGGAACAGAGAGACAGCACAAGTACTTATGGTCTCAATACTTGTCTCTATGCCAGCAACAGTAAAAATACTACTTTTCTCCATTTTGAAATACCATTACCATCCGCACTTCCCAGTCTGGGGCATGCTTGGAGAGATGATAAGTTCCATCTCACTTACCTTCCTATAGGTTTCTGGTGGGCCAAGACTATGCCAGGAGGGAATAACAGGGACTGTAAAGTGGCTGTGTACTTCTACTGGCTGCAGGATAGTCAGGCTGTAGTTGGTGCCTTTGAAAATTAGAAATGTACCCTCATTGTTGCATATCTTACTGAATACTACAAACAACATACGTCTCAGCCACTATTTTTATATGGAAGAAATTAAGAGTCAAACTGAGCTAAAGAAATGCTTATCTGGCCCACTACTCCATATTATATTTCTATTTAGATTTTGCCAATGTTAGTCCCAAGGCATAGACTCTCAAGAGATTCCTTTCTAAAATAACTTTCAAAGGCTGCAAATCTTTTGGTTTCCAGACAATAATGGAAAGCTAACAGGCAAACCCAATCATTTACTTCTCCATCACCTTTTCCAGTTCCTCCACCCGTTTATTCACATCATCCAGCATCCATGTGTCCTCACCACGCAGTCGCTTGAGTTCTTTGCATCTCTCTTCTTTCTCGTAATCCGCTTTGGCCTAAACAGAATTTAGGGTCAAGAAAGGGTGGAAATTAAGATGAATAACAGGTTTTCGCCATAACACACCTCAAGTATCCCAAACCAAAAACAAAGCACCATATACGCTGAAACCTGGGTAGAATGCCATATTCTCATATTATGCTATATTGCTGCAGAAGCACTTCTACAAAGTTGCTTACTGCTAAGAAAAATAGACCTTTTCAAAGACAAGATGTAGCATAAATCTGAACATATCTGACGACCTAAGCCTTATCCTGTATGTCACCCCATTTCACCTTTTCATTATGAGTATTATCCAGAACAAGCTTCAGAGAGAAACCTTTTAGAGTCGAACCTTTACTATTTAAAGCTATTTTGCAAGAATTAGACCAAAAAGCAAAAGACTAATTTGATCTCCAGGTCTCCCCAAACTTCACCCCCCACCTTTGTTTTTCCTTTTTTAATTAAAATACAATTTCTTCAGAAACCAATAAAATATACAGTAGTGTAATCAGCACAGAGGCCCAATATAAATCATGAGATTACATGACCAGCTCAAAGTCCCCCCCTTTTGCTTCAGGCTATTAACCTAAGTCAGATATTAATTCTCCATACAGAACCATGAGTTGAAATAGTCACACGGATCATTACAAAATTAATTATGCTGCCTTCCATGGGCCAGTTTCTTTTTCTGACATAACCCAAAATGAAAATGCAGCATTACCTACTTGAATTATTTTAGACATGTGTTGACAACCTTTTCAGGCTGAAAATTAGATTGACCTGATCTCATGGAATCACAAGGAACCTCTAGGATGCCTTAAGTACAAAAAGAAAGCAGATGGGCAATAGAAAAATGGCCAGGTCACCAAGGAAATATACCAGGAAACAGCAAGAGCCTGCAGGGACAGACATCATAGTTTCATAGTTTCTAGGGCTGGAAGGGACCTGAGCAGATCATCTAGTCCAACCCCCCGCCATGGCAGGAAAGAGTACTGGTGTTAAACGACCCCAGCAAGATGTTCATCCAGCCTCCTCTTAAACACTCCCAGGGTAGGAGCAAGCACCACTTCTCTTGGAAGTTGGTTCCAGATCGTAGCTGCCCTGACCATGAAGTAGTGCCTCCTGATATCTAGCCTAAACCTACTCTCTGCCAGCTTGTGACTGTTATTCCTGGTCACTCCTGGCGGTGCTCGGGGGAACAGTGCCTGC
>NW_017728906.1:175442658-175455711 GCF_001723895.1 Crocodylus porosus | reverse complement strand
GGGAGGGCACATGGCAGGAAGGCAGCCAAGCAAGGCGCATGCAGGTATGGGGGTGGAAATGAATTGAAGACTAACTTCCTCTAAGTAGATTCTGTCCATGGAAACTTACAACAAATTAATAAGTTTCCATTAATAGAATCTAATTATTGAGGGGGTATCTTAAATTTGAAGTCACCCTGAACTCAAGTAAGTATGGTAAGCTGCAACCAGATAGCTAACAAAGAATATATGCATAAGGAAGAGGACAAGCTGAGGGATGAGGTAACTAAAGAGACAGTCAGAGAGCTTTTGATGGGTCTGAATTAATTCAAATCAGCAGGGCCTAAGGAACTTCATACCAGGGTCCTGAAGGAACTGGCAGAGGTGATGTCAGAGACCTTGGCAATGATCTTCATGAAGTCACGGGAGATGGGCAAGGTACCAGAGGACTGGAAAAAGGCCAGTGTAATGCCGATCTTTAAAAAAGGCAAAAAGGAGGACCTAGGAAACTACAGACCAGCTACCCTCACCTCAATACCAGAAAGTTACTGGAGCATATCCTAAGGAAGTCCATTTGCAAGAATCTGGAGAAAGAAAGGCTTATTACCAGGGAACATGGTTTTCTCTGATTTAAAAAACTCCCCAACTTTTAGTTAAAAAGTAACCACAAATCCACATTTTTCCATAATTAAAATGAAACACCACTATACCAAAAAGGTATAGCACTAGCTATTAACTTCAGTGACAGTGACCATGAAATAACAGAGTTCAAGATCCTAAGGAGAGGAAGGAAGGAAAGCAGCAAAACAGACTTCATGGACTTCAGAAAAACTGACTTCAACAAATTGACTTTGTGGTCAGGATACCTATGGTAAGCAAGTCTGTGGGGAAATGGAGTCCAGGAGAGCTGGCTGTACTTTAAGGAGGCCCTTTTCAGGGGACAGGAATAAGTTACCCTGATGAGACAGAAGAATGTGAAATGCAAAAGGAGACCAGCCTGGCTAGCCAGAAATCTCTTCACTGAGTCTAAACTAAAAAAAACTACAAAAAGTGGAAATGTAGTTATAGTACTATGAAAGAGTTCAACATATTGCATGGGCATGCTAGGAAGACAAAGGAATTTTTGAGATGCAGCTGCCAATGGACATAATAGCCAAAGAAAAATATAAGTTCTAATAGTTTCTTCCCGCACCCCAATGGATTGTCCTACGCACCCCCTGGGGTACGCGCACCCCGCTTTGCCACTTTCATTCCATAAGGCAGTGGTCTCCAATCTGGCTATGGATGATGCTGAGAAGGCTGAATGCCTTTTTTATTTCAGTCTTTACAAGTAAGGGCAGCTACCAGATGACGAGTGTAGCTAGAAGCAAAGATAGGGAAGAAGACAAACAGTCCAGAGTTGGAGAAGAACAGATTAGGGACTGCTTAGAGAAGCTAGCTATTTCAAGTTAGCAGGGCCAGATAGGATGCACCGTAGGATACTGAAAGATTCAGACGAAGTAAATTTCAAAGCCACTGGCTATCCTTTTTGAGAATTCATAGAAGTTGGGTGAAGTCCCAGATGACTGAAAAATGGCAAATTATAGTGCTCATCTTGAAGAAAGGGAAAAAGGAGAATCCAGAGAATTACTGACCAGTCAACCTGACCTCAATATCCGGAAAGCTCATGGAGCAGGTCCCTCAAGAAATCTATTGTGAAGCACCTAGCGAAGAACAAGGAGATCAGGAACAGCTAGCATGAGCAAGTCATGTTTGACCAACCTCATTTCCTTCTACAATAAGGAGAGAGAATCTGTGGATGGGCAGAAAGCACTAGATGTGATATACTTTGTCTTTAGCAGAGTTTTTTGACACTGTATCCCATAACATTCTCATTTACAAGCTAAGGAAATACAGACTGGACAAAAGTACTGTAAGGGGGATATACAACTGGTTGTACCAATAGTCCTTAGTGACTCATTGTGTAATTGGTGTCAAATGGAGTCCCTCAATCCAGTATTGTTCAACATCTTCATTAATGATCTGGATGATGACATTGAGTGCACGTGCAGCAAATCTGTGGATAACACAACGTTGGGTAGAGTTGAAGATGCTCTGGATGGCACGGCTAGCATCCAGAATGACCTGGACAGACTGGAAAACCAGTTCACAATCATTAAATAAGATTCAACAATGACAAATACGAAGTTCTGCACTTGGGCCACATGCACAAATACAGACTGCAGAACAACTGGCTAGGCTTCAATACCACACAGGAGGACTTGGGGTTACAGAAAACCATAAGTTAATATGAGCCAACAGTGCACTCTTGTTACAAAAAGAGCATACAGTAGGCTGGGACGTATTAACAGAAGTGTGACTTGCAAATAGAGGGGAGTTATTCTCCTGCTCTGTTCTCCACTGATGATAACAAACTTAGACATAGTACTTCAGGATGCGAGTCCCACACTTCAAGAAGGATGTGGACAGACTAGAAAGAGTCTAGCACAGAATTAAAAAAAATACTTAAGGGTCTGGGAAGCAAGATTTATGAGGAAATGTTAGAAGGACTAGGATTATTGTCTGCAGAAGAGAAGACTGAGGAAATGGGGATTTGAGAACAGTCTTCAAATACCTGAAGGACAATTACAGAGAGGACAGCGGTGGCCTTTTCTCTTTGACCGTGGAGGAAGACTAGGAGCAATGCCCTCAAGATGCAGCAGAGGAAATTTAGATTGGAGCTTAGGAAGGATCTGAAAGTGATCAAGCACTGGAATAGGCTACCAGCAAAAACTGTTGGATCTCCAGGCCTGTTCCCTATCTTCTGAACTTCACATATGGAATGCTGGCCATTATGCTTTCAAGTAAGGGTGACTTGTAAAGCTCTTTCCCCACAATAGACCTTTCCTCAACCACACAAATCAATACAGGAAGATGAAAACTTGTCCCCCTTTCAACTCAAGGGGCTGAGCATTTAAAAAAAAAAAAAGAAAAAAAGAGAGAGATGGACAACACAGGTTAAGTTCCTTGGACTCTGTATTTATTTCACACTTCTAAATGTCTAGTTAGTTGGGTAATGAACCATTAACAAGAGTTCAATGGTGCAGTGGACATTAGTTTAGCTTTTTAAAATGAGCATTGTAAATTTTTTTTTTTTTTTTTTTAAATAAAACAGCAGTTTTACGTGTTTTTACAGAGGAAATCAACCTTCTCATCTCGCCTTTTATCAGCTATTTAAATAGCACTGTAGATATGAAATAAAACTTAACACTTAAGAACTATTTATTCTCCCCTTGGTCTAAACTTAATAAAACGTAAAATGGCCAAAAGCTGCAAAACAAAAAAGTTTTCAACTGCTTCTATACAGCTCCAGTGAGGTGTTGAAATAGTTTATGACCTGTTTTCATCACTGGAACAAAGTAAGAGCAGCATACACTTGAATCTGTTCCCCTGAAACACTTGAAAAAATGAATTTTAGGTAAACCAGTTCAGAAGACATGTTTCTCTAATTACTTGAACTGTGTATACTCACCAGATCATACCACAAAGGAAATCACACTATTTTAATTGTACTTACAAGAGTAAAATATATGTCAATTGTACGATATTATTCTTCAGTCTACTTGCCATGATCTGACATTTTCACCAACTGCATTTATGAGCTGTGAACAACTGTTTATAAATGTTTGTACATTTTATAATACCATCCATTTATCAATTAAGTTTCAGGGCCACGAGGGTCAGCAGAAGGGGCACATTCATAATCAAAACACACTGATGATGCATAAATCAGAAGACTTTCATCACTTAAAAAAATAAAAATAAATCAAACACTGATTTTTTAATCCAGGGTTTTTTCTCAAAAACATGTTTTAATTTGAAATGGGTGACTTGGAACAACAGGGGAGGCCTCATCATCCTTCCTAAGAAGCAGGCAATCGCCTACTTATCTCAGGTGTCTGTACACAACCGCACAGAGCCTGGGAAACAAGCAGGAAAAACTGGAAATCCTCACACAGTTGTGGCAATATGATGTGATTGGAATAACAGAGACTTGGTGAGATAGTCTGCATGACTGAAGTGCTGTCATGGATGGGTATAAACAGTTCAGGAAGGACAGGCAGGGAAGAGGAGGAGGAGGGGCTGCACTTTATGTAAAAGAGCCATATGATTGCTCAGAGCTCCAGTATGAAACTGGAGATAGGCCTCTTGAAAGTCTCTGGGTCAAGGTTAAAGGGAAGAGCAACAAGGGTGATGTCCTGGTGGGTATCTCCTATAGACCACCAGACCAAGAAGATGAGGCTTTCTTCAAACATCTAGCAGAAGTTTCCAGTCACAGGCCCTGCTTCTCGTGGGGCACTTCAATCACCGACATCTACTGGTAGGGCAATACAGCAGTGCACAGGCAATACAGAACGTTTTTCAAGAGAGTGTTGGGGACAACTTCCCAGTGCAAGAACTGGAGTGGCCAACTAAGGGTCATGCTCTTCTTGATCTGCTACTCAGAGAAATCGAGGGGGAATGCCAAAGTAGATGGCAACTTGGGCAGCAGCAACCTTGAAGTGACTGAGTCCAAGATCCTGAGGAAAGGAAGGAAGGAAGGAAAGTAACAGAGTAAAGACCCTGGACTTCAGAAAAGCAGACTTCGACTCACTCAGGGAACTGATGGGTAGGATCCCTTGGGAGGCCACGCTGAGGGGGAAATGAGTCCAGGAAACCTGGCTGTATTTTATCAAAACCTTACTGAGGATGCAGGAATGAACTATCCAGATGCACAGGAATACTAGTAAGTATAGCAGAAGACTAGCTTGGCTTAGCAGGGAACTCTTCAGTGAGCTAAAACACAAAAAGGAAGCTTACAAGAAGTGCAAACTTGGACAAAACAGGAGGGTGGAGTATAAGAGCATTGCTCCAGCATGCAAGGATGAAATCAGGAAGTCCAAAGCACAACTGGAGTTGCAGCTAGCAAGGGACATGAAGGGAAACAAGAAGGGTTTCAACAACCATGTCAGCATCAAGAGGAAGATAAGGGAAAACGTGGGTTCCTTACTGAATGGAGAAGGCAACTGAGTGACAGATGATGAGGAAAAGGCTAGGACCTGGATGACTGGAAAAGAGCCCATATAGTGCCCATCTTTAAGAAAAGGAAGAAGGCAGATACAGAGAACTACAGACCGGACAGCCTCACAACAGTCCCTGGAAAAATTATGGATCAGGTCCGCAAGGAATTCATTTCTCCCACAACATTTTTGCAAGCAAGCTAAGGGGGACAGAAAACTGGCTGGATCATCAGGCTCAAAAGGGGAGTAAATCAAAGGCTCGATGTCTATTTGGCAGCAGGTATCACATGGAGTGCCCCAGGGGTCAGTCTTGGGGCCAGTTTTGTTCAATATTTTCATCAATGACCTGGATAGAGTGCACCTTCATCAAGTTTGAAGATGGCACCAAACTTGGAAGAGTAGCAGATACACTGGAGAACAGGGCTAGGACTCAGAGAGACCTCAACAGATTGGAGAATTGGACTAAAATAAATCTCATGAGGTTCAATAAGGACAAGTGCAAAGTCCCGCACGTGGGACAGAACAATCCCATGCACCAGTACAGGCTGGGGGCTGACTGGGTAAACAGCAGCTCTGCAGAAAAGGACTTGGGGGTTTCAGTGGACAAGCTAAACACGAGCCAACAGTGCCCTTGTTGTGAAGCTGGCTAATGGCATACTGGCCTGCATTGGTAGAAGTGTTGCCAGCATATTGAGGGAAGTGATTACCTCCCTCTATTCAGCACTGGTGAGGCCACATCTGGAGTACTGCGTTCTACAGAAAGGATGTGGACAAATTGGAGAGAGTTCAGCAGAGCACAACAAAAACAGGTAGGAGGCTGGGGCACATGGCTTTCAAAGAGAGGCTGAGGAAACTGGTCTTATTTAGTCTGCAGCAAAGAAGACTGAGGGGGATTTAATAGCAGCCTTTAACTACCTGAAGGGGGTTCCAAAGAGGATGGAGCTAAACTGTGGTGGCAGATGACAGAACAAGGAGTAGGCTGCAGCAAGAGAAGTTTAGGTTAGATATTAGGAAAAACTCCCTCACAAGGAAGGTAGTAAAGCACTGGAACAGGTTACTCAAAGATTTTGGAATCTCCATCCCTGGAGGTTTTTAAGACCCGGCTACACAAAGTCCTGGCATGAATCATACAGGGGGTAGTCCTGCTCTGAGCAGTGGTTGGAATTGACGACCTCCTGAGGTCCCTTCCAACCTTAAGTTTCTATGAGTCTATGACTAGAGACAGACACATGCAGGAACAGGAGACAAGGTTTATCTGAAATTCCATATCTTAATCCAAGGGAATTAGTCGCACCATTATTCTTGCCCAATATAAAAGACACAAAAGTCTGGGGATTTATTTATAGGAGAAAAAAATCCATTTTGTCCTTATATCATAGATTTAACACCAGGCAAGCAAGCTAGCAGCTATAATCTCTGAACCTTTCCATCTTCAGAAAATTTACCTAGCTCCCTCTATCGCTAAATTAAAACGTTCACTTACTTTAGTCAGTGGAAGTTTTTCCCCTTATTTCAACCACCCCTATGAATTATGAAAAGCAATTTTACCTAAGCTACTTCCTGTAAGCTTCAGACATTGACCTCCTTTCCTACTTGCCTATTATAATTGCATAGTTTACTCACACTGATCTATTTTTCTACCCTTTCTGTATTTTATAATAAAATCCCCTGACAGCCTATTTTTCCTATGCTACAAATGCCAACCCTAATAGTTTTGCATCTCAACCCTCAGCAGTTCAAGCATTTTTTTCAAATGAAGGTTCATTAATGCCTTATGATGCCATGAAACAAAATTCACTGATTTCCCTTATCACTTTTCTAAACAAATTCCTATTATCACATGCATTTTAAGTTATTTCTTTGCAATGCCATTTTAAATTTCTTAGCCATAAATATTGTATGTTACATTTAATACCTATTTTTCTCTCAAAGTGTTTTATTAATTCTTAAATTTACACATACATACCACACTAAGAAAGACTACAGACAGCATGCTGAACAACCTACTTCTTATCTTACCTGGAAAAGTTAATTACCCACTTTGCCTTTGTTCCCCTATCTCTTACTGGGCAACGATGATACTTCCATACATCCCAGGGAGAAATTTAATCTTATAATGTCTTTAAAGAGTTTTGAAATCCTTGCTGAAAGGTGCTGTAAAATGGTGAAATTATAGCAGTATTATTATGTTAGTTATTATGTTAGAAAAGTAGTTAATCCAAGGAGATGGAAGTCAATTCCACTGGATCTTTAATCTAAGCAAGAAAGATGGGACTGTAAATTGCGTGCTTTTTTTTTGCAAGTCCAAGAACCAGAAGTTCATATATTCTATTTCAAGTTCTTCCCTCACTGACAGAAGGATCCAGATGGGTGCAGTGGCACAGGGGCACCTCCCTTCTGGATCATACCTCAGGAACAGCAGCAAGAGACTTTTTCCCTTTTTTTGTTTTTTATCATTTAAGTCCCTGAATTAAGTAAGAATTTCCCCCCACCCGTTCTCCTCTGTGCTCAGCAGCAACTCCTCATCCCTCCCCTCCCAGACCCCCCCAGCCACCACTGGCCCCAACTAATCCAGGGAGGAGATGTGAAAAGCTGAGCTCTAGTACAGGTCCTGGCCTGCTCTATATAGGTTATGCGGGAAGCCAGGCTCAGTCTAGCACAGCAGCAGCAGTGGCAGTGGATGGGCTGCCTTTCACTGCCCGATCCCTTCAGGTGTTCCCTGCAAGCCCAGGAGCAGGCTGAAGTATAGCAGGAACAGCTCTGGAGTTCCCCCCTCCCCTGGGTCAGCCAGACACAAGGACAGCAGAAGGCAGAGAGCAGTGGGAGCGGGGAAGGGCATCAGGCAGGGTGTTGGACTAGATAACTTCTGGAGCTCCCCTCCAGCCCTACTTCTCTGTGACTCTAACAAAGGCTCCAACTTCTACAGGACAAAAGAACTAATAATACTAGCTACACAGTTGTCTCTTGCAATTAACTCTACTTTTAGGATTAATTTGAATTTTCCTTTGAAAGTGAAAAAAAGCTACTTCTTGTTAAGTAACACCACAATACAACACTCAAGCTGATTTGTGGGAAAACATAACTGATACAGGCTCACTTAAAAATTTATTTCAGAGTTTGGCTCAGGTTAAAGAATACTAACACACTCATTCATATCATTACAAACTCATTTGATAACAATAAGTTTAGCTTATTTTCCAATAAATATAAAAATATAAGACCACAAAGATCAGACCACTGATAGAACTTCAAATTTCTAAAACAAGTAGTAAATATAACATCGCTTTATTGTTTTAAAAGAGTTAATGAATACATTTCTCTCATGCCTCTTATAAATCTAAACAGATATATAATAAGCCAAATGCACCATTCTACACAGTAGTATATAGACAATTTCATGGTACAGTGTTGTAGGGAGAAGCATAGGGGGTTGTTTCTTAATGTTACACAGATGTATTTTCTACAAATACATTTTCACATTATGGAAAATTGTGATTACAGGTAAGACCTAATTTACCTACATGAAGAGCTATTTTTAGTGATAGTCTTAGGAGGCTTTTTCCTTCCATATGTAGTCATTTGCTATGTATTTAGATTCCACAATTCCTACAGGCTTGGTCCACATGAATGTAAAAAAGGAAAAGAAACTATTTATATGGTCTTTTATGTTTTCAGAAAACTTTTTTACATTGAAAATGTGGTTCATACTTTCTTTATTAAAAAGATGACAGAGTTTTTTCATCCACAGGAATCCCCCAACATAGATCCTTCCCAATCCCCAATTTTCTTTATATTAGAAATCCATGTCTGATTCTGATTTCCTAGGCAGATTCTATTAGTAATTTAAACCTAGAAAGATGAGAGCATCACAATTTCAAACAAGTAAAACCTGTATTTGAGCAGAACAGTAACTGGTGGAAGCAAAGTTCATGTAAAAATCTTTAAAATGTGTGTTTTTGTTTATAACTACTTAAATTAATACTTATATGGCAAAATCCACATGCAGCAGCAACCCAGAGGTAAACATTTAGCCATCTCCCTCTAGATTCATACTACTATGTTCACTTTAGCCATCTTCCTGTATATATGAACTACAATGTTCACCAGACAGGAAGAAGTGTACACTGACCAGTATTTCAAATGAAAGATGATGGCAAAAGATGGATAAATTAGGCTGGTTTTAGAGATCAGTATTATCAAATTATTAAATAGTATTATCAACTATTATTAAATAGTAGACACATTAATCAGACCGTGAAAGACCATCCAGCTCCAGGTGCATTGACACCTCCATAAAACTACCAGCATAAAGACCATGGCATTGCAGAAATTTCATGCTATAGCACAGATGTAAGAACTAATCCACAGATTTTATTATATTGTTTTAGTATTTATTCATAATTATAAAGAACAAGAACACTAGCATTTTGATTACCAAAATATTCTTCCGAAGGTGAATGTTGCAGACTACAGATTAAGAAAGATAACAATTGGGGTGTGACATATCCTACTCACCTCAGCATAATGCTATTTCTGCAGCCAAATTACATTTGATTGGCAATACTATTATCTCAAAGTCGCCGAGAAGGAATCCTGAATCCACCATAGCCACTTGAAACCCAAAGAAAAGCCAGCATCGCCAGCACCACCAGATAAGCGCCACGGGGGCAACATGAGCACACTGCCTGAGGAGCTCTGCCACACACGGGGCTCAGCCCCATGCAGGGCTCCAGATTTGGTGGGCCAGAAGCTACAGCCTGAGCCTCACACTCTGGGGTAGGAGCCACACAACTGAAACTGCTCACCCAGCGCGGCCTTCAAAAATGGCAGCCCCAGCCATGATACAGCCATGAAATCAGGGGCCCCATGTAATCAACCATGAGGGCCCATTAATTTGGTAGGTGTCCCTAGTTATGATATGGAAAAGGAACTGTCATCACTAACCTCAGAAAAAGATTTTTAGCTGCCTTAACAAATGCTTTCTTAAAGCTACTTTGCCCAGTGGAACCAAAAAAAGTCTAAAGTCTACACAGTAGCAAGCAACGTTAGGAAATCTTATCTCCTGGCATTACAGAGTTAATTACAAGCATCTCAAATCTGTTTGTGACTAAGACCAATTTTATTCTGTTTCAGCAAGTGGAAGAAGGGAGGTCAATTCCATTTCAGAAAAATAGAAAGAAAATACTGACATTGCAGCAGGTACATTGCAATGCTTCCATGTGAGAAAATGTTTAACGGATTTTGAATAGGAACGATAATGCAGCAAAAAGAGAAGTTTCCAAAGTTATGCTGGTTTGCATACTTTAAAGGTAGTTCATCCCCTCAGACAAGGTGAGGGGAGGTGAAAAGAAAACATTAACAGGAAAATCTAGTAATTTCAAGAATTTAGAGAATGCAGTGTACTCTTTCAACACATGCTAGCAATCTTCCTATCACAAACTTCTATTTCCAAGTCCTCCCTGCCAGTGGAGTAGCCCAGATGCCTATACCTGCTAACGGTCAGAGTTTTTCCAACACGCAGCAGAATACAACTGACATTTTTCTTGTAAGCTTTAGTGCTGCCTAAAGGGCCCAACAGCATCAAAGCAAAGCAACAAGATATTAAATAACTTACATTTAGCTGCATCTTGGAGGTAGAAAAACAATGCTATAAATATCAGCAGAGGTACCTGTGCTGCATGTTTAAAGAATATTCAATATTAGGGTCTTTTTTTTGTTTTTGGGGGGGTTTTTTGTGTCTAGATTCTGTAGAAATTGACAGCTTTTTCCTCAAGAAAACCTCCTAATCTTCACGACAACAGAATTTGAAAACTCTTGTGCAAGTGATATGCATACTTATTCCAATTCTCTTCATTCCGAATCTCTCCTATTTTCAAATATATTTTGCTTAGTAGGGCTATATCTTCCTTAACATACTCTACTTTTAGAACATTTTTTTAAAACAGGCAAATTCAATACTCTTATCCTCTGAAAAAACAAGAGGAAGATTTCCAGTTAACTCAAATTTGTAGATAAGGGATTTTTCAATGGATTTAAACTCACAGCATGGGAGACAATATCCTATAAAAGCACTGATACAATCTAATTAAACTATTTTCATTGTGGAAAGCACCAGTAAAGAATTACACTATTATCCACTTTAAATTTCAACATAAGGTGACAAAACTGCTCTTGCCTTGTCTCATGCATAATAAGAGCCAAGCCTCTAATAAACAAGTACCTAATTTATTAAGAGTCAAAGTAAAAAATCTAAAAGCAAAACAGAGACTGTCAACTGGGAAATGGCCAGCCCACAGTCTCTTAAGTCTCTCAGTGAAAAGGAGTAAATTCTAAATGCTAATTTAGGATTCATGCAAAGGCAGTACAAGAGAAGAGAGGTTTGGGGTTGATTTTTTAAATATTATTAAGAGCTTGCAAATATGGTTTTATGGTTTCCACCTAGTGGTCAAATGTAGTCATGACGTTTTAAAAAGTTAGTACTGACTTCCCAGATGTACTGTATTCATACAGAATCTGTCTGAAGCTCACAGATTTATCCCAGGGCAGCCTTTGTGATATATCCCATATCATAACTAATACAATTCAGAAGTGACTACCAGATTTTATTTTGTACTGAGACCTTGAAATTATTTTACAGCACTGTTGTGTAAGGAAGCCTCTGCTGCACAGATGAGCAGCATCTGAGATTCTGACACACATGGATGGGCAAAATACAGAAATCTGGGACTTCCAAGGCTGTCTAAATATCAGAGCATTCTAGTGACTGAGAGATCACCACAGCCCACAAATAGAGCTGCACTCAACTTCAAAACTATTTATTTTACATAACATGCAGTTTCTAGTACTAGCTCAATGCCCTACATATTGATTGATTAATTAAATCTAAATTCACTGGGGAGGTTTCTTAATGGACTGGTGCACTTAACACTGTGATACAACTATGTATCATTTTTAAAGTATGAGGTGGTTAGCTGCCTTAGTCTGAAGTGTAACACAACAGGGTGTTACCCTAAAGGTAGATAAACGTTTCATGAGCTTTCTATCTAGATGCTATAATTTCAAACAGAAAGGAAAGGGCTGAGGAAGGAAGAGGGGACACTACTGAAAAAGGTAAAGAGCAGATAAATTAAAATCAACAAGGACAAACAAGGCAGTTAACACATTGAAGGACATGGATGTTAACTTCAGTTGCTAGATCTAAAACCAGATAATGGGATAAGAATTTGTTTAAAACAGAAGTGGGCAAAATACAGCTGGCAGGAGGTATCCAGCCTGCCAACTGATTCATGCAGGTGGGTGGCACCAGCAGCAACTCCAGCCTCTGCTGGCACCATGGGGGATGCTGGGTGGAAGCAGCCCCACCCAGCACCGTGCAAAAGGCCCTGAGCAACCTGTACTTGGGTTACTCCAGCTCTGGCCTCTGCTGGCGCAGTGGCAGATGCTGGGTGGAAGCAGCCTCACTCGCCTGCCTGGCTCCATGCAGCATGCCCTGGGTGAGCCACATGCAGGCCCCAGTGCCCCGCCCGCCTGCAGCTCGGGAGCCCATGGCTTCATTGTTCCCATTGAGTGAATCTCTTTGTTTTTCTTTAACCAAATTTTCAATATACAAGAGTAAGGCTTTATTTTGAGCTATTATGCATTCACCTCTATACACACCACTCAAAAAAACATAAAATCAGGACAAAAATATACATTTTAATACAGTTAAAATATTGAAAAATAAATGTTTGATTGTTAGCACATGATTATTTTTATCTATAAATTTGATAAAATGTCTTCACCATTAATTTTGAGTGTGGTCCTCAGTAGCTTACCAAAACTTATTAAGTGGCCCTCCAGCCAAAATAACTGCCCACCCATGGTCTGAACCATGTTTAATACAATCCTGTCTGCAGATGATTTCTTCTTCTGGAATTTCATATTCAAGTTGTTTTTTAGAAGTTGTGTTTAAGGACAGCTACTCTGAGACCTGGGGAGGTTAAGGCATTCTGCCACAGTTTTTTGCATGAATAGTGTCTTTCTGGACTTTCGGAAG
>NW_017728906.1:175410267-175431512 GCF_001723895.1 Crocodylus porosus | reverse complement strand
CTGTAGCAGGAAGCAAAGCAGAGG
This sequence comes from Crocodylus porosus, assembly GCF_001723895.1. Classification (NCBI taxonomy): domain Eukaryota; kingdom Metazoa; phylum Chordata; order Crocodylia; family Crocodylidae; genus Crocodylus; species Crocodylus porosus. The sequence continues at coordinate 175,431,488 of NW_017728906.1, read as the reverse complement.
AACCTGTGAGTGGTTGCAGGGCACGGGAGGGAGGGTGGGGGAGGAAGTGAGGCTCTTGCTGCTACTTGCACCCCAAGAGGGCTGTAGGCTGTGAGGGCTGTGCCGGGCTCTGCATGCAGGATGAGAGTAGGCTGCCGCTGTAGACTGGGGCCGGCAGTGGCACTGGGTTCTTCCTGGTGCTCAGGGCTGGCGGCAGCCTGCTCTCATCCTGCTGCAGGTCGGGGCCAGTGGCTGCTGGAGGCTGGGGCCAGTAGTGGCACCGGGATCTTTGTAGCATTTGGCAGTGGTGCTGGGAGGGCAGGTTGGGGGTGGGGGACTATGGTGAATTTTGGGGTGGCAGCGGATGCCCTCCCGTCGCTGCGGCCCACCCCAAGCATCAGGAAGAGCCCAGTGCTGCTTCTGGCCCCAGCCTGCAGCGGCCACCGGCCCCAGCCTGCTTTTATCCTACTGTAGGCTGCTACCCACACCGAGTGCTAGAAAGAGCCTGGCGTCACTGCCAGTCTCAGCCTGCTCTTGCACTGGGAAGAGCTTGGTGCCACTGCTGTCCCCAGCCCCTGCTGGAGCCCTGGGAGTGGCTGATGCCAGCTGCTTGCAGCCATTGGACTATGCCGCACCCCTCTCCCCACCCCTTCCATAGCCCCAGCCTCACTCCCTCCCTCCCTCCCTCACCGCCTTGGGAACATATCCGTATTTGTTACATTATAAAATGGGTTTCCTTTATGCAAATTCAGTTTATGCACAGTTTTCCAGAAACGCATCTACTACATAAATTGAGGGAAACTTGTACAATTTTTATTTAATATTCTGTCATTTTGAAAGTATGCTCTTTCTTTTGCAGTTAAGCTGTCTTGGAGAGATTTTCTTGAAGGAGAATAGTGAACAAATTGATGTACAGTGCTATTGAGTATCAAAAAGATTAATACTTCATCAAGATACCATATATTTACTTTTTGTGAATAATTTTAGCTGTTTCTTTACCAGACACTCTTTAAGGAGTCTAGATATATATTTTTTTTAAATTGAAATCTGCAGTGTTCTGCCAAACTTAGGTAAAATTACAGTGTCATGTCTATTAGAGTGTCACTTGGGTAAATTCATATGTTCATAGGCAGGTCTCATGGAATAACTGACAACATATTAACAATTGTTAGAGTGAAGTCTTTGTACAAAAAATATGCAGACAAAATTTGTTTCTGTTACAGTCCCAACTTTCAGAAAGAGAGCTGAACCCCTACTGGAAAGATGGTGGTACAGGCTTGCCACCAGAAGAGGGAGAAGCAGCTTCAGTAAAAAACGGTAAAAAGCGAACTTTAATAATAAAAGTTGATCTGTATATCTTACCTTTATCCAAGTGATTAGAGGTGCACCGATACATTGGTCCATATCATATCAACACTGATAACAGGAAAATTGACATTATTGGTAATAGGCTTTTTTGGCTGATGTAGTTGATAATGTCACTGATAAATGCTGCACAGCCAGGAATGCAACCTTGCATTTTGGAGAGGAGCATCCTGTTGTTTAGTCTGTGGGGGAGGAAAGTGTGTGGGAGAAAGAAAGGGAATGGGGAGGAGCAGATTGAGGCCCCCACAGTGCGGGAGGGCGTGGGGCTGGGGCAGGGGTAGGTGCTGCCCAGCCAGGGCAGGTGTGGGACAGAGCCGCAGGTGGCTTGTCCAAGGGGTGGGGGTGAGCTGCTGCTGCTGCTGCTGTGCACACCCCGGGGTGGGGTGGGACTTGTGGCCCTAGATTTGTGCGCGGTGTGAAGGCAGACTGTCCACTGCGTGCTTGTGGCTGGGGCTGCGCCAGCCTTTTTCTGGTGGTGGGGAGGGAGCACGTGCCTCCTGGGGGTGTGTGCAGTGGCGGGAACTGCTCCGTCCAGGCCTCTGTGCTTCCCGGAGAAGTCGCCTGTGACTCTGTCCTGTGCCCTGCCCCGCCCTGCCTGGGCAGCACGTGCTCCAGCCCCACTCCCTCCCTCATTGTGGCGGCCTCTGTACCCTCCCCCCCACACCCATGCTACTTCCCCACAACAGACTTACTGGCCGGACACTGCTCTCCAAGCTGCCAGGCTGCATATTGGCAGTCAGATTGGTGTTGGCTGATATGGCTGCTTAATAATCGGCAGTTAGTATCAGCCCAAAAAATCTTTATCAGTTCATGCCTACTAGTGATATTTTTTTTTTGTGGTTGTTACAAGTCAGGATAACAGAATACTCAATAATGTACAATAAAGATATGTAAGTAAAAAAAAATAAAAAAAAAATATGGATTTGATGCCAAATAATGGGTTAAAATAAAATCATAGTAAAGTTGTTTGCAGAATATTTCTTGACTGGTTTATGATCTTGAGTGGTTTGACCTTTAGTATCTAAACAGAAATTCACCATTTTGAACTAATTAAAGGAAAGCATGATTCTCCTAGAACATGATAAATTGTTGACATCTCATTTGGTTCCTTTCATTCCATTACACAAATTGCAGTTTTAAGATATTCAGCTACAGAATTTTGTGAGTCACATTTAAATGAAGTACATTATGGATGCATTTTGTGAAAAAAAATATTATTTCTATAACCTTTTCACTTCAATCCTTACCCTAGGGTTATCCTTTCTTGTTTCCATCAAGTGAAGATAGAAAATGCAGTCACAATGTTACGCACCATTTATAAATATGCAAAGTGGCCCCTTGAATCCTGATGGCATGGAGCAGTAGGAGAGCCCTTATATAAGCAGTTATATGGACAGGATTGCCCTGGGATATATTATCCCTGGGAGGTGAAGAGCGGCAGGGTACATGCCTTCAAAATTTTGGGAGATCTGCTAATGTCCCCAGCCAAAAACTATTAGTAACTGATTTCATTTTTGCAGAAAAGGGAGTTTGTCTTGTGTATAAGGCATGTGGCAAAGAACAGAATCAGGAAAGATAATGAAGAAAAGAAAATGAAAATTCATAAATGTATAAAATATACAACTACTCCTGTACTGCTCCATCTTGCAAACATACTGATTATATATAGATATAATAAAATAGGCAAGGTTAAAGGAAGTAAACCATACCATCAAAATACAATTAAATGATATAATCTTATTATTGTAAATATTGCACTTCTACCTTTCCATGGTATGTTGTTCTTGCTCATTGCTTCATATGTAAAAATTAAGTTGTAAGGTCCTCAGAATGGTATGTCCCCCTTACATTTGTTGTACAAATTACCTTGTGTATGAAACACTGATTGTATAAATATCTGTCCCAGGAATACTTGCTTCATTACAGACTAGGTTCTTCGGGTGAATCTGATATCAACTTAATTCTGATATCAACTTAAATAGTTGGAAAAAAATCTTAGCAAGCTTTCAGGTTTAAAAACCCTTTGTGAGGTTGAGGAAGCTTGTGCAGTTAGTATGCCTGACGAAGGGTTTTTAAACCTGAAAGCTTGCTAAGAATTTTTTTTTTCCAACTATTTAAGTTGATTTAATAAAAGATATCAGAGTCACCCAAAGAACCTTGTCTGCCTATGTCCTTAGACCAACATGGCTACAACCTATACCCCTGCTCCATCACGTGCATTCACTGTTCCTCTCAGTTCACATATGACATTTTTAAGCAATGCAAACTCCCTTTCCAGTCAGTCAGTGAAACAGTTTAATTCTGTTTCATCAACTACTGCTGATCTGAATGATTCCTTGTTTTACTTTGTGCGTATACTCTAGGTGCACAGCATCTACATTTATCCTTGTACTTCCATGTACTCCTAACTGCTCTGGTGGAGAAACCAAGAACATTCTCCATCAAAACTCTCATCCTATTTTTGAATTAATCTAATCTGAATTTTGAGAAGAATTATTTGCTGCCAGTATTGACAAAGGTTTTACCTCTGTTTTCTGTTTCACATAGGATAGGATAGGAAAAATGTAAGAAAATGTTGGTTATTTTTTAAAGAAAAAGCTGGAGAATGAAGTACAAGAAGATGAAACCAGAAAGCTGAAGTAATCTATATAAGTGTGTAAGATAGGTCTTGCTGAGCTAAATTGAAGTTCCATGTCCCACACAACATATACCAGAAATATAAAAAAAATTGCATGCAATTTTTTTGTTCTCTAGTTACTGCAGTAGAAGATGGTGGCTTAAGTTGGCTGCAAAAATCATACCAAAGGATGAAAGAGCAGGCTGAAAGAGAGAATCGCAATTTTGAGGAAATTATTACTGAACGTTATGGTGTAAGTATATTTAAATGAAATCTTCTCCTCTTCACAGTTTTTATGCATTTGGAAAAAGTCACTTTCCTGTAAAGGCATAAAGATTTATTGTACTTTCTAAGGTGGGGTGGTCAACCTGTGGCACAAGTACCATAGAAAGTTGCACAGGAAGCTTCACACAGCAGATCAGGGAGGGGACAGGCAACACAATGGTAGATGGGGCAGGGATCAGGAGGCAGAGAAGCGGATCAGGCAGCAGAAAGCAGAGCAGCAAATTGGACAGGGGGAGGGGATTGGAATGGCACTCATGGACAGTGAACGGCTGATTTGTGGAACTCCTGCCAAAAACCTGGACTTCCATTGTTCTAGGGTATATAATGGTGGTTTTGAGAGAAACAGTTCTTGAAACTTCCATCACGTGATGAAAGTGTTAATGCTATCAGATCTTATTTTTAATTATAAGATTTTTTGAGCAATATTTTCCCTCTGTGGGATACAAGAACATCTCGCAAATGTTTTTTCTTTCTTTCTAAGCACAGAATTAGTTGGTATGTTGTGTTAGTCTGAAGGCATCAAGCAGAAGGCAGGGCAGGCTGACATCTTAGAGAGTAACTGGTTCAGGGTGTCATGAGTTTATATAGGCAACACTGCAAGCTTTTATAGGTAACACTCTATTTTGTTAGATGCTTCTGCCTATTTTTATCTCTGGTGAAGTTCTTAAATGACTATCATCATCATAGGATCTGATCACTTTTTCCAAAATTTTAATATATGTGTAACAAAGATTTCTCTCAACTTTTTATGCAGGCATACATACACAGTTCTTAGTGGTGATGCCATATTGCGAGTTGGAACGTTATGTGATAAGTTACGTTTTAATGTGTAGGTTGTTTCCCATTCACTTGTACTCTGCTCAGTCCAGGTTTACCATCAATGTTAAATCTATGAGCAATTGTCAAAACTGATCTTGATTAAAATGCCATTTTCTTCAAAATCATTTGGCAGTAGACCACGATAGTTAGATAATATTTGACATGAGCCACAAACATGATATTTTGATGGAGCAAATGCTGAATCTTTTATGTTTACGTTTCAGTTAGTGATGCTGTCCAAGATTCTAGCTTGCAAATTAGATTTCTGTTTTTCTTAACTATAGAGTATTAGGGGAGAAGTACTGAGGGCAGTTGCTGGAAGCCAGAGTACAAAGAGGCAGAGATTCTGAAGAACTCTTATTACTTTAAATCCATTATCAAGCAACCAGTGATTCTGGGTTTTTTTGTTTGCTGCTTGATTTTTCTATCTGAAATATCACTTAGACTTGCTTGACATTCCCAAAGAATCTTTTGTCATTGATATCATGCCTTCTATCTGTTAATCCTTTGTTGTTCTCTCTGATATGGGCATACCTTTAAAATAACTTATTTTTCCTTTCTTTTTTGTAGTCAGTGGAGATATTTCAGTCAAGAATGGAAGAAGCTGAAAAAGTCGCATCAAAAAAGGAAAATGATAGAAGAGGAAGATGGGGGAAATACGATTATTCAGAGAATGAGCAGAAAAAAAGAGAACGCCAGCTCATAAGAGAAGGACATGATGAAGGTGACATGGATAAGTGTAAGGGATACATAAGAGAGAAATATAAAGTATACTCACAAGAAGACAGAAGTTACAGAAAGGGCAGGTCAAGAGAAGAACAAGAATCTAGACATAGTAGCACAGACTCTGAGTTAAGAGACCGTGTTTCCAAAGCAGCGAAACATTGTGACCAAAAACAAAATCAGGAGAAGAATTCTGCTCTAAATATTTTGAAACATCGATTTTTGAAGCCTTCTGAGGAAAACTGGTCATCTTGTAGTAGGGATAAAGACTATGGTCTGCAGAAGTCCTCTTTCAGACTACCAACTCATAGCTCTTTAAGCAGCAGTTTTCAAAAGCCTGGTGAAGACACTGAAATAAAATCACTTTGGAGGCGAACATGTGAAGATGCTGAGAGATCGGTGTTAGACCAAAAGCCAGTTAAAATGGAAAAAGTTGCTGCTAATCGGGAAGAAGCATCAAAAGGTGAAAGAGAAAAGTCATTGGAAGAAAACCTAAGAAAAATCCCAGAGAAGGAAGATCCACTATCAGAGAACAAAGCATCATGTTCTGGGTACCTTATAATTTATTTTGCTATGTGTCAGTTATGTTGGCAGGGCAGCTTGTAAGAAAAATATATCTATATCCATACTTTGATGAATTGTGATGGTATCAGATGTCTGAACATATTTGAGTCTTCCTAGTTCTTGAAAGAAAAGCCAGGTATGCTGAAAATGAGTTAGCAGGTATTAACATTTTAGAGTCAATGCTAAATTAGCACACCAGCAAGTTGTTAAGCAGTGCGGAGCATACCGGGTTGGTAGGTTCCATCTTTGTGGAAAGACTTAAAACCTATGTAAATACAATTGATTTTTAATGACCATGAATAGGAGTGAAAACACTAAAATCTAGCTGAATTTAAAATTCAGTAGTTTCATTCTGAGTACGTTTACTCAGTGCCACTTTAATTGGAATCAGTCAATATACTTTTTTGATCCAAACACTTGTATTGTGTTGCTAAATGTTGCTAAATAACTACTGCAACCTGAGAAAATCCTGTATTTCAGTATTGTGGGGAGAAATGTGTATTTATATAAATATAGTTTTTGGGGCTTGTTGGGAACCTTCAAGTGAAGGGTGCTATATAAATGTAAAATTGTAGATAGTGTTTGTATTGGACGTTCTAGGAGTTTGACAACAGTTACACAGCTTTTAAGAACATTTTTAATCTCAGAGGCCGCATCCACATGAATGTGGATATTTGTTTCCCTGGGGACAATAAAGAGCGACACATCTTGTGCTGATGCTACTTGTCCTTGGGGATCACCTATGCCACGCACCCTTGGGTGTGTGGCAGGTCACCCTGGGTTGGGTAGGGGAGGCTGAGGCCGGCAGCCTTACTTGGGATTCTGGGGGCCCTTCTGGGGCTGCAGCTCAGAGGCCTCCTGGGGTAATCCTGGGGGCCTTACCTGGGCTCCTGGGGGCTTCCTGGAGTGATTTTTGCCACTCAGAGCTTGCCTGGCAGCCAGAGTGTGACTCTGATTTTGGGCAGTGCTTGTTGCCCCTATGTGCAATGCCCCACTTTTTATTTCTGTACATTTTTTTGACCCAGGGATTCAGGCTCAGAGAACACCTCAATATGTGGTGTATGGTGCCGCAGATGTGTTTGCAGCACCACATACTTCATGGCTGCGCTCGTCTGGACACGGCCAGAGGTTGTATTTACCTCTTCTGAAAATGCATAACTGTGGCCTGTTTTTAAAGAGTTTTAATCTTGAAATACACTTTCTTTTTGAGTCTTTCATATCAAAAGTTGTCATTTTCAAGGCAAAAACAAGCCTTGTTTCAGTTTGTGGTACTTGGTGTATTTTCAGTAGCATTTCCCATGACAGTGCATTACTTTACTTGTACTTTGAACACTGGTTTGCAGTAGAGCTTGCATCTTCCCTTTGTAATAAACTGCAGAATAAAAGTTCATCTCTAATTTAATTTAAACAAGCAAAGCCCACTTGTAAGTGTTTGGAGGTCGTGAATGGCAAAATCACTTGGGGAAGATGAAGGAACAGTATAGCAGGGATAAACTTGCTAGTTTCAACAAGTACAATTTTATGTTAAAGTAATAGATTTTATTCAAACTTAAATGGCAGAAAAATAATTTATTTTAAAGTATATTTTTGTGGACAGTAGAAAAGATGAATAGGAACTAGATAGAAAAAATATTAAGTAATATGTCCTTCAGTCTTTGGTGGCATAACGAAAAAAAACCTTGTGTTCATTAGAGTAGACAGAAGTGCTGTGTAGGTCTTGGGCAGTCATTTTCTGTGTAGTCACCATAGCCCTGATCGTGTGAATACTTATGCCCATGATTAACTTTACTACTGTCAGTAATTTTCCTCGAAGTAGTAAGATATTTCCTAGTAGTAAAATTGCAAGGTGATGGCCCAAATGCCCATATGTAAGTTTGCAGAACATAATAAAGTTGGGAAAAGTTGGTAAGCAACGAAGTATAAAGCAAGTAGGACACAGAAGGTGGTTGATGAGACAAGTTGAAATGGAAATGTGAATTGATGAAAATACAAATCAGTGTGATTTGTTTCCCTCCTGCTGGTGTTATTTAAGTTGCTGACATGCAGTTCTTATTGGCAGATTAGAAATTAGTTTTGACACTGAACACTTGGAATCTCTAGCCTCAGGGGAGAGTTTATTGTGGTTTTTTTCCCCATGTCTATTAATACAGAACTCTAGTTTTCATAAATAGCTTGTATTTCTTTTGCAAATATATATAAACCACTGGAGCCTTGCTGCCTGTTAACTATTGAACAATTATAGATACATTTTTGTATGCTACTGAAGAATGGCAGTGTAAATATGACAGTGAAAAGTATTTCTTATTAGCATGTGAAAATTAATAATTCCTTGAGTAAAAGAAGAGTTTCTACATTTATATTTTAATATTCATAAGGGAGAGAAGGTCTTGTCTGAGTGAACAACATCTCTGGATGTTTAGTACATAAGGTCCTGACCTTTCGAACATTTACATAGATTTATTTGTCCACAATGAAAAGTCGCTTTGTAGAATCAGGTCTCTAGTTCTGTCTCTCTCTTTTTAAAGAGAAGACTTATTTGCTCTGCAAACAAGGTTTTATGGACTTGGGCTTTTAGTACATGAAAAGTATCCAAATGCAATTATCTTTTGTTTTCCAAACATTTCCCCAAGTTATTGCTTTTCAGTACTTTGTATTTATCAATTAGCTGAACCTTTTTATACTTCTGTGACCACAGACTATAATGAAGTCTGTATTTAGTTCATAGTGGGCACATGCGTGTCTGAAGGTATCTTGTTAAGACACAATCCTTAACTCTTTGTGAACAAAGGGAAGCACCCTGTCTCTAGGTGTACCTAAATGCAGACTTGTCCTGTAGAAAATATTGAATATTTTTTTTAAAGGTGAATTTAGCAACCTGTTAATTTTACAGTAAGTGCTAATTGTTCATCAGGACAGGTGTAACTTAACATGAGCAAGTGCAGGTCATTCAGCTTGTACTCATTTGTCAGTTGTTCTATGGAGCAAGAACAGTTTTGTAACGACTCTTCTCCACTGTCTTCTCATATTGTCATTTGAGATGCGCCCTGACCTCCCATTGACTTCAGACAGAATTCTGTTTTTTCCATTGATTTTAATGGGGCTCGTTGAAGCTCAGAACTTTATGGGGTGGGCTTTTGGAATAAGGTGTACTTTTTACAAATTATTTATGGCCCTGCATTGATTAATTTTCTGCTTCTGGAGTTTTTAACAGTTTTGTAATGTTGTTTACTGTGCCCCCCAGAGTAAATTTTTCATTGCCGTGTACTCATTGATGTTAATAGGTGTTGCTAACCCAGTTTTCCATGTCTCATGCTGACAATGTATTCATTAGTTTTCTCTCTTCCAGTGAATACAGGGGGAGTTTCTCTGACCTATATATCAAACTATTTTGGACAGTTATGAAACAAGTTAATTAAAAGTGCAGAGTTGCATGCCTTGTATTCTTGGCTGACTGTCTGCCCAGAGAATTTCCCCAGAGGAAATGTCCATCCAGTTAGGATAATATTTACTGAAAATCGTACTTAATAATGGGATGAAAATATTACCTGTGTCAGAATCTGAGTGAAGACAAACTCAGAAAAAAGTACAATATGTTTGAAAACATACAGGCAGTGGTGTTGCTGCTTGAATCATTATGGGAGCACATACAAAGTAATGAACATTTCCTGCTCTCTCTAGTGAAATATCCCTACTGTTTGTTTTAATTGCTCTTCAAAATCTAAGTTAGGGGATGAGGGAAACAAAAACTTTGTTTTAAATCTGGTTGGTCAGCTAGTCCCTTCACCCTCTGCCCCACTCCAACTTCTTCCCTTTGCAGTCCCTTCCCCCTCTCCTTACTGTCAAACCCTGCTCTCCCTTAGCACATGGAAATCAAGAAAAAAAATTGAAAAAGTTTTCCATGAAATAAACATAGCTGTACCAATTTGCATATAACAGCTATAGACTTGGTTCATCCAGAATAGATGCATTTTACCTTTTTTGAAACTGCTGCAAGTTTTAGTACTGAGTCCCCGACGGGCCTTCTTGTACCCGTCCTGGAAGCTCTGTTTTCCTGGTTGGTGACTATTCCCCTTCCGGACCGGTTTGTCTCCGTGGGTGTTCTTTTCCCACGTCACCAAGCCCCGCCCTCTCCTGCCACGACTTGGTGTTTCCTTAGTGGTGCAGGGCTAGTTCACGGGTCCCTTGGTGGCCCAGGCTTGGCCTGCCGGTTGCACATGGGTCTCTGCCACCCCTACACTCTGGCTTCATACCACCTCTGGGCTCCACTTACCCGAGCCTGCTCCGCTGCTTCCGCCGATGTCTACCACAGCTTTCTTACTTGATCCCACTGTCCGTGGGGATGCCACTATACCGCTACCTTAAGATCGACCTCCTCACAGTAGCCTGCACCGGAGCCTCATCTGCACCCTCTATAGACCCCATGCCAGAAGCCCTTCACGCAGTGCTACTCTCCCCATGTGTAGTTACTAACTATATTGCTATCCCTCCACCAGATCCTTATTAGCCTGAACCAGGAGGGGAAGGGATTCCCCCCTTAGTGGCCCTCTGGTGGCCCCACTCCTGTTCCTTTACCTGACGTCCACAGGTCTTGGTGGCGATCCCGCCCCGATCTCCCTTCAGCCCGGTGATTCTCGGTCTTTCGCCCCTCTTCGGCATGTTCCACACCCACTATCTCAGAACTTACTTCTGGGTCTCCGAAATCCTCCAGGATTGTCCCGATCCTCTGTCGCTCACCCGATCCGTCGCTTCTGGCACGATCTGCCGTTGTCGGGCTTCCTTTCAGGGTCACTCCTCCCTCCTGCGCTCCAGCTCAGCGTGTCCTGTCCCCTGGATCCTTTGCTGTTGCTTTCCCGGCCCGCCGTCTGCTCTCTGGGCCATCTGCCACCACCAAAGCGGCGGCCGCCATTTTTAAATCTCCGGGCCAGCGTGTGACATCATCGTCAGCTGCCGGCCGCAGCTGTACATAGACGCGGCTAATGAGCCATGTGGGTTCTCCTTCCGCTGTGGTGTTCCTCTCTTCCCACCTTTCCAGTAAGTCTTCCCGGCTTCTTCGGGTCCTGGGACATACTGGTATTCCATAAACACACTTTTAAGTAGCACTTTTGGACCTATTTTTTTTTAATTTTTATATGTGTGTGTGTGTGTGTGTGTGTGTGTATATGATGTCAAACTATGCATGGTATTAATCCAAATTCAAAAATTTCATGATTTACCATATAGTTAGTTGTGCTGGGTTCCAGCAATCAACATCATTTGACTCCACTGTTCAGCACTGCTGTGTGTGTGTGTGTATGTGTGTGTACTCCAGATACCACCCCCATAAAGGATCCATGGACTAATTACCCCTGCCCCCCCACTCCTGACTTATGACTGGAAATGGGTGTTCTTGTCACAGGTCCTGGTATCCTTCAAACATTTATATGCAGATGAGGTGCAGGGCAACTTGGTATGGCCAGACTTATTATATGCAGCAGGCTGAGAGATGGGGAACAGAGGGATTCTGGATGAACTGTTTGGGACCCCGTTTGGTGATGTTTGCCACACACTTAAGGCTGGTGAAGAAACAGGAATCATTGGAAATGGAAAAGAAATGTATAGTTCAGCTGTGGGAGCGGAGAGGTAATTGAAATGTATGCAGTGTAGTGGCTCACCATGACTTGTAAGGGTCAGCACTGAAGGGGAGTGTACTCAATGGGCACTACTGTAGATCTTATTCAGTTGTGCTACACTAAACTATCCATTTGGTAAGTTCCCATCATAATTAGGTATGGCCAATATGGGCTATGTACTTTATAGTCGTGCTTAGTGTTGGCTCCATTTAATCAACTTCTTAGCTGGTTTTTATTACTGAGCACATGCTGCTTTTAGCAGCAGTTCAAAGATAGACAATGCATTTAATGCAGTTTTCTTATATGTAAAAGTAAGATGCAGGGTGGTTCTGCTTGCTGATTGGGAGCAAAACCTCATCTTGTATATGAGTAAATATGGGACTCAATTTAAAATCGGAGAAGAACAGATGCAGCTTTATTGGAATGTACACTGGTTTGCTAGGTTAAGTTTAAAAACACAACAAACTGCAAAAATGGGCAAAAATATTGATTTATTACTTTTGTAGTAATGATAGTTAAATGCACAACTTTTATTCAGACTTGTAAAACAAAATCTAAGCTTCTTAAGCATCTCGACAGAGAATTCAACACTTCACTGCCAGTCATTGGCACACCTGAGTTAATGTTCATATTAGTTACTTTACCATACCTGAGTTTGTTTTTAGGTAGAACCAAAAAACAGTCTGAAGAGCTATGAATTGGAAGATTGAGATTACCAGGAATGACTAACAGAAAAATTCCAGAAGAAAGGATATTTTGATTAATTGAACATCAAGACCATTACAGAGGAGAGAGGATTGTTGACAAATATGGAGTAAATTGAGATTAGAAGGAATCCGATAGATTATAATGAGGCATGAAGTCAATTGGCTGTGTCAGCACTGTCTGAATAGAAATAGTGCTACCACTGCTAGGCATTTGGTTTTAAACTGTGTGAAACTGGAGTCAAAGTGGGATGTCACTGTACCCTCCTTGGACCTACCCCTGGTTAGGACCAATGAATTTTCAGTGCAACTTTTAGTACAAGCTAAACTATTTTGGTAAACAAAGCTTGTCCTAAACATAGATTAAATTTAAGAACCACTCAAAGCTTTCGAAAGAAAAATGACGTATCTCCCAAATGGGAACAACTAGGGAAAGTTTGATTTCCCCTCCTCACCTCCTCTTGGGTTCTGAGGTGGATACTGAGGAGGAGGAAAAATTCTTAAATCATGGAGCCTGGCTTGAGACTATTAAGTGTTTTGCATTAGCAAAAGTAACCCCAGAATGTGAATAGATTTCTATAAACATTCTTGATTTCTCTACATAGAGGATTTCTATAAGTGTACTTGAGCAATACATTTTTAGTATTTCAACTTATTTGCCAATGACAGTCAAATAATATGTCGTATGTATGTTGTTCTTTTATTTCCTGTGCACTGAATGCTGCTTGTATTTTTACCAGACATATGCCAAAGGATGAGACTCCCCAAGTCCTTAGTGATGAGGAGATGAACAGGCTGGGAGCCAGAATTTTGAAAGCAGAACTGATGGGAAACATGGTAAGGTTTGTAAGTTTGCCCTAACGTATTGCTGTCATTGCTTTTGCAAGCACAATGAGCTACATGCTGTGACTCATAGTGAAAAAGAGAGGTTGAAAGATCAGACACATTGTGAGCTGTATAAAAAGCTCTTAATTAAGCCTGAGATTTAGGTGCAACCTTCTTTGTGACTTCTAAAAATGGTGATGGCTGATTAGGTAGTGTAGGAGATTCACCCCCAAAAGCCTTTAGAAAACAGGGAACATGTATGAAGCAGCTCTTGTAGGTTTGTGTTAGAAAGTGATGCTAAACCTGCAGTTGTTGAGTATCTCAGTCTCAAGAGGCACTGCCCCCTGGTAGCGGGAGAGCAGGAAATCCTAAAATGCAGTGTAGAATGGACAATGGTTACTGAGTACTGGGGTGATAACGTGGTCCCAGAGAAGTCAGGATGTCATCTGTCTTCATTTTGGCACTGGCAGGAAAATACTGTAGTTTCCTCTTTTTCCTGTTCAATAGGAAACCACTGTCCACTTGTCTTCATCTGCCATGACAAAGATGGAGGAGGAATTTGCATTGTGGTAGTGCCTAAAGGTTTCAACCAGGTCAGGTCTAAAATGTGTCAGGTTTCCATTTTACTTTGCCAATCAATCATTGTGTCTTGAGTGGATAAGATGTAGTCAGCTTTAAAAAAAAAGAACTGAAAGTTATTTTAGGTACTTGGTTTCCCTGCCAATTTTGATGCATTTTATCTTCCTGATTTTTAATGTTTTTCTCCAAGAATGTTTGGAAAAAAACACTCATGTTTTAAAAAGCATGACTTTTTAAAAAGGACAGAGTTCACCCTGACCTGCTTGTATTATGTTATAGCCCAGGGGCTCATATTTTCATTGCTGTTAATAAACTGGTGGACCAGGCTAAGGCTGTTGGGGAATGAGGAGGCCTCCTTGGGGGCCCAATATAGTGTGGGAACCCCAGCACCAGGGGAGCACAGTGACAAAGGGGGTGAGCAGTGCCCAGCGCCGGTGTGGGTACAGAGACAGGGCTGCGGAGAGCCTGGAGATGGCAGGAGGCCGAACTATAGCAAAGCACCAGAGAGGCAACGTTTTAAATACCATCTACGAGACTTGGGGCATGGTTAAAGGGGTGGTTTTGGAGCCATGCATCTAGCCCATAAGGCTTAGCATGTCCCGTGAGGCACCTATTTTGAGCAGGACCAAAAAGGGGTCCAAGAACCCACAAGGTACAGTGGGGTCCATCAGGACTGAGTTCAAACACAAACTCAAGTGCAGCCTCCCTATTTATTATAACTACCAACAAGACGTGGCAGGCGAGAAAAAGGGTGCCTGTTGGGCAAGATTGGCACGGTCATGGAGCCCTAGGGATGTCATGGCCATCCCTGGGGACCCCATGCTGTGACAGCCTTTTCTTCCCTCCCCCCCATCTTCCTCTTTCTTTTCTCTCCTTGCCTGCCTATGTCTTTAGACCAGCACAAATACAACCAAAAACCCAGCAATGATTAAAGATATTACAAACAATAGTGTTTTATGTACAACTTATTTTTAAGACCTAGAAGTGTGAAATCTCTATTGTATATTGCAAATATATATTTCTAATTCTTAGTTTAATAGTTAACCCATATATATCTATTAAATGTAATGGAACATGGGTTTTATTTTGTTTTGCATGAAACAGAGAGATGAATGGATGACCTTTGATTTTATGGCCATGAAAACCACATCTGTAGCATCACTCAAAGCTGAAAAACAGAAAGAGAAAATACTGGAGCAAGAGAGAGCTCGGGAAATTGAACAGGTACAAGGAAATTTTACTAATATAGTATATAGTTTAGTTGGGCACATCTTGTTTTTTCTTATATATTTCTCACATTGTATTGGGGGCTGGGGTGCTATGGGTGTTAAAGTGTGTGGTTGACAGCTTAGAGATTGCAACTTCAAGGTTATAGCAGATGCACTCATGGCACGGCCCGGTCAGATTTCAGTGAATCTGCAAATTCTGCTAAATACCTTGTCACAGGGACGTGACAAGGAGGGATGAACATATTGGGTACTGTACACGTGATGATCTCTGCTCTGATGTGTGCTAATTGGCATGTATCAGAACAGACTCGATTAAGTATACTGTAAGTCTGCTGGAATGTACTAATTAGTGCACTCCACGTCATGTGTATTCAGCATCCCTGTGTTTCAAAATAGCGGTGGGGCTACTTTAACTAAAGCTCGTTCAACAGACTTCAGTTAAAGTGTCCCTGCTGCAATTTTGAAGCACTTCAATTAAAGTGACTCTCAGAGCTGCTGTAATTAAAGGCCTCCCCTATCCCACCCCAGAGCACATGTATAGATGCCCATTGGATTTTTAAAATAGTGCATTCATGATGGTCATTTTATATTAGTGACTGTTAGTTATACACCGGGATCCAGGTTTTCTTTTTGTTGTGGAAATAAGCAGATTTTCTCCTTTAAAGATTAGCTGTGAGCTAACTCAGAGCATAGGCATATATTAATAGAGCAGGGCTTTTCAACCTTAGATGTCATAGATTTCATAGACATTAGGACTGGAAGGGACCTTGGAAGATCATCGAGTCCAGCCCCTGCCCCAGGGGCAGGAAGTGAGCAGGGATCATAGGATCCCAGCAAGATAAACATCCAAATGTCTCTTGAAGGTGTTCAAAGTAGGTGCTTGAACTATCTCTGGTGGCAGTCTATTCCAAACCTTGGGGGCTTGGACAGTAAAGAAGTTCTTCCTTATGTCCAGCCTGAAACGGTCATGGAAGAGTTTGTGACTGTTTGACCTTGTCATCCCTTGGGGCGCTCTGGTGAACAGACATTCTCCTAGATCCTGGTGAGCACCCCTTATAAACTTATAGGTGGCCACCAGATCGCCCCTGAGGCTGCACTTTTCCAGGCTGAAGAGTCTCATGGCTTTAAGCCTCTTTTCATAAGGTCTGTTTTCCTGACCTCTGATCATGCGTGTGGCTCTCCTCTGCACCTTTTTTAAGGAGTGTACGCTTTCTGGACTGTATCCCCTTCTGGTATGGCATCAGTGGGGGGTGCTTATGGCTGGCTGCGGGAAAGTCTGTCGGGGGGGTGGGAGGGAGGCTGGCTAGGACCTGACGGGGGTAGGGAGGGAGTAGAGTTGAGCCAGGGTTGGGGCCTGCTGCGCTCATCCCTTTGCCCATGCCTGGGATCATTGCCCAGTGCTGGCATCACCCCTGCACCAACAAATCTGGGGGTGCAGGGAAGGGTGGTGGCTGCTGCTGCTGCACATGTCCTGGGAGGTACAGGGAGGTGTTTGTCCCTAGATCTGCATGGGGCAGGATGGGCTGCCGCTGCACGCTGTGGCTGGGGCAGCTCTAGGATCTTTCGGCAGGGGTGGTGATGCAGGTGTGCTGCACTCTGGGTGGGGGGTCAGATGGGTTATGGTGAATCTTGGGGTGGTTGCAGCCCCCTTCTATCTCTGCTGCTCCCCTCCCAGCAGTGTCCTCCCTCCCAGGAAGAGCCCAGTACAGCACTGGCCCCAGCCTTCCCTGCCCTGTGCAGATCTGTGAGCATACTTCCCCCCCACTCCCATGCCTCCTGGCGTGCATGTAGCAGCAGGAGCCATGTCCCCTCGACGAGGCACTTGTGGCTCAGTCCCATGCTCTGCCCCAAGTGCCTGCCCTAGCCCCATGCCCCTAGACCCACTTCCTCTGTCACCGCTGTACATGTGCCCCTTCCCACCCATGCTGCAGCTGCTGGAAACCTGTGGCTGGGCTCCTTGCAGCCCTACAGCTGCCCTGCTTTTGTGGTGGGGGGGATAAGCCCTGTTATCTCCCCACTTCTGCTGTCTATGGGCAGTGCAGAAAAGTGGAGGTACCTGGGCATGGGGAAGTGGCACACAGCAGCAGCCCCACCCCCTGTGCTGCTGCTTTTAAACTACCATCGCATACCCCCTGAGGCCTTCCCAAGTACCCACAGGGGTAGGCGTACTCCTGGTTGACAACCCCTGTAATAGAGCATGCCACAAGCAAATAGCATATATAGTACAATAACATTTTAAATTTCTTCCTCAGGGTGTTCATATTCTTTGAATTAGTTTTTTGTTTCTGTCAGGTCTCTGCAAATATGTATTTTTACACAGGAAATGTGATCTTAATCTGTGGGTAGATTAGATCTTAAATTGTTGTATACTGACCATTACTATTAAGCATTTCTATTTTTAGGGGTTTTTAAAATAGTTTTACTGGCTAAGGGAAATTTCTACCAAAGTATTTATCGGGGTGATGCATAGGGGATGCATGCTGGTGCATATGCGCCCCTTACAAAAAGGTGGGTCTGTGGGTGGCCCATGATTGCTGCTGGCTGCTGCTGGCAGCACCTGTGGGTGGTTGCCAACCCCTGGTAGGCAATTGCCCCTCCCCCCGACTCCACTCCCACTGCTGATGGTACCAGTGGCATCTGTGGGAGCCCCCAGCTTACTGCTGCCGTGCTCCCGCTGCTGCCAGTGTAGCCATGCCCCCCCAGCTGCTGGGGGCACACGCCATTCATGATAATTATACAAGTGCAAACCCATGATGCTGAAGCTGTGTAGAATGAGGCACACAAGCCAAATTTACTCAGTTGCTTAATTAGTTTTAGTTAACCTGTAAAATTACTCAGTCTGGTTGCCGCACCATGCAGTTGTCCCTAAGAGACATACTATATTTACCTCAATCCAAGATGACTTTGCATTTACGATGATCCTACAATAACTACATTCTGTGGAAAGTAATACACATCTTATATTTTTTTATAGTTATAATAATAATAATTATAATTATTGGGAGGTTATTTTAAATTTCCCTTGTCCGCTGCTGCAGAAGGGAAGGCAGCAGTAGACAGGCAGATAGCTAGACCCTTACCGCTCTGCCCCGTCCCCCTGGTCCCTTGCCCCACCTCCACTTACCTTCTGTAGTGGCTCAATCTCCAGGGCAGTTGATGGCAGCCCTGAACTGCCCCAGCCATGCAGAAGCAGCAATGGCAGCTGTGGGCTAGGTTAGGTTAGGGTCAGATTTGGGGCTGGAGCCAGAGCCAGAGCTAAATGGGAAGGGGACAGGCTGTGTGGTTTCCCCTGCACAACTCCCTTGCCCCCCACCATGTGATCTTCTCTGTGTCTCTTCTCCCATGCTTCCCACAGTGTGCAGTCTCTCATACATGCCTCCCCTCCTATCTGGTGTTTCCTTAGGTGCCACCTCCCCCCACTCTTACAACATGAGCCATGCTATGCTTCCATTGTGCTCCCCCTGTTGTGTGCCCCCTGCCCCACAACATGAGCCAGACTGGCTTGGTGTAGGTGGTAGCATGGTGCTGGGGCCAGGGATGGGGCAACAGCAGCTGCCAGCCAGCAAGTATTCGAATCCAAGATAAGGCTTCCCCTTTCGCTCTATGTTGTGGGGGTGGGGGGAGAGAGAATTTCATCTTGGATTTGAGTAAATACAGTAATTATGCTAAGAACAGCTTATGCTCTGATCCCTGATCTTTATTTGGCAATTTACCATGTTAAAGACCGGATTTTGAAAGCAGACTGTTAAATTACATGGTGGTAGTTTAGGGTAAAATTCTTAATGAAGTATTATTTTTACTACTAAGGTTGTAGTCAAACAATTATATGCATATTTTATCTGTTCTTTGTATACAGTGCTCTGTTCTAATTTTGTTGAAGTGGCAGAATGTACAATCTCATATTCTTTGAGCAACATTTATATAATATAAACTTTATTGTTCATTTTGTAGTATTCTTTTGTTAAAAGCAGTAAATAAAATATGACTACTACCACAAGATCCCATTGAAATCTCCTCAACATTTTTGATTGGGAAAGAGGAAATTAACAAACAAAAAGAAACAAACTTGTTGAATCTCACCTGGTTGATTGTAGACCGTTTTCCTAGTCTATCCAGATCATTCTGTATCCTAGCCCTACCCTCTGCAATACCCGCAACTCCACCAACTCGGTGTCATTCATAAATGAGCAAAGCATGCCCTTGATCCCATCATCTAAACATACAAGTCAGTGGACCCAGATAAAATAACTGCAGATCTACACAAAGCAAGCAGCAAGCAGAACATGAAAATGCTGCTGTGATTTTTCTGCTAAGCATGGACTACAGAATCCAGCTCTGGACGTATGGAAGAAAAGAATAGCCATAAAATTGCCTAATGGTTTTAAGCGACTAACAATTAGTAGGGGCTCATAATGATACCTGTCCTAGGAACTCGCTCTTTTGGACCATCGATCAGAGTCTGCAATACCACCAACAGCAAGTCTTAAGTATTGTTAAACAAAGCAGTGAATACTAGCTATTAATCTTAAGTTTCATTCACATTTTGTTGATTTTTGACCATGTAGACGGTCCTTGTGGCAAGCACTGGAAATACGTGGATTCCTTTGTAATATTATCCATGTTTTCTGAAACATTTATCAAGAAGCCACAATCACCATTCTCTGATATTGTGCAATTTTCAACCTGGAATAATTGACAATTTTGGTGCTGTTATGAGGGTTGGACAAGGGTGTGGCCTCTTCTTTGTTGTCATTGATTTTTGCTATTCAGCAGACCGCTGGCATGAAAATCAATTTTCCACAAATGGATGTTGTTTGTAAAGTTGGTGCGTGGTGGTGGTGATACCTACCTCCTGGTTAACAGAATGTAAGGAAAAAAAAAATCAGTAGGTCTGGTAAATAACAAGGTCTGTAATAAGGAAGTTGAAGGTTTTGAAAGTCTGTCTGACCTCAGATGATCCCATTGTTTGTAGATGGAGTTGAATACTGTTAATGAATATGCATATTAAGGCACCACCTCCCATATCTGGCAACTAAGTTTTTGCTATAATAACTTGAGTGAATAAGGCAAGCACTTTTTTTCAAAAGCTCACTCCAAAATGGAAATCTAGTATCATCAGCACTAAGTAGTGAATCCTTAATAGCAATGGATTAAGCATTCTCCCATATAGATCAGAGTTGTGGAACAGCAACAAGTCTATCCAAGGGAAGTTAATGGTTTTTGGAGTCATCTCCTGTATCAGATATTCAGACTATATGGTCTGATGCAATAACAAATGTTAAACATTTTAAGCAGGCAGGTTCACCAGTAGCCACAAATAGTGTTGGTTGGAATAAGTTTGGTCTTGCTCTGAGAGTGTTGAATAACAGGCTTTGCAAACAAGCCACCCATTTGACATCCCCAAAGCAAAGGGAAGGGTTATTTAACCTAGTGGGATAGCATCAACCTTGCAGGCCCAGGGTCTGCTTGGCTGCTGACTGACTTGTGCCTTACACACCTTGTGGTGTGGAAAGAAAATTGGATTAAATGAACTGCGTAAAACAGAAAATAGCTGGAGTTTCTGCTCACAATCTCCAGAGAAGTTATCTTGTGAAAACTTCTTTCCCTTTAAAAAGAGCCCTACCCTACCCTCCCAAACCTTTGAAAAATGGTTTCAGAAGCAAACTTTTTCAAATATAATTATAATGGCTGCCATCCAAGTGCTTCTGGTTACTTCTGTTGCCTCTTTTTCTTACTCTTAATTTGTGAGTTGAATGTTAGCATCCTTAAGCCCTTCTTCCAGAGCTGCCCTTTTTACTATTAATTATTTTTACTTTAAATAAATTGACAATTCCAGGGGAAGTGGTGCAGGCTCCTAGCCTGGGGATTTTTAAAAGGAAGTTAGATGAGCACCTTGCCGGGGTCATCTGACCCCGGTGCTCTT
>NW_017728906.1:175376258-175377377 GCF_001723895.1 Crocodylus porosus | reverse complement strand
GATGACTACCTGGCTGGACTCATTTGAGTCCAGTCTTTTTCTCCCGCCCAGGCAGGGGGTCGGGCTTGAAGATCTACAAGGTCCCTTCCGACCCTACTTCTATGATTCTATGATTCACATATCTGGATATTATCATCTTTCAGGAGGCTCTCAAAGGAAAATACAGACAGGAATGTATACTCCCAAAATGAAACTTGGTAAGAGTTTAAATGCTTGAAGTCAAAGAAAACAATTCATAAAGACCTCATATAACCTGGCTAGACACTTAAGCCCAACCCCCCAACACACACAAATTCAGTGGCAAAAACTGATTTAGCCACCATACAGGTGGAATAAAACACTTAAAGCATGACAAAAATGTGCATGGATGGAGCAGGTACTATTCTGGACCATATGCAATGCTTCCCCTTCCACACACCACCCCTCCCCACCCATTGACATGACAGCTGACCTTTGTCACCTGTCAGCTCTGTGTTCCTGAGGGAGCCCTGGCACCCAGCTTGCTGGCCTTACAAATGACTTTTTCTATTCCCCCCAACACACTTCGTCTACCTAGAACTAAGCAGAACAAAGCTTAATGGGCATGTTGAGCCATACATTCCCCAATCCCAGTATGAGAGGCCTAATTAAACTTGATTGACTAAAACTCTGTTGCCAGGTTAGGGAATGCTGAGGAAAGAAACCGAGTCAGAGGGGGTATGGGTGACATGTGAACAATGGTTAAGGGTTCATCACAGCGTCCAACCCATTGGAACTCTGACCACAAATGCTGTCGTACTTTTCCCAGGATGACTGGTGGAAGTCCTCCCCACAAAGTTTTTGAACACTCCAAGTAATCCCCTTAAGTCTGTTAAAACTTTGGGGCAAAGGATCCACACCAAAAGATAGGTGGGTGATCCAGGCTGATCTGGACAGGCTCAGCAAATGGGCGGACGAGAACCTGATAGTGTCTAACACCGAAAAATGCAAGGTTCTCCACCTTGGGAAGAAAAACCTGCAGCATCCTTATAGGCTCAGCAATGCTACGCTGGCTAGCACTACAGAAGAAAGAGACTTGGGGGTCATCACTGACCATAAGCTGAACATGAGCCTGCAATGCGATGCTGCGGCTAGTAAAGC
>NW_017728906.1:175372629-175375799 GCF_001723895.1 Crocodylus porosus | reverse complement strand
CTGCCATCGGAGGTGGTTCAAGCACCTACATTGAACACCTTCAAGACCAAATTGGATACTTATCTTGCTGGGATCCTATGACCCCAGCTAACTTCCTGCCCTTTGGGGGGCTGGACTCGATCTTCTGAGGTCCCTTCCAGCCCTAGTTTTCTATGAAAGCTATGAAAAGACTACAGTAAGATCTGAAAGTCATGCTAAACTGAGGCTTATTCACAACAGGTAAAATACAAAACACTGATGCTGACTTCACAGTGCATGCATAGCTAGGCCATCTGAGAACAAACACTGTGGTAATCCTTTCGAGTATATCTTCTATATTCATAATTTCAAGCTGGCTCCAAGGTGTCTGGTTATTCCTTAAAACTTGTTTTTCCAGGTTGTTAATGAGTTTCTTGAGATGTTCCAAACCAGATAACCCCTTGTCACTGAAAAAGGTAATTCATTTAAATGTAAACTGTTTATATAAACAGGATTTTTCCTGTCAATTATTGCTTGGGACCCTCTTGATTTACACAATTAAAAGAATACTCTGAAGAAGCTGAACTAAGGGTATAAGAAAGCTGTAAAGCAGCAAACAGTGTGCTTCAAAAGAGAGAAATCTCTCTGACACCATCCGCTGTTATTCTCAAGAAGCTGAGAGAAACAGACCATCTCCCTTCAAGGATTGCGCTGGGAACTTTGCTTGTCAACAAATCACCCGAGTGCCTTGGAACGGTGAGATCCCAGCTCTTGCTCTCTGTCTCTTTCTTCCTCTTTCTCTCTCTTTCTTTTCTCTTTAAGCAGAGCTTTCTGAACCTAAATTGTATTAGTTAAGCTTGAGCTAGGTTTCCCCAAACACTCAATTAAAACAGGGTAATATTGTAATTGTTTTTGTTTGTTTTTTCTTGCATGTCTATTACTACTAGTACCATTATAAATGTCATATACTCAGCAATAAATAACTTTTATAGTCAAACTGGTGGTAACCAGGTGTATTTTTTCTTCTCTATTTCCCCATCCCCACTTGCTCTGCAGCAATGCTTCTTTTACCTAAGCCCAGGAATACTGTGGGGTCTGCTCATCAAGATGCTACCACTACTAGGACATTTAGGGCAAAAGATAGGGATTTGCTGAGTTTGAGACACATAAGGGGATCAGCTTGTACAGGCTGATTGACCCAGTTTGGCTCAGACATGCCCTAATGAACTAAATGCTGGCCCATGAGGGTGTCAGCTGGATGCCCAGCTGGATTCAGAGGTATTCTGTTCACTTGTGTGCTTATGTCTGACTGCATTTTATTGTTACCTTAATTAACTGATTCTTGGCATATGAGGGTGTCAGCCTGTATATGCTGATCAACCTGGCTGGGTCAGGTATGTAATGTGAGACAGAGAGAGAGAGTCTGTGATTTAGTGGGTGGAGGAACCCACCTCCACTGAAACCGAGTCCTGCAAGATAGCTCCACTGGGGGTGAGGACTTGCAGACATACAGCTTCATATAGAAATACAAGTAACACAAGCAGCATATTGATAGAATTAAAGACCATAGAAACATACCCCTAATAAATGAGCACGCCCCTAAGTGACGGGCAAAACTGGTAACACCCTGCCCTAGACAACTCCTGCTGGATCCAGGAGACTTCATAGTTCAAGGGGAGGAAAAAAAGGAGGGGTAAACAGAGCTGAAGCCCCTGGGAAATGGGGGCTGCAGAGCCACATTGAATCCACTTCGATCCCTGTTGGTGTGGTGGGGGAAGCGAGAGGGAGAAGAGAAGAGGGATGGGTGGAGTGAAACCTCAGGTCTCTGCAGCCCCATTTGGCCCCCTGGCTGCAAAGCATACTACTGCATGAAGCCATGGCAATTTTGAAGAGCTTCTGCCAAAAGGCACAACAGTCTATACATCTGTTTGAGGCCGAAACAATTCATTTTTTAAACATTTCAAAATCTGGTTTAGGATCCATGAAGTAGGCATCCACACACTTATGTCCCAGATGGCCTGATCCAGCAGGATCCATGAGTGACAGCACTGAGTTCAAACTCACAGCAAGGTTGGGTGTGTTCTTCTTTTGGATAATACCATAACATTACGGCATCCAACCAGCAAATGGGCAAACCGGATTTTATACTCTCCTTTAGTCCAAGAGAATTCAAAACTCCATCTTCCTGAGTGTGGCCTAACCATCAGGCTACAAAGTAGGCTGAACTAAGGATTCCCCACCTTCCCACTTCCTGTTGTAGCTAAACCAATCTATCAATCCCTGGCTCCTGGGACTGCTTAGGAATTTCTTAGTTGACAAACAATGGATAAAACGTAAACTGCATTGGACCAGAGACCACAAATCTCTCCCCAGGAAGTGTACTCCTAAGCCAGTCAGACTCTCTTCCTTGTTCTCTTTCCAAATCAGTGACTTGGGCATTCTTTTTTGCAAGGCACCACAACTGCAAAAGTGAATGGAAGTGCTGTCAGCCCAGCCTAGCCCATACGCCTAGTAGTTAGAGCACATCAAGACGACAGAATATATGGTTCTGACATTGTCAGCCTGAGGTTCTAAACGTATCATGAACCAGTTGCTGGTACATGAAGAGATCACCTGTGTATCTAAGCACAGGCAGGGGTTTCAGGTTGTGAAACCAACCCCTATATATAGGGACCTATTAAAATCGTAGCAGAAGTGCACTATGCAGCAGCTCCTTGAATCTTGCAGTTTCCCCCCAATGCACCTCCCCCGCCACACACACACCATCACTGATTGGCCAAGGGGCCTCCCATGGCACCACTGCTTGATGCTGGCTAGCCGGAAGGCAGAAACAGTGCCATATTTAAAGCCACGGTTTTCACCTTCCTGCCAATCAGAAACGAGCAGTGAGCTGCGGGGACCCTCCACCAATCAGTGGCAAGGGAACACACTTCCACTACAATTTCAGTAGGTCCCTACTCATATAGATCCCTAACTACGAGTTGAAGAGACCTCTCCCCCTCATACCCACCATTAGCTGGCTTATACATCTCAGCTTGGCACAGCCCATGCCTGAACACCTCCCTTCCCACCCATACCCTATTTAAACTACAAGGAACTTCAGAGCCAATTTCAAGTGGATTCCACTCCCCAAGCTGGCTGCCTCATAGTTGGGCACAGGGACACCAAGCACCATCATGCCTAAGCCCCTTTGTGAATCTTGCCCTGAGATA
>NW_017728906.1:175363675-175372529 GCF_001723895.1 Crocodylus porosus | reverse complement strand
GGAGGTTGACATACAAATGAGACTGACAGAAAAAGAGCTGTCCAAAAATCAGACTGCAACAAACAAATACAGATTAACCTACCCACCAAGAAGTTTTTTCATAACTGCATCAGCTAGGAAATCGGTTTATAGATAAACCATGAGGGTTGTAGCTTAAAAAAAAATCTTAGCTAATGCAACTGTGAATGTTCCCATTATCCATATAAACATTTAACCTTTTAACAGTTAATTACTTGGTCTCACTCTCTCGGATTTTTTCTAGTTAGGAAGTTCCACCGGTCAATTGTATGTTGTGTAAAAATGCAATTTCCTTTTATCAATACACAGTGTGTTGCAGCTGAATCTCAAACTGTTCCTCTGGTCTTGCATTGTGAAAAAAAAGTAATAGAAACACACAAACCATTTTCTCTACATCAACCATTATTCCCTATAGCTCCACAATGACCCTCTTTTACACCTCCTCTCCAAACTAAATATTCCCAATATTTTCTGTCTCCTGTTTCATACAGGATAGTCTATGGGTTATGTGTTTATACCAGTATAACCTGCCTTTACACCAATAAAAAGGGGTGAACAGCTCTCTCCCTTACATAATTTGCTAGAGACTAGTGCAGAGTTCCTGTGGGAATTGGGGGAACTAAGGGGGTGCGACAGAAATGAGACATAAAACTGTCCTAGCATAGATGTCACGTGCCACTGCTATCCTGGAATAACCACCCGCTCAATGCAAGCAGGATATCATCTGTCCCCCACCACTCAGGCCATGTACACCCCAAAAGCCCAAGGCTGAATCAATTCAATCTTCACAGGTTAATCTTAACAGCATAGACTGAGCTGATAAGCAAGTGAATAGGCATCCACTTCTGATTCCAGAAATGCAGCCACATGCCTGCAGTGGCTCAGGCCACAAGCCAGGAGGCTCCCTGCTTGGTTTGGACAGACAACTTGGGCCAAGGATAGCCCATCCACCCTGCTGAGGGAGAAGGGCTTGCAGGGGAGGTGAAAAGCATCTTGGGATGCTGGGGGACTGAGTTGGCATGAATCTGGAAGGGATCCAGGACAGAAGTAAAATAAACAAATTTAACCTAAATCAGTTAACTACATCCACCCAAGTTCGTCTTAAACCGGGTTTGAAAGTGGTTTATGCACACTGAACTTTTGTTGCATTACCAATTACTTCTACTGGCTTATGTGTAATTTCTGTCCCTAGCCTCAGTGGCACAACACTGTAATAGCACCCACCGCACAATGCTAATCAGGCAGAAGCTGCATGCCCATCTTCTCCACATACCAATATAATTTTCTCTAGGTTTGTTCACCAATATAAAAGTTACATCATGTCCAAACTCTACACAACCAATAATTTGCAGTGCTTTGTTTCCACCATATTTTTGACATGGGTGACCAGATCTGAGTGAAGAGGACCACAGAACAGAATAAAATTTAGAAGTAATTAAACATTATTATAGTAGAATACAAAGAAAGCATAAATTCCAAGACATAAGAATACAAAATAATACTGTCCAGCTAAAGTACTGATCTCCAAACTTTGGAAAAAGTTATTGAAAATTCTGCCTTATTCATGAAGGTGATCATACACACAATTAAGTTTAACTGAACAGAAACAAAAGAAAAAAAATCAACCATCCACAAATAAACCTGCTGAAAGTCACACTGGGAAAGCAAAGCAAGGGCATATCAAATGGCTGGCTAAATCTCAGAAAAGCTTATTCTAAAAGAGGACAGGATATTATGGGCGCTCTACAGGACAGGGAGGTCCAGGTGAGGGAGATCCTCTGCCCTCCATCAATGCCAACCTCATGAAGGAACACCTTGAGAGGCTGGATACCTTCAAGTCTGCTGGCCCTGACACCCCAGGGTACTCAATCAGCTGGTGAGCATCATAGCCCAGCCTCTGGCACAGATCTTTGAGAACTCTTGGTGCTCTGGTGTAGTGCCCGAAGACTGGAAGAAGGCCAACGTGGTGCCGATCTTCAAGAAAGGGAGGAGAGTGGATCCAGCTAACTATAGGTCTATCAGCCTGACTTCTATCCCGGGAAAGATCTTAGAAAAGTTTATTAAAGAGGCCATCCTTTAGGGACTGGCTGACGCCAACATCCTGAGGGATAGCCAGCACGGGTTTGTTGCAAGTAGGTCTTGCTTGACCAATCTCATTTCCTATCACCTGGACAAAGGAGAAGAGATTGATGTCATATATCTTGACTTCAAAAAAGCCTTCAATCTGATATCCCATGATCACCTCTTGGTGAAACTGGCCAATTGTGGCCTTTGGTCCACCACGATCCGCTGCCTGGGAAACTGGCTCCATGGTCGGACCCAAAGGGTGGTAATTGACAGAAGTCAATCGTCATAGTGCCCTGTGACCAGTGGGGTCCCCCAAGGCTCTGTCCTTGGACCCATATTGTTCAACGTCTTCATTAATGATGTGGACACTGGAGTCAGAAGTGGACTGGCCAAGTTCGCTAATGACACCAAACTTTGGGGCAAAACATCCACACCAGAAGACAGGCAGGTAACCCAGGCTGACCTGGACAGGCTCAGCAAATGGGCAGACGAGAACCTGATGGTGTTTAACACCGAAAAATGCAAGGTTCTCCACCTTGGGAGGAAAAACCTGCAGCATCCTTATAGCTCGGCAGTGCTACACTGGCTAGCACTACAGAAGTAAGAGACTTGGTGATGTGGAAAGGACACCCTGTTCTAGGAGACCTTGTATTACAGGAAGCTGTGCCTCTGGAGGCAGCAACTGATAGCGGGTATTGCGGAATCGATGGGGGGAGACACTCCTGATTTAACCTTGATAGAAACTGGGATGGCACCCTTGAGGAGTCCCACATCAGTTGTGGAGTGGGACCAAAAGGACTCAGGAAGGTGAGTCAATAGTTCCTGTTGCAATGAGGAAGAATTGGACTCAGGTTCCTGTTCCATCAGTGTCATCATCAAGGCAGGAATTTGGGTCTGGGGTAACATGAGGAAGACCCCATCTAGAGAACAGTGAACTGTTGCTCGAAATTTGCAACGGAGGTCTCACCCCAACAGATTTACAGAGGCGCAAGGACTCAGCAAAAAGGCATGTTGCTCAGTAAGGGGACCCAAGGTAAATAAGAGCGGCTGTGTAACGGGGTAGTCAATGGGTTGATCCCCAATACCTACAGCAGTGATTACTCTATCAGAAATGGGAACCTTAGAAACAAAACCAGAGCTAAGCATAGACAAAGCAGCACTGGTGTCGACAAGAAAGGGAACAGTTTGTCCTCCCACAATAACAGGTGTTGTAGCATCGGAAAAGGCAGAAAGTAAAGGGGCTAGAGTCTCTGGGTCTTCTCGGCTGTCCTAATACTGATTTTCACCTTTGAAGGATGGGAGAGGAGCTGATTCGGGCAGTGGAGCTCGGTGGGTACCTGGCTGAAATGGAGGGGCACTAGCTGAGAGCGGGGGCTCCCGAGGTTTGTACGGGCACGCATTCTTCCAATGGCCTCTTTGCTTACAGTAGCGGCAGACATCACAGGGAATGTCAGAGGGACCGGGTGATTGGGTCGAGCAAAATGGTCCCGCAGGGTGCCATGGTCTGGCGCCACCCTGGAGATCTCTGATTTGCAAAGCCATCAGCTTCTCCTGAGCCTTTGATTTTTGCTGCTGGGCTTTAGTATAGAACTGAGTGGCAGCAGCCAAAATTTCGGACAGGGGTTTGGCTTCCCACCAGATCACAGTGTTTTGCAGGGATTCAGAGATCCTAGATAACAGCCCTAAAACAAAGGTCTGAATAACCATGGCAGCGAGGCTGGTTTCTGGGTCCTGACTGCCAGAATGTGCCTTAAAGTCTTGGACCAGGCAAGAATAGTAGTCGGCAGGATGTTCCTCTGGCTTTTGCTTACAGGTAGAAATTTTGGACCAATCTGTTTTTTTGTGGGGAGACCCTGGGGACGGCCTCAAGGACCTGTTTATAGAGGTTCGGCAGATGATCCTTGCCAGGGTCTTGAGGAGGCCAGCTGGCCGCTTCAAGGAGGGTGTCTTTCTGGTCTCCAAGAAGAAGACCACTGAGGAGCATCTCAATATTGCTGTGGGTCGGCTTATAAACTTCAAAGAGGGTTTGGAGTTTTTGAGCAAACCCGGTAGGGTCATCATGGAGTTTAGGGAAGGTAGTTGACCAAGAGACGATTTCTGATGGTGAGAAGGGGACATGGACCACCACAGGTTGCCCCCCCAGCACAGGGTATTCTCAGAGCAGATACTGTGCCCCAACAAGTTTTCCACCCCGGTGAGTTTTCCTTACAAGGGACCTCTGGCAGTCTATCTCGTTGGTGGCATTATTTCGGTTCCAGAGGGTCAATTTGATCCGGGTATTCTGCTGGTCTAGGGAAGCTGAATGTATGGTCCACCTGTCATGGGGGCCCAAGGGGACGTCAATTTCGAACCGGTCCCCCATGGGAGAATCAAAAGTGACAGTGGTAATGGGAGACGAAGGACCAGGGGTAAGGGTTGGTGGAGTTGCCAGGGAAGCCAGTGCCGTGGACACAGCAGCGCCTGAGGCCATGGGACCGGTGGGCGGTGGTGGGAGCAGGACCCAATGATCCAACAAATCGTCTCGGGGTGGGCCATCTGGTGGCAGAGGCAAAGCGGGATAAACCCTAGCCAGACATGGTGAACAAGGGGCAGACGGGGTCGGCCCTGGCCCTTGACACTGGAGATCTTTAACCCGATTCTGAAGTTGATTGATTTGCTTCTTAAATTTTTCTTCATTACCCTTATAGGAACCCACAAGGGAGCACTTATGGAGCTTTTCCGACTCGTCTTCCCACAGGTACCAGGCTTCCATTTGAACAGGGTGTTTGCTTTCCAGATTTTCTCGGAGATGTCTGAGGATATGATGATCCCACGACCCATCTCGGGGCCAGCACAATTTGGGGTCACCATCGGTATAGCGGTTTCATTTAATTAAGTACTGCATTGACCGGGGCCCATATTTCAGATACATAAACTGGGCGGGATCCCGCCGCAAGACCTTAGAGGTCCCACTACGCATTGTCACGCCCAGGACTTACTGACACCGAAACAGACAGGTACTCACCCTAGCCAGGGATTTTTCCAGGTCAAACAGACAAATGGTAGGATCCAGGGTGTCGAGACCAAAAAAGCCGAAAAACCAAGTCGAGGATAGCCTTCTTGGAGCGACGGAGTTGAAGAGCCAAGGCAAGGATCCTACTCAGGGCAGTTTGTGTGAGGACACTTCCCGGGCGAGCCCCCAAGATGATGTGGAAATTTATACAGAATCACTGTTTGGCTATCAGAAGTGCTTTATTTTGCATGGCTATGGGAGAACAGCAAGGGGCAGCTTGTTCTCAACAGAAAAAAAGCAGAGACTTCTTTATATACTGATAAATCACATACAGATCAGCCTGCCCCGTAACATACTCTTGGCAGTCTGACAGCGACTCATCCTGGTGTCTTGCTGAACCAGGCACATTCTCTCAAGCTGTCTCCTGATAAGCTTATCCTGAAGGCCGCCATGTTGTTCTCATTCGGCCTTCACCCATATCCCTCATCCTGTCCCAAAGCTTATACACTCCTTTCAGTACTTTTCCATTCCTGATCACTGGGGGTCAACATTGACCACAAGATGAACATGAGCCTGCAATGCGATGCTGCAGCTAGTAAAGCAACCAAAATGCTGGCTTGCATCCATAGATGCTTCTCAAGCAAATCCCGGGACGTCATTCTCCCCTTATACTCAGCCTTGGTGAGGCTGCAGCTGGAGTACTGCATCCAGTTTTGGGCTCCGCAATTCAAAAAAGATGTGGAGAAGCTTGAGAGAGTCCAGAGAAGAGCCACACGCATGATCAGAGGTCAGGAAAACAGACCTTACGACAACAGGCAGAGAGCCATGGGGCTCTTTAGCCTGGAAAAAACGCAGGCTCAGGGGTAATCTGATAGCCACCTATAAGTTTATCAGGGGTGATCACCAGGATCTGGGGGAATGTTTGTTCACCAGAGCGCCCCAAGGGATGACAAGGTCGAATGGTTATAAAACTACTGGCAAGACCATTTCAGGCTGGACATAAGGAAGAATTTCTTTACTGTCTGAGCTTCCAAAGTCTGGAATAGTCTGCCATTGGAGGTGGTTCAAGCACCTACATTGAATACCTTCAAGAGTAAATTGGATGCTTATCTTGCTGCGATTCTATGACCCCAGCTGACTTCCTGCCCTTCGGGCAGGGGGCTGGACTCAATGATCTTCCAAGGTCCCTTCCAGCCCTAATGTCTATGAAATCTATGAATTATTAACTTGGTCCTCTTCACCACTGCTGCTATGGGGCCAGGCTAGAGCCATGCTCCATGCCCCAGGCTGCAGCAGGGATGGAGCTGGCCAGTGTGGAGCTAAGGTAGGAGGAGTGTGGCAGAGTGCATGTGGGGAGGGGGAGACTGGGGGCTACAACAGAGGAATGGCAGGGCATGCAGAGGCAGTGGGGAAGGGTTGGGGAGATCAGGCAGCAGCAACAGCTCTTGGTCCAGCCCTAACCCCAGCTCCAGGCTAGGGCTGGAGCCACAGCAGCTGCCTTCCTCCTTCACTGCCTTGTGCTCAAAGGTAAGGCAAGGGGCCTTTGAGGTTAAATGTGGGGGAAAGACCTCATCCTTTAATCAAGTAAATATAGTATTTTCTCCATGCAACAGGATGTCTTTTGTACAAGTCTTAAATTGTCCTATTTAAAGTTAAGGCACTGAGACAAGCTTTCCACTGGTTACAGTTCTGAAAAAGAGGTTAATTCAGGTAACAGCAAAATTCTGTCACTATGTTTCTATCGTAAAAATAAATTAAAGTTGATAATATGAACTCTGAATTTCTACCCTATTTGGAGGAGTTACTGCTTTGTATAATGAATCTTAGGAGTGCCATTCATTTTGTAAATATGACAAATAAGGAATTTTACACTCAACAACAGCAAACAAGCTCAGGGCATCCCCATGCACCACTCTACACTACAGAGTTTCAAGAAACTCTCTTAATGCAGGACCAGCCCTAGCTATTTCACAGTTTCATGCCATTTAATTTTGGCACCACAGCACATTCACAAAGCTAACTGCACAGAATCAGAAGCCGCTGATCACCAATGAGCTCCAGAAATTACACTGTTTACCCTACTTTTGAAAAAGAGTCTCTTCTTGATGCCCTGGCAGAATTGTTATACTAGTAGCTGCGTGAACTTTAGCAAGTCACAGACCAGTACACAGCCTTTGCCTTGTCTACGTCTCGACTGATCTTTTTAAGTCTGAAAAAATAATGTAAGTTGAAAGAGAAGGAAGAATATTCACTGTAGAAAAAAAATACACATACATATTTATTTTGAAATTCAACTCATTTGATCAATATTACCCCCCAAAAAATCCTACAGTGAAAGTGCCTGAACTATCAATTGCAAGCGCGAACGTTTGAAAGGCCTTTTATCTGTAGCATCAAACATACATCAAAGCCCTTTTCATATTAATTTGAATAGTCTTAGAATTCTACCCAAGAAGCCCTTGTATCAGTGTTACATGTATTGAAACCAATGCAATGTTTAATTAAAAGGCCAGTATCTACCCCTTTGTCAATCTGAAAACCAGACATGCTCTTTACTACAACTTTTTCCAAATACTTTTAACTGCCCTGTGCAATTCCTGCAGCACTCCTTAAATGAAGCAATTAATTTACATGACTACGGATTTTCCTATAAATCATACTTGGAAAGAGAATTTTCCTTAATGTGTCTTTTCTTCTAAGTAGTTATACAAATATCCCTTTTTTGACATTGCAGAAGCTTTCTTCAGAAGTCAAATGAAGTCAGCTATAATCAGTATCTTCCATCAGGCCAACCACCAGAAGTGTGTGATGAATGTCTGCATTCTTTTCCTTTTACCACAAAAAATGTAAATAGTATACATAAAATACTAAAATATTTTTAAGGCTTCAGAAAATTCTTACCAATTGTCAGGAAATTGTTTTAATATAGGCTTAACCCACCTATTCTTTTATAATCAAGTTCCCGGTGATAATGCTAAGTTAAACATGCTCAGCAGTGAAGAGTTGCCTTCCTTATGCTCCTGCTCTGAAAGTAGCATTACAGATTCTGCACAAAGAGTTAGTGAATCTTTCATAGGGAAAATACAGAATGCTGCTGCAGGAATCTGACAGACAAGATTTAAGCATGACAGAACAGTATATATTAGAAACGATGATGAGGTTGAACACATTTACAACAAGTAAACGGCCAAAACCCATTTGTTACAAAATTACCTCGCCATCCAAGATTCTGTATCAAACTGCACATTTTATCACGTATGTTACTGTCACTAACCCTCAATATTTTAAGTTTTTCACAAAATGTTTTGGCAACCTTTTCCTCTGAAATAGCTTTTTAAAAAACTATTTCCTTGCCTTGAACAGAGTACAAATGGTACAGTCATTAGTTTAAGGCCTGTTCTAAGTATCTCATAAAAGTCATTCTGTGTTTTACAAGCAGTAAAACTACCATTATTATACAGGGGTTCTTTACCAAAGCACGCCGGTAAATTCTGAATATTTTTCTCATTGTTTACATCTTGTAACAACACAGGCCCTCCTCACATTGCTTTGCTATTCCCTGCAGTGAAATATCGAGGAGTGTGAAAGTTATACAGAATGCGGTGTGCAAATTAAGGGTCTGAACACTCTTTCCTTAGCAACCACATGGAACAGAAATATTATAAAGAAATTCTATTCTTTCCTTGACATTCAGGTGCCCCAGTGAACAACAAAACTGAAGAGATAAGAGTTAACCCATACAAGGATTCAGAGCTCAATTCAACACAGTGCTAGGCA
>NW_017728906.1:175358144-175363575 GCF_001723895.1 Crocodylus porosus | reverse complement strand
GTCTTTTCTTCTAAGTAGTTATACAAATATCCCTTTTTTGACATTGCAGAAGCTTTCTTCAGAAGTCAAATGAAGTCAGCTATAATCAGTATCTTCCATCAGGCCAACCACCAGAAGTGTGTGATGAATGTCTGCATTCTTTTCCTTTTACCACAAAAAATGTAAATAGTATACATAAAATACTAAAATATTTTTAAGGCTTCAGAAAATTCTTACCAATTGTCAGGAAATTGTTTTAATATAGGCTTAACCCACCTATTCTTTTATAATCAAGTTCCCGGTGATAATGCTAAGTTAAACATGCTCAGCAGTGAAGAGTTGCCTTCCTTATGCTCCTGCTCTGAAAGTAGCATTACAGATTCTGCACAAAGAGTTAGTGAATCTTTCATAGGGAAAATACAGAATGCTGCTGCAGGAATCTGACAGACAAGATTTAAGCATGACAGAACAGTATATATTAGAAACGATGATGAGGTTGAACACATTTACAACAAGTAAACGGCCAAAACCCATTTGTTACAAAATTACCTCGCCATCCAAGATTCTGTATCAAACTGCACATTTTATCACGTATGTTACTGTCACTAACCCTCAATATTTTAAGTTTTTCACAAAATGTTTTGGCAACCTTTTCCTCTGAAATAGCTTTTTAAAAAACTATTTCCTTGCCTTGAACAGAGTACAAATGGTACAGTCATTAGTTTAAGGCCTGTTCTAAGTATCTCATAAAAGTCATTCTGTGTTTTACAAGCAGTAAAACTACCATTATTATACAGGGGTTCTTTACCAAAGCACGCCGGTAAATTCTGAATATTTTTCTCATTGTTTACATCTTGTAACAACACAGGCCCTCCTCACATTGCTTTGCTATTCCCTGCAGTGAAATATCGAGGAGTGTGAAAGTTATACAGAATGCGGTGTGCAAATTAAGGGTCTGAACACTCTTTCCTTAGCAACCACATGGAACAGAAATATTATAAAGAAATTCTGTTCTTTCCTTGACATTCAGGTGCCCCAGTGAACAACAAAACTGAAGAGATAAGAGTTAACCCATACAAGGATTCAGAGCTCAATTCAACACAGTGCTAGGCATGTCATGAAATATTCAGAGCCCTGTCAACTTCCAGTGACGCTGGCAAGAGGAGCAGCAGATGCTGAAGCACATTAATAGGTACGTTTGGACAAAGAAACATTCCAGTGGAGAAAAGTCAATTTTTTCATATCGTTTTGAGTCTTCCCTAGTTTCTCATTTCCCAATCTGTCGGCTATATTTACAAGCCTGAACGTTGGTTTTAATTTTTTGTTACCACTGTACTGGAAGCCTATTTTGCTCCCTGTTCCAAAGGCTCAATACTTGGGGAAAAAAATCTAATAAATCTTTTTTTCTTTATAGTTTGCTGTATCTCTAAAAATCACTGTTCCGAGCAGTTTTCCAGTTAGTTTATAAAAATTGTCACTTCAAAAAGAGAAATTACATAGCTGTTCTGATCTTCTATTACCATTGCCAGAGCCAAAAGAAATTGATTTCAGTTTTGTTCTACAATTGTTTCTTCTCAGCCTTCTTTTTTTTTTAGGTTAATTAACAGTCCTCTAGAGTCTAGACCCGGGGTCAGCAATGGTTTTGGATAGAGTGCGAAAAACACCCACAACCTTGCCTGGTAAGATGTTGGCGCGCTGGGGCAGACAGTGGGAGAGCCGTGAGAGACTGGATCCTTATTGTGGCAGTGCAGCCCCTTCCCAGCTGGCCGCCCCAAGGAACACATGCCAAGCAAAATGCCTTCACATGCCACACTCTGGCATGCATGCCAAGCATTGCCTACCCCTGCTCTAGACATTTAATTCTACTGCAGGTAATTTCCGTGAATAAAGATCACGCAGACTTGCTCATTCAGCGCAGCACATAACAAATGATGTATTATTGTTAACAAGGTTTAAGTTTTAAAATTAGTCTGTTTTAACAGAAGTGTAGAACTCTAGAAATAGTCTTCTATAGTCAGAGAAAACTTTTTTTCTGGGAGTACTCCCAATTTGCATAGCTAGTATGCCCCAGTGGCACAAGACTAATTTGGGATCTTTAACTTCTTATGCAGCTTGACAGTTCTTATTTTCTCCATTTTCTCTATCCTTGAAATTATTGTTCCCAAATGAAAGCATCACACAAGTGCGGCTATTTTCAGTGTAGGAAAGCGTCTCAGAAAAGTTCAGCCCAAATTATTCTTGGAGAATGAAGGAAGATAGAAGGAACATTCCTCTTCATGGAGAGTAGTTGTGCAAAATCCCATAGATGAGTGGTTTGCAAACTTCCTGAAGTCACGAGACCCCTGCCATTTCACTACTTCTGCTACACAACCCATATCCCTATCCAACAGCCATGTGACCTAGGCTCCCCAATGGCAGCACGCTGCCTCTCAGTCCTCTCCACCATTACCCCCGCAGAACCCACCATTATCCTTACAGAATCCACAGCAACCTGTCATGGAACAGTTTGAAAATCACTGCTGTAGATCAACTCTGTTGATGAACTGAGGAATGAACTAGAGGATGACACACCTTCAAAAAAGAAGGCAGCTGATCACCTAGGGAGTATTTCCTTATTTATATCAATATCTCCTCTCAGGTGCAGACTAACTTGTTCTACAGCATCTGAACATAAAATAGTCTACTACAGATTGTACGCTAGCTTGCTATCCCCACTTTTTACCTGAAACAGCTCCTAAAAACATGTCTGCACATCCTTAGTTCAAAAAATCTGATCAGACATCCTGCTGAATTGTTATTGCATTTTGTGGTAAGAGATAAAGACAATGTGTTGGCAACCCCCAGCACATGGCACATGAGGCCATTTTGCGCAGCACACCACAGCCAGCCCTGGCTCTGGGCAGCTGCTGCTGGCCATGGAGTTGAGGCGGCAAGACCTGCTGCAAGCAACCCAAGCTCTGTGGCAGGCAGCAGGGGCCTGCCTAGAGCCCAAGCCAGCTGGCTCCATGGCTGGCTCCGTGGCTGGCAGACGCTGCACATGCACTTTGGATGCATGACAAGAAAGGGGCTAGGGTTGCACTGCTCCAAGCCCCTTCCCAGCCGCGCGCTCCAAGGTGCGTATGCAGCCACCAGCAGCCACAGAGCCAGCCAGGGCTCTGCACCCCAGTGCAGCTGTTTACAGCCTGCCCACCACCTGCTGCGAGCAGCCCACGTTCCACGGCCGGTGGCAGTGGCTGCATGTGCATCTCAGAGTAAATGGTGGGGAAGGGACTGAGGCAGCACAGCCCTGGCCCCTCCCCCACCATCTGCCTGGAGGTACATGTGCACCCACTGCCAGTGACAATCCAGGTCAGACCTCAGTGCAAGCAGCTTGCAGGCCACCTGCCACAGTCAGCCCCAGCTGCTCGCAGCAGGCAGTGGGGAGCTGCAAACAGTTGCACTGAAGTCTGCGGACCCCTGGCCTGCCTTTTTGCTGGTGGCAGACGTATGTGTGCCTCCAGGCAGACAGTGGGTGAGGAGCCATAGCTGTGCTGCCACAACAAGGATCAGGCCCATTGCAGCTCCCTTGTCTGTCCCTGGCGTGCCAACATCTTAAAAGCTGAGGTTGGGATGTTTTTGGCACTCTGGCCAAAAACATTGTCAGCCTTTGATATAGACAGTCCTTTGTTCCAATTTGATTAAATAATCCCATTTTTATACAAACCCTTGCAATTAAATGCGAAGACTTGCTGTGCCAAAACGTTTCATTTTAAAGCTTTTTCTTTATAATCTTATGGGCCCACAGCATGGCTGAAGCAAAGACTCTTCATGAACCAAAAGTCCTACATTTGCTTTTAATTTTTTGAAAACTTCCCATCATTTTTTTAAATAATGATAGTGCCATCAATAAACCTATTTGTGGATAATGGCATAGTAAATATATTTGCTGATCTCTCACCATGCATAGATGCAAGGCATATGACAGCTAGTGTGTTTCAGAATTCTGTTCACATCCTCCAAATATTCCTTTTCCTACTTTTAATCGTATGAAGGCATATATAAAAACCAGTGCATTAATTACATAACTTTACATTCTCTTCGGGATTTCCATGGTACTTTAGGCAAAGTAACTTAATTTCAGATTTCAATTTCGTATCAATTTCAGTTAGTTTCATACTTTATGCTTAATACATCATTATTAAGAACTGTCTGCAACAATTACTCTGCAGTCAGATCCTGGCTTGAATTACCTGCAGACTGATGAAGATACATGGACAGAAGAATGAGTTTTCTTTCTTAAACTATACCAAAGTGAACCAACTAAATTCTGTTCAACCCCTGTACTCCAGCAAGCTGCACATACATGATAGCTGATTTTATTACCATAACTTCTACCTAAGAGATTTAATTTTTATTTTATATAGTGCAACAATCTTCTGGTTTGCATTATTTTTCCCCAGTAGTTTTGTTCTGTCAGTAAAAAGGTGTATGGTAACAGACAGACTTTCTTTTACTATGAATAAGCATCAGAGATTTTATCTCTACTCTTAAGGTTATACTGGGACTCAAATTTTACACGGGGTAGAAAATTTATTCCAGGAATAACAAAAATTAAGCATGTAATCCATTCATGCCATTACTTCCTTAGAACAATACCCTGAAAATCAGAATGATAGGCAACAACGTCTACCACAAATTGCCAACAAGGTCAATGGTAAATCGAATGTGTATACCAGCAATGCTTCACAAGGTTAAAAAATAATTACACAATAAACACCTATATTTTCATCACAATAGATTATAGAGTGAATAGCAGTGTATATCATATCCTCTTACCTAAAGTGTACAAAAAACAATAAATATCCTTTCAAAGACAAAATATTTCCATGTAATCCTAATTTTTAAATTCCTAAAGCTGAACAAACTTCAGTTGCTTTTTCATATAAAATAGATATCTGAACTCCCCCAACCCACTTCCATGTCTGTAATAAATTTTAAAGATCTCTGGAATGAGAAATGTAGCTTATATAATACAAAATATAATTCCAGGGCTGATACAATAATTCATTTGATACAAATATAGTAATCAACAAAGCCTTAATTCAACACAATACTTAAGTAGTGGTCAAAGTTTAAATAAAGTACATCACTAGCCGAATGGAAGTAAAAAACCTGGCATTCACAAGTTAAGCATTCCCTTAAGTATCCTGCTGAGGGGGAGCTTAAGGGAGTAAGAACAACACACTACTACTGCCACATAAAAATCAATGTTTTCCATTAAAGCCATTTCATCCAATGATGCCAGAAGTTAGGCACTTTGTCAAGCTAAGGATTTAAAGTTAGGTTATGTTATGCTGCTCATGTTTAAGATTGGGACAATTATACTGCGGTTGCTCGGGGGTGCAGGGGGGCAGTCAGGAAGGCCAAGGTGGAGATGGTACTGGGACTAGCTTCCTGGATCAAGAACAACAAG
>NW_017728906.1:175350383-175358044 GCF_001723895.1 Crocodylus porosus | reverse complement strand
TGTCAGGGCAGCCAGGATCTGGAACCAACTTCCAAGAGAAGTGGTGCTGGCTCCTACCCTGGGGGTCTTTAAGAGGAGGCTAGATATACACCTTGCTGGGGTCGTTTGAACCCAGTACTCTTTCCTGCCATAGCAGGGGGTTGGTCTCAATTATCTGCTCAGGTCCCTTCCGACCCTAGAAACTATGAAACTATGTTTTAGAATTAGCAAAATTGAAATCAGGAAGTTGACTTTAAGTAGCCAGCACGCAGAAAATAATTTGTAATTTTCCAGGGAAACCAGATATTGACATAATTACAAGTGTGTAGAGAGGAAAAACTAATAAAGGTGCCTTGTAGTGCCAATTATTTCCTCCTAGACTGGTGTTTTATTTCTCAATATCTTGTTACTGAGAAGTCTTCCCAACTTGCTATTGTCAGATATTGAGCAGTAGTCATATAAAATCATTACGTTTATTATACAACTGAATAGTTTCATCTTAACAACACACCCAAGGCTAATCTGGAACAAGAAAATCACCCCTAGAAAGGGCTAGGTTCTAAAACAATTTTTATATGACTTTTACCAAAATGTTAGCTAAGAAAAACAATATAAAAATTGACTAAGACAGTTGATGTCATAGTCCCATCCCAGAGCCCCAAGTTTCTCCCTGCTGTTCTACTGTCTGTCCCATAGAGCAGACCAAGGTTTGCCCCAGAGAACTCTTTAGTCCTGCAAGCCTCAGCTCCACTGTCCTTTATCAGCTCCCACCACTACACCAGGGGATCTTGTGCCAGCTCCAGGTGGATTCCCCTGGGGTTGTGAAATAATTTTTAGGTCCCCTTTCCAGAGAATAACCTTTAACACCACTTGCCCAGACATCACTCTACCACAGGGAATCAATCAGTAAGGCAGTGGTTCTCAACTTATTTAGACTCGAGCCACTCCTGGAGAGGCTCAAGGTACCCTCAGAAAATTCCAGCTCTTCATTTGCACTTGTTTTTCTGACTACAGAAAAACAAAAAACAATGTTTCTGTCGCACAGAACTCAGAAAGACCACAACAGATCAGAAGGTTTTGAACACTATGGGTTCCTATCTGAAATCCTTGGGTTTTTCATGTGAATCAGATTTGCACATTTTAAATGCTGACATTGCATGAAAGGATCTCCAGGCACCCCAGCGTGCCATGGCACCCTGGTTGAGAATCATTGCAGTAAGGAGACTAAACAACAAAAGAATTTCTTATATAGAAGAAAATAATTATATAAGAAAAAACTGACCATTAGTTTGAAGACAGAACAAAAAGACAAATCAAGTTTCTTACACTGTCATCTACTACTAAGTGCTTTAGAGACCTGCTGGTATTTTCAGAGATCAACCTTCTTGCTGAACCTGCCAGCCCTGACTGCTAGAGACTTGGACCCTTCTCCTGCCTGGGACAGTCCAAAGACCTCCTTCATCTGAAAGATAGTCTCCAAAATGCTTCCAACGCTGTTCCCCACTGCCATCAACATTGTCCCACTTTATCATGGACCTCAGCATCCTCTAGCAATGTCTTGTCTCCCTATACCCTACTCCCTATAACCTATACCCTTGCTGTCTCCTCAACGCACCTGGAATTCCTTTGGCTAATAGGCTATTTTTCTCAGATGCCTTTGCTATTGTGGAGTTGTTTCTGCTATGATGACCAGACAATACCCTGCATGTCCATCCTACCAGTGGCCCCATCTGTCTGTGATTGGGAGTGGTAACCATCTTTGCTCTAGTAACACTAGGACAATCAAGATCGAGCAGTTTCACATACTCTCTTCCAAGTATGCATCCCTCAGTTCCTTTGGATAAACTACGTTCAAAATCATAAAGATACAGAGAGCAGCATAATGTAATGCACACAGAAATAAGAGCAACATAAATAGATACAGCGTAACATTAGCTTTTCAATTATACCATGTGCCATATCAGCAAAACACACAAAAGCCTACATAGCACTCCGTGAACACCCCAAAATTTTGTTGGGCTCATGACAGCTGGTATCCTGTTTAAGAATGTATATATTACTTAAGAACCATTTAAATTCAATCAACCAAGTGTTGTAAGACCACCACCTCTAGACACCAGCTTTAAATAGGGAAAAGTAAAATCCCATAGATTTAATGATTAAAATATCCCCAAAAAACAAACGGAAGGTCTCAACTAATATAAATTATCATCTTTTCTATATTCTGGACACATATCAGACTTGCAGTTTGGTCAAAAATTAAATAAATGTCAGACGTGAAATTAATCTTGGTAACATAGGGAGTATTAGTACACAAGTACTGATGCAAAAGTTATTATAAATGCATCATTTCTTTCCTACAATTTTAAGATCGTTTAGACGAGTCTTGGATGTAGTGAATTATAAAAAATATATAATTATTTGATATACAGAATACATAGAGAATATATGTCACTACCTCCACGCAGTTGATTATTTTAATAAATGAGATATAAAAAGGTAAATAAAGGAATTTCAGAAGGTTTCTGTTTTCCTTCACCCATGGACTGGCCAAGGGGTGAAAAGAGGTAAAACCACTGGCTTTAAAATACCCAACTATATTTACAAAGATTCTACACAGAGATTATGACTTCTGCTTTGCTCTAACATTTTTTTCTAGGTCCTCAAAGAAAAATAAAAAGCAGAAATTCCATATTGACCACAATCCCAATCCCACAACAACCATTCAGCTGGAGGTTCTAATAAATAGAGCCCCCTCCTCGCAAGATTCAAAAAATAAAAACTTGAAAATAACTGTGTTAACTAGCATTCCCTTATCAATAAAAGACAGACGCTGATATGCAAGTTTTCACCTCACGTATCCTGGAGGCTACAGTAAAATGCACTACAGGCATACTCTGTTCCTCACTGCAGTATAATTCTTTACAGTAAAACTCTGTGGTGTCTGAAAAATGATATACAAACTGCCAGTGGGAATTCTGTATCTACATAGAAGAACACATTTTCCATTTAAAATCTGTAATTTGTAGTTGAATATGAATGCAAAATGAAAAGGATTCTTATATCCAATGCTAATCATACAATTAAGAAATAATGGTTAGGAAGTATAAAAGCATTTCTTTTTATGAGACCTTAAAGTGTTTACAATCTCCAAAAATACTTTACAAATTACTTTTGCTTATGAATGAGACTACGCATTACAGTTTCATAAAGCTTACTTTTTTTTTTTTTTTTTTAACCAAACAGCAAGCTGATGTTTTCATATCTAAACTAATTCTAATTTTAGGTTGTATTTCATTGTTTTTGGAAACGAGAGAAAATGTCTAGTTTTATATTGGAAATATGAGCTCAAATGCTACCAGTCTTCATCAGAAGTGATAAAACACTAAATCCAAAGCTGAAAGAGTATTTAGGGTACTAACAAATGACTGAATTAAGCAGTAAATAAAACAAATTTAAGAATAAGTTAATATTTATACATAAGTAAATATTTAGGTAAATTATGGCTCAGTTAAATAAGTAAGTACTTTGGGGAGAAATATAGTATAGTTCTTCATTATTCTAAGGTATGGTTGTAACTTAAAATATGCACTTAATCATAATAAATATTACTAATACACTGTTTTATAATGGAAGTATTAAGTATTTTTTTGTTTTAGCATTTGTTTTTCCTTAGTATATCAACATGTACAGTTACCAATACTTAGCAGTTTTTCCTTATTATGTTTCCTCCCAGTCAACTAATGAAAAAAACGAAGTCTTTAAAATATAATCTATGCATCATATTTGCCTTTAAAACCATACATGCGTCTCTTAGGATCTGGAAGAACTGATAATTAGCTTAGACAAAATTAATTAGTTCTACTTTGTAATTCCCTCATTGAAAAAACTGTTCAACACAGACTTCAATTTGTGTAAGCTTTATAAAGATGAGCTACATGACAATCTACTTACACAGGTTTACTTATTTTGGAGTCTTTGAAATGGAATATTGCTCAACAGTATAAGCCTGTGTAATCCTTTCCTCCTTCATTTTTTCAGTTTATATTACCACCAGAAATTCCTGGTATAAAATAGTATCCTACCCTGTTCAGGTATAAACAGTCAACTGACACCAATACAGACTACATAGAACCAAAATTCCAGAGGCAAAAATCACCGCAGTGCCCAGCTCCCAGTGAATACTATGCATGCTACATAAGCCCTCTATTAAGGACACTACATACGCCCTAATTGTTTCAAGTCGACTACTGAATAGAGAATTATGCTACGCATTTCAATGCCACAAGGATCTGACCATGGTGCTGTTTGTGTGTCTAAGATGCTCCACAGGCTTCAAAGTATATACTGGGACAAATGGCACGCAGGAGCTTACAATAGTTAGACAGTATGAAGTTCGAAAACTCATTAGATATCTTGGTTCTTTTATAGACAACCTTTGTAAATTTAAACTCAAAATTGACAAATATCATTACTACTGGTACTATATAGCTGCACTGTATATACTGCAACAGCACATAACAGAAAAATATTTTCCCCTTACCTCCTTGTCAGATTTTGATGGAGTCTGCGTTCTACTTTCTTTTAGCTTACGTGCATTTTCAAGCTGAGCTTGGAGTTTGGAAGCTAAATCCTTTAAAAAAAGAGAGATAATATTGACTGAGTTGAGTTATTTTGAGCTTTTATTTACAGAACCATGATTACCAAGTGTTCATTTCTCTTGATGCTGCTTGGTTTAAGAAAAAAAAAATCACCAACACCAGTATATAGAAATAATGTAATCTCTATTAAATCATATGCATCTGAAGCACAGCACCACATTTTTAAAATAGCAAGATAACACATAGCGCATTACATTTTCAACAGCACTGTTCAAATATTAACCAATTTATGCTCATAAAATCCTTCAGCAATATGCATAGTTGCCATTTGCAGCCAGAAAAGCAGTCAGAGACAAGTCTAAACTACCATAATTTAAATGTTTTTCTGCTCTCTTAGCATGCAAGACATACTAAAATATAATTATGTAAATCTCACAGCTACATCCTCTACTAAATTTACACTCCCTTACACATCATCTTTGAATTTGGTGCTAGAATCCAATTTATACCTTGGATAGGACAGAGATGGGGAAAGAAAGACCTT
This sequence comes from Crocodylus porosus, assembly GCF_001723895.1. Classification (NCBI taxonomy): domain Eukaryota; kingdom Metazoa; phylum Chordata; order Crocodylia; family Crocodylidae; genus Crocodylus; species Crocodylus porosus. The sequence goes on along the minus strand of NW_017728906.1, from coordinate 175,352,920 downwards.
TTTGCACCCTCGTATTCATAGGTGATGCGTAGGGGGAGCACCTGGGGGCACCTGCCCCCCCGCCTGAGACTGGCCATCAGCTTCTATGGGTGATCATCAGTTGTCACTCACAACCCACCTCCTCCTGCCCTCCCCCCACTGCCATCACAAGTTTCTGCGGATAACCACTCACCACCGATACTGCCACCCACAAATTGTGCCCCCCCCAATATCAGGAGGCACCTAATATTAATTGCTTTTCTAATTATAGCCTCTCTTGTAGTCTGTCATAATGTAAATTGCTGTAATTAATACTACCTTAGAGTCAATGGGCCAAATTCAGTGGTGGAATACATAAGAATTTACATTACAGGTTGATAAGCAGACTTAAATCCAATGAGGCCTAAAACAGTAAAATATATATTCTTGCTGCCCAGAAATCATAGATTTCACCTATCCAACTTAAGACTCGCACCGAATCATGTCTCCATTTGTTGAGAAGCAGGAGTGGAGGAAGCAGGGTGCACGTGTGCCACACGTGTACCCACCTTACCTCGGCGGTGAAGGCAGCAGCTGCAGAGGAGACAGCAGCGGGGGCAGCAACAGCTGATTTCCCCCTAAGGTAAGTGGGGCAGAGGGTACAGCACAGCTGAAGCGGATCTGGAGGGGAAGCCCTCCAGAGCCCTTTTAACTCACCCGACAGGGAGCCGCATGCGGGCAAACAGACAGCGGAGGGGGGCTTTCCCCCAAGCAGGGGAGTAGCTTCAGGGGCCTTTCCCCCAAGCGGGGGGGGGGCAGCTCTGACTAGCCCCTTGGGGTGGTAGTCCCTGCCACCCCAGGATCCCAGCAGGAGGGTCGGTACGGGGGCGGGGCCGCCAGCCAGCACTTCCGGCTTAGCCAGAAGGCCTGATTGGCTGAGAGCACAACCGCGGGAATTTCAAACTGCGGGCTTTAAAGAGCAGCGGTTTGAAATTCCCTTGCAGTTGGGAAGTAGGAGAGGAGGGAGCAGGGTGCACATGTGCCACACATGTACCCACCTTACCTCAGCAGCAAAGGCAGCAGCTGCAGAGGAGACAGCAGCGGGGGGCAGCAACAGCTGATTTCCCCCAAGGTAAGTGGGGCAGAGAGTACAGCGCAGCTGAAGTGGATCCAGAGGGGAAGCCCTCCAGAGCCCTTTTAGCTCACCTGACAGGGAGCTGCGCCCAAACAGTGTGCGCAAACAGGCACGCTCTGTAAGGGCGCACCGGCGTTTGCATAAGGTGGGCATGAGGTAGCTGCCCAGAGCAGCACCTCCAGCGAGCAAAAGCAGCAGGTGCAGCTCTACAGACATGACGCAGACGTGTAGCACAGCTGCCAGGGGCCCCGCCCGGGCACAGCTGCCTGCCATGGGCTCTTCCAAGGCCTCCACCCAGACAGAGCACTTGGCAGGGTCAGTGGTCCCTTGCCCCCCCTGTCTGTGTGGGGGGGCTCGGTGGGGTCCTGGGGCGGGGCCTGGTGGTCTCCTTGCCTGCCCCTTCTGTGCACAACTTAGGGCCCTGCAGGAGCAGGTGAGGGAGCTCCAGGCTGAGGTGAGCAGGCTGAGGGGGATCAGGGATGCAGAGGATGAAATTGATGCCTATGTCTGTTCTCTGCAGGCCTGGTCACACACTGTACAGCCCACACAGGAGACGCATCCAACGCAGGAGTGGCAAACTGTGTCCAAATCCAGAACTGCTAGGCCTAGAGTGGTGGAAGTTCCCCAGGTTCACCTGGGGAACAGGTTTGATGCCCTGGCAGCTGTGATGGAGAAAGACAGTGAAATTGCCTCCGGCAGGGATGATGCCACTCCCCACATGGTACAGAATGGGCAGAGAGCAAACACCAGCAGGAAGAAACACCGGGTCCTTGTCATCGGAGACTCCATCCTACGAGGACTGGAAGGTCCCATCTGTCGGCCTGACCCCACGACGCGGGAGGTCTGCTTCATGCCTGGGACTCGGCTTAGAGACAACATGGAGAGGATCCCGGCCTACATCCAACCTGCAGACCAGTACCCCATGGTTGTCATCCATGTGGGGACAAATGACATGGCCAGGGGAAACCCTGACCACATTATGAAGGATTTCAAGGTTCTGGGGGACAAGCTTAAGGAGATGGGAGCACAAGTGGTATTCTCCTCTCTTCTTCCAGTGAGTAGGCGGGGACAGCGACATGAGGCCTGCATTAGTGAGGTCAATTGGTGCTTATGAAGTTGGTGCCGCCAGTCAGGCCTTGGGTTCTTTGATAATGACCCATCCTTTCAGGCAGTAGGCTTTCTGGGGTGGGATAGGCTTCACCTCTCTCCTAAAGGCAAGCGTGTCTTCTCTTCCAGGTTGGCTGATCTCATACAGTGAGCTTTAAACTAGCATCACTGGGGGAGGGGGCCACAGGAAGACGAGGAGACACCACCCGAGCAAGACAGGTAACAAATGCTAGGAGTGCCCGGGTAAGAAATGGGTCCAAACAATCTCCCAAATCGGGGGGGGAGGGGGGGGGCACATGCAGCTAGGCAGGGCCTTAAATGCCTATATACCAATCCT
>NW_017728906.1:175348903-175350283 GCF_001723895.1 Crocodylus porosus | reverse complement strand
GTTCAGACCCAGACATAATAGGGTTAACAGAAACTCGGTGGGATTCACCCCATCACTGGGCAGTTAGCATTAGGGGCTATAGGCTTTATAGGCAGGATAGAGAAAGAAGGAAAGGTGGGGGTGTGGCGCTCTACATCAAGGAGCAATACATATCCTCTACCAGCAAAATGGGGTCAGAGGGGCAAGCAGAAGTGCTCTGGGTCAAGATACAAGGGGGCCGTGGGGAGAGGGATCTAACAGTAGGGGTCTACTACAGACCCCCCAACCAAGGGGAGGAGCTGGACCGGGAATTTTCGGGCCAGCTTACAGAGACGCTTAAGGCAAGGGATGTAGTTGTCATGGGAGATTTAAATTACCCGGACATCTGCTGGGAGGAACAGTCGGCCAGGTTGGACCGTTCCAGGAGGTTCTTGGCCGAGATACAGGACCTCCACTTAATTCAGAAGGTGCACAGTCCCACCAGAGGAAATGCCCTGTTGGACCTGGTCCTCCCCACAGGCGACGACCTGGTAAGGGGCCTCCAGGTCCTTGACCACCTGGGTGATAGCGATCATCGCTTGCTGGAATTCACCATCCAGCGCAGGGTGTCAAGGGCCTGCAGCAAGGCAGTAGCCCTAGACTTCAAGAGGGCTGACTTCAACAAGTTGAGATTAGTGGGAGAGGCACTGGGGTTCTTAAGGGCAGGGGAACTCAGTGCCCAAGATGAGTGGTTGTTCCTTAAGGAGACGATACTCAGGGCCCAAGGGGTGACCATCTCAACAAAAAGCAAGGGGGGGCAGGAGTGCCCGAAAGCCCCCCTGGCTCACCAAGGGTGTATGGAAAGGCCTGATTGCCAAAAAAGTGGCATGCAGCCAGTAGAAGGGGGGGTGCTATCTCCAAAGAGGAGTATACCTCCTCTGCTTGAGGCCGTAGGGGGGTTATCAGGAAAGCTAAGGCTAGTGTCCAAAATCAAAGATAATAAAAAAATCCTTTTTCAAATATATAGGGAAGATGAAGGCAGCACCGGGAAATGTGGGGCCCCTGCAAGATCCTCTGGGCAATCTGGTGGTTGCGCCAGAGGAGAAAGCAGACCTCTTTAATCAAATTTTCACCTCTGTTTTCTTGGGCAAGGACCGGGACTTCACCACTGCGATGCAAGACGGACTTGAGGGGAACGCCTCGAGACCTCAGGTTGGGGAGGACCAGTTAGAGAGCTTCTGGAGGGGCTGGACATGTTCAAATCAGTGGGTCCAGATGCTCTCCATCCCAAGTTGTTGAGGGAGCTAGCAGGGGTTATTGCAGGGCCCTTGGTACGGCTTTACAAGCGCTCGTGGTGCTCGGGCCAGGTGCCGGATGACTGGAAGATAGCCGACATGGTCCCCATCTTTAAAAAAGGGAGGA
>NW_017728906.1:175344318-175348217 GCF_001723895.1 Crocodylus porosus | reverse complement strand
TTCAGGAGGGATGTGGACAACATGGAGAGGGTCCAGAGGAGGGCCACCCGCATGATCCGGGGACACCAAGGCAGACCCTACAATGAGAGACTGGACCTGAACCTGTTCAGCCTTCACAAGAGAAGGATGAGGGGGGACTTGGTGACTGTCTATGAACTCACTACGGGGGACCAGAAGGGTTTGGGAGAGACCTCATTTCCCCTAGCGCCCCCTGGCATAACAAGGAATAACAGCCACAAGCTGTTGGAGAGTAGGTTTAATTTAGACATCTGCAAGAACTACTTCACAATTAGGGCAACTAGGATCTGGAACCAACTTCCAAGGGAAGTGGTGCTGGCTCCTACCCTGGGGAGTCTTTAAGAGGAGGCCTGATGCCTACCCTAGCTGGGATCATTTGAGCCCAGTTTTTAATCCTGCCCAGGCAGGGGGTCGGACTTGAAGATCTACAAGGTCCTTTCCAACCCTACTTCTATGATTCTATGACCACAGAAGTAAGGTGCCTTGCTCCCTGTCACATGGAAAAATAGGGAAGCTGAGCAAAATACATTACATTTTAAATCTGGACAGAGATTAATACAACCTTTTTGTTGTGTAAAAAGTTAATTTGATTTTCATCTCTGTTTTAAAATGAAAGTATAGGTCCCATATTTCTAATCTTACACAATTACAACAGTTAAATCAAATGAAGAAACAAATAGCAAGATTATGATTTTGACTACTGCTATCAAATTGTGTTCAAAATTTTAAAGGGAAAATGTCACATACATCATCCATACTTAGCAGAATGCTTTTACTAGGGATATTCTTTTCTGTTACTTAAAAAGAGTACATTACATTGTTGTTACATTAATCTACATTCGTAATATTAAAAGTATCATCTATGATTACTCCCTAAACGTATCTAGATCCTTTGTCAGTTTGATTCTTTTATAGATGTTACACCAGTCGGGGTTAACTCAGTTCCATCAATTCCAGTAGTTTTCACTTCACACACAGAGGGCTGCAGTGGGATGGACCTCCTTGATTCACTGAGGCCAAGGCTCTGCTATTGCAGACAAGCACACCTGTTCACAGAGGGGGGGGGTTTATGCTTTTTAAAACATGAGTGTTTTTTTCCAAACATTCTTGGAGAAAAACATTAAAAATCAGGAAGATAAAATGCATCAAAATTGGCAGGGAAACCAAGTACCTAAAATAACTTTCAGTTCTTTTTTTTTAAAGCTGACTACATCTTATCCACTCAAGACACAATGATTGATTGGCAAAGTAAAATGGAAACCTGACACATTTTAGACCTGACCTGGTTGAAACCTTTAGGCACTACCACAATGCAAATTCCTCCTCCATCTTTGTCATGGCAGATGAAGACAAGTGGACAGTGGTTTCCTATTGAACAGGAAAAAGAGGAAACTACAGTATTTTCCTGCCAGTGCCAAAATGAAGACAGATGACATCCTGACTTCTCTGGGACCACGTTATCACCCCAGTACTCAGTAACCATTGTCCATTCTACACTGCATTTTAGGATTTCCTGCTCTCCCGCTACCAGGGGGCAGTGCCTCTTGAGACTGAGATACTCAACAACTGCAGGTTTAGCATCACTTTCTAACACAAACCTACAAGAGCTGCTTCATACATGTTCCCTGTTTTCTAAAGGCTTTTGGGGGTGAATCTCCTACACTACCTAATCAGCCATCACCATTTTTAGAAGTCACAAAGAAGGTTGCACCTAAATCTCAGGCTTAATTAAGAGCTTTTTATACAGCTCACAATGTGTCTGATCTTTCAACCTCTCTTTTTCACTATGAGTCACAGCATGTAGCTCATTGTGCTTGCAAAAGCAATGACAGCAATACGTTAGGGCAAACTTACAAACCTTACCATGTTTCCCATCAGTTCTGCTTTCAAAATTCTGGCTCCCAGCCTGTTCATCTCCTCATCACTAAGGACTTGGGGAGTCTCATCCTTTGGCATATGTCTGGTAAAAATACAAGCAGCATTCAGTGCACAGGAAATAAAAGAACAACATACATACGACATATTATTTGACTGTCATTGGCAAATAAGTTGAAATACTAAAAATGTATTGCTCAAGTACACTTATAGAAATCCTCTATGTAGAGAAATCAAGAATGTTTATAGAAATCTATTCACATTCTGGGGTTACTTTTGCTAATGCAAAACACTTAATAGTCTCAAGCCAGGCTCCATGATTTAAGAATTTTTCCTCCTCCTCAGTATCCACCTCAGAACCCAAGAGGAGGTGAGGAGGGGAAATCAAACTTTCCCTAGTTGTTCCCATTTGGGAGATACGTCATTTTTCTTTCGAAAGCTTTGAGTGGTTCTTAAATTTAATCTATGTTTAGGACAAGCTTTGTTTACCAAAATAGTTTAGCTTGTACTAAAAGTTGCACTGAAAATTCATTGGTCCTAACCAGGGGTAGGTCCAAGGAGGGTACAGTGACATCCCACTTTGACTCCAGTTTCACACAGTTTAAAACCAAATGCCTAGCAGTGGTAGCACTATTTCTATTCAGACAGTGCTGACACAGCCAATTGACTTCATGCCTCATTATAATCTATCGGATTCCTTCTAATCTCAATTTACTCCATATTTGTCAACAATCCTCTCTCCTCTGTAATGGTCTTGATGTTCAATTAATCAAAATATCCTTTCTTCTGGAATTTTTCTGTTAGTCATTCCTGGTAATCTCAATCTTCCAATTCATAGCTCTTCAGACTGTTTTTTGGTTCTACCTAAAAACAAACTCAGGTATGGTAAAGTAACTAATATGAACATTAACTCAGGTGTGCCAATGACTGGCAGTGAAGTGTTGAATTCTCTGTCGAGATGCTTAAGAAGCTTAGATTTTGTTTTACAAGTCTGAATAAAAGTTGTGCATTTAACTATCATTACTACAAAAGTAATAAATCAATATTTTTGCCCATTTTTGCAGTTTGTTGTGTTTTTAAACTTAACCTAGCAAACCAGTGTACATTCCAATAAAGCTGCATCTGTTCTTCTCCGATTTTAAATTGAGTCCCATATTTACTCATATACAAGATGAGGTTTTGCTCCCAATCAGCAAGCAGAACCACCCTGCATCTTACTTTTACATATAAGAAAACTGCATTAAATGCATTGTCTATCTTTGAACTGCTGCTAAAAGCAGCATGTGCTCAGTAATAAAAACCAGCTAAGAAGTTGATTAAATGGAGCCAACACTAAGCACGACTATAAAGTACATAGCCCATATTGGCCATACCTAATTATGATGGGAACTTACCAAATGGATAGTTTAGTGTAGCACAACTGAATAAGATCTACAGTAGTGCCCATTGAGTACACTCCCCTTCAGTGCTGACCCTTACAAGTCATGGTGAGCCACTACACTGCATACATTTCAATTACCTCTCCGCTCCCACAGCTGAACTATACATTTCTTTTCCATTTCCAATGATTCCTGTTTCTTCACCAGCCTTAAGTGTGTGGCAAACATCACCAAACGGGGTCCCAAACAGTTCATCCAGAATCCCTCTGTTCCCCATCTCTCAGCCTGCTGCATATAATAAGTCTGGCCATACCAAGTTGCCCTGCACCTCATCTGCATATAAATGTTTGAAGGATACCAGGACCTGTGACAAGAACACCCATTTCCAGTCATAAGTCAGGAGTGGGGGGGCAGGGGTAATTAGTCCATGGATCCTTTATGGGGGTGGTATCTGGAGTACACACACATACACACACACACACAGCAGTGCTGAACAGTGGAGTCAAATGATGTTGATTGCTGGAACCCAGCACAACTAACTATATGGTAAATCATGAAATTTTTGAATTTGGATTAATACCATGCATAGTTTGACATCATATACACACACACACACACACACACACA
>NW_017728906.1:175342131-175344218 GCF_001723895.1 Crocodylus porosus | reverse complement strand
GCCCTTTGGGCAGGGGGCTGGACTCGATGATCTCCCGAGGTTCCTTCCAGCCCTAATGTCTATGAAATCTATGAAATCTATGAAAATAAAGCGCTTCTGTTAGCCAAACAGTGATCCTGTCAGAATTTCTATATTGAAGGTATCCAGAGTAGGTGCTCGCTTCACTTCTGGGGGTAGTCTATTCCAGACTCTGGAGACTCAGACGTTAAAATAGTTTTTCCTTATGTCTAGTCTAAAACTGTCTTCCAGCAGTTTGTGACCATTATACCTTGTCTTCCCTTGGGATGTCCTGGTGAACAGGTGTTCTCCCAATTCCTGATGCACGCCCCTTTTATACTTATAGGAAACCACGAAGTCACCCCTGTGCCTTCGCTTCTCCAGGCTGAACAGTCCCATGCCTCTCAGCCTTCACTCACAAGGCTTGTTCTCTTGACCTCTCATCATGCAAGTGGCTCTCCTCTGAACTCTCTCAAGCTTCTCCACATCTGAAAAAATGCAAAAATGTGAGAGGTAACAGAACTTAAGTCCACATCATGTGTTTCTGACTTAATATGGTGGAGCACATTGTATGTAGAACTGAAAGAGCTAAAATTATATTGTCTGGAAAACTGAAGACTCAAGGGAAGACAATCACCATCTATAAATACCTGCAAGATAACAATATGCATGGTAAAAAAGGAATTATTCATGATGACAGTAGGTAGAGAATTATTCAGCCTCAAGACAAGGAGCAATAGCTTGAAGTGAAGAGTTGAGTTTAAATATCTGGAAAAGTTTCTGGCAGTCAGTGCAGTTAAGCAGTACAGCAAACTCCTGCAGGAGGTGAATAAAGCACTCTCACTTGCAGATAGTAAGGAACAGAGATCACGGGGCACAATCTATAACCAATCTACATCTCCCATTTTGCATATTTAAGATTGTTGCTTCTTGTTCTGTCCCCTGGGGCCATTGAGAACAGTTTATCACCAACCTCTTTGTGAGCACCCTTCATGCATTTAATGACTATTATCAGGTCCCTCCCTCACAAGTCTTCTCTTTTCTCAACTAAATAATCCCTTTTTTTTTTGCAAACTTTTGTCGTAAGTCATTTCATAAGCCTACTGTCATTTCTGTTGATCTCTGAGAGACTCTTTCTAATTTTTCTAGACCACAAAGACCCTCATCCTTGACTGGTATTCCTAAATATCATCAAAACAGAAACAATAACAATGACAGTAGCACCACAATTGAACTGATTGGTCTGCTAAACACCTGATAGAAAAGAACAGAAACGTTTGGTGCCATCTCAACCAAAGTTTCAAACACTTTTTCCACTGCAGTCCATGATGTCCAAAATCTAGATCCTATTTACCATTGCTTCTCAGGCCTAAAAGCTCCAGCTTCCTGACTAATGGAATAACTAGATTCTGTTCAAAACCAAAAAATGGGTAAGATTCTAGATTAGTAAATAAGGCACCAATATATAAGCTGGTGGAAAGGAAAAAGCCAAAATAGCAATAAGCTAGATTGCTATACATTCCTATTCAGAGAGAGCTGCATCAGCAGACTAATGTGCAAAACTAAATAAAGAACAGGTGATCATAAAATTGAAAAGGGATAAAGAAATACACCCTCAGTTCACAGAGGAAGAACCATGTGGCCAGTCTGTCAGACAGAGATTGAGTTGAAAAGATATTTTCTACTCCAATGTCTGAAATATGAGAAAATGAGGTGTGACAAAACCTGAGAGTACTGGGGTGCTCCCAGATATACACTTTTGGTTTGTGTAAACCTTTTCGTCTCCAGCTTTGCTGAATGGGTCTGCCCAAGTTATTAATTTGCCCAGAAATCATGATTTACCAAAGTCACTTGGGTAAAGTAACAGGAAAACAAAAGGGTTTCTTACAAGGAAGAACAAATGGTATAAAAAAGAAAAAATGATAAACACTTTGACAACAGAGTATGGTAAACAAAACAGACAAAATCCTCACTCTATGTCCAGACTGCCACTTAGGCCTCATAAAATCACACAGGTATTACTTCTCAGCTCTGTGTTCTTGGGGAACCCTGGCACAGTACACAGCCTGTCTGAGACACAAAGGACCACC
>NW_017728906.1:175338523-175341381 GCF_001723895.1 Crocodylus porosus | reverse complement strand
AGGTTTAGGCTAGATATCAGGAGGTGCTACTTTACGGTCAGGGCAGCTAGGGTCTGGAACCAGCTCCCAAGAGAAGTGGTGCAGGCTCCTACCCTGGGGGTGTTTAAGAGGAGGCTGGATGAACATCTTGCTGGGGTCGTTTAACCCCAGTACTGTTTCCTGCCATGGCAGGGGGTTGGACTAGATGATCTGCTCAGGTCCCTTCCAGCCCTAGAAACTATGGAACTCCCCTGGTCTCATTTACATGCGAGATGGGACAGGACAGCACCCTCAGCAGCATGCAGGATGGAGAACAGAGATTCCGAGGCGAGGACCGCACTGAACTCTGGGACCAGAGAAGCAGGGGAGCACTGCATGATGGGGGATCCCTGTTCCAAATCTAATCAACCCACATTTACACATAACCCGCTCAGCATTTATCAGACCAGTTCTAGTAATGACTCCTCTATTGGTAACCAAAACACTGAATCTGCCTGTCTGTATTGTGAGCTCCCTTAGAGTAATGCCACCCATAGCCAGGACTGATCAGATCCTATTATCCAGCATATGAGCCCTCGTTTATCCAGCATACGAGCCCCTAAAAAAACCTAGTGTTCTCCCTTGAACCATTGTTAGTTCTCTACAAAACCCCCTGCCCAAATTCAAGTTTCTGTCCTGGTGCTTGGATCCAAAACCTGCAGCAGTTCCACGCTTTTTCTGCCTGGAATGCCTTCACTGGTCGTGCTGAGGGCTCTGCCTGTCTGCCGGCTCCAGCAGACACCTGGGAACCCTGAATGGTTCGAGCTTCACTGAGTGGTGAGACCCCAAACTTTCTCTCTCTCTCTGACTCCAGGAACCTGTCTTTTGCTTTCTTACTCCAGGCACAGCTTTCTAAACCAGGCTTTTACTGATCAAACTTGAGCTAGACTTCCCCAAATACCTAACTGAAACTATGTAATATTGTTACTGTTTTATTTGTCTCTCTTGTATGGCTATTACTACTGGTATCATCATAAGTTCATATACCTGGCAATAAATAACTTTTATGGTCAAGCTGGTTGCTATACTTTCTCTCTGAACCTTACTTACTCTTCCTTCCCCTGGACCTCCCCATTTGCTCTGCAGCCACAGTTCTTTCACCGAAGCCAAAGCTCCCTGTAATGCCCAAAACTACAGTGGAATCTGCTCATCAAGGGAGTTACTACTAGCACCATTGTGACAAGAGATTGTGACGTGCTGAGTTTTGAGGCACATGAGGGTATCAGCTGAAAGTGCTGTTCGGACCCAGCCTGCTTAGACATACTCTGTTAGCATGTGTGTATGTGTTTTTAACTGCACTTATTATTGCCCTGCTGAAATAAGGGATGAACTGAGTTCAAGGCACATGAGGGTGTCAGCCTGTCAATGCTGAATGATTTGGTCTGACTCAGGCATGCCCTGTTAATCTGTGAGTGTATGTGCATACATGTGTTGACTGATTCAGTGATTGGAGGAACCCAGCCCCATTGAAACTGAGTCCTGCAAGATAGCTCCACTGGGGGTGAGGACTTGCTGATGGGAGATACAGCTCCATAGAGAAACAAGTGACACAAGCAGCACATTGATAGAATTACAGAGACCCCAGAAACATACCCCTAATAAATGAGCACACCCCAAAGTGATGGGCAAATCTGGTAACACAGGGTCAGCTTCCCCATAGTCACAGCTAGCTCCTCAGCTGGGGACTTCCATCCCCCTTCTCCTCACAGGGAGCCCCCTGTCCAGCCACCTCCTACCAGTCACCACCTGCAGAACACTGCACAAAGCCTCTCCTCTGCCATCTATCTACAGGGAGCCAGAAGATCTTCTAGGAGATTTCTGCCATGGATCTGTGACACAAGGAAAGGTACTTTGATCGCAGTATCAGGAATCAGAAAAGAATCTAATGAAAAAAAGCAGTGGAGAAAATGACATCTCACTGACACTGGACAAATGGGGATGGAGAGAGAACACACAATCAGATACAGTACTATCTTACTTAGTGAACAGCTACAAATTCAGGAATGGACATCCTTGACAAATAGATACAGGCTTGTATGGTACACAGAAGAAACATGGGCAGAGAAACAGACACAAGGGAAATGTCGAGATGAGCACGGCCATGTGATATGTGGCGCTGCAAACATGTCTGCAGTGCCACATACCGCACAATGAGGTACATAAAAAAAACCCTGCAAAAACAAAACAGAGCAGTGCATGCATGGGCAGCACACACCTCTGAAAAGCAGAGCTGGGCCAGGCTCTGCCTGGCAGGATCGCTGCAGGTGCAGCCCCAGGAGGCCCCCAGGCTCCCACAGCACAATTCTGGCCCCGGGGTAACTTGCCATGTGCCAAAGCGCATGCGGCACGTACATTCCCCTGGGACAAGTACCTGCCGTGCAAGGTACTCTGCTGCTACTTGTCCCTGGGGAACCAAATGTCTGCACTCATCTGGACGCAGCCAGGAAGTCCAACCCAAAAGACACTGACCTGCCCCATTTGAGGGACTGGGAACACATATCCATCTCACTAGACACTACAGAAGCCTGACTTTGTCTTATTCCTTGGTAGCACTCATAGAGTTTATCATTCCAGCAGCACCTCCAACCCCACAAATCACATTTCTTCCAATATTATAACCTCACTGTAGTAAGTACTGTGTTTGGGTACATGAGGATCAAGCAATATTTGCACATCTGCTGGAGACAAGATGAAAAGGAAGTCATTCTAATGAGATAGGTGTAAGGTATATTTAAGTCATAGCCATACCTAATGAAAAAAAACTACACAGACCCTGGGGTTTTTCATAGATTTCATAGACATTAGGGCTGGAAGGGACCTCAGGAGATCATCGAGTCCAG
>NW_017728906.1:175324359-175337988 GCF_001723895.1 Crocodylus porosus | reverse complement strand
AATTTCCGCCTGGGTGTTCCAATGTGAACAAACTTCCCCACTTGCAAGCAATATTAAATTATAACAGGGATTGTTGATGGGGAAAGGAGAATGGTACAGCATTTAGGAATTTAGGATTTAGGAAATCTCTAATAATCAATAGCCCACCTCAGCCAACTATTAGGAGTGGAGCACAGTCAGTATCTCAGAGTTGAACAGTGTAGCTGCTAGCCCGTGGTTTCACCACAACTGTGGGGGCACTGCTCCACCACTCCAGTTATTGCTCCTCACCACCACTTGGGGTTATATTTCCTCCGTTGCTGTCATTGCTTCTCAGTGCGACTGGGGAACACTGCCCTACTGCTTGCCACCACTGTGAAGGAGACACTGCTCCACTGCTGCTTACCACCACCAGGCTCCATTGTACAGCTGCTGCTCACCACTGCCGGGGTGGGGAAGTGGGGCACTGTTCTGCTACTACACCACCACTGGGGCTACTGCACCTCTTCTTGTTGCAGAAGCAACCCAGGTCTTTTAGACCTTAAGCAACCTCAAGGAGTTCAGCTCTTTCAGACTCTAGTAGGCACAGGTTTCTACCTGATCCACTGCTCTCCAAAGATTTCATCTCTTTAGAAATAAGTGGATAACAGGCTCACCCTAGACCCTCTAAAATGATTTGTACCTCACCAGTACTTATCTGTTTACAGCTGGATGCTGAGAAGAAATGCCATCCCCTTATTTTAGTTTTGTCTCAGGCCAAATTAATCAAATCAGTTCCAAATTGTATCAACTGAACAGAATTCAGTCATTCATGTCTGTATGATGCTACCACCAGCAAGTGTCCTACCTTCCAGACTTCTCAGCCTGGGGCTGCAGATATTTCCAAATCCATGGCAGGCATCCTGTATGCAAGCCGCAAGCTCAGAAGTCTAGTAGTTCAGATGCCCCCCAGTCTCTCTTGCCCCTAGCTAAAAGGCCATCTGCTTAGAGAAGCTCCCACCTAGAGCTTCCCCTCTTCCCAGTATGCTTCCTGAGCTGAGGGTCCCTTCATTTTAGACTTCTACATGAGTCATGGTGGACCCCTCAGCAATGTTTACCCAACTTCGTCTTGCAGCATCAGTCCCCTTATGAACTTTACCATTATAGAAGTCAGGGCCAGTGCACACAAGACGGATTCCCCAGGCCTCTTACACAAACTGTTAAAAGCAGTTAAAACATGCTATCACAGTCAAAACAAACATAAAATAATTTCTTGCTCCCTTGCCTGCGCATACCATTGGAGAATATGCAGATAAGGGACACAGTCTCCTGTTGTCCAACCTTGCATACAAAATGACAGCATGCAAATAAGCACCCCAGAAAGATTGTCACACAGGCACAGCCGCACTTGCAATTGCTGCACAAAATGGCAGCAGGGTCATACTTCATCATGCTTGATCTGACAAGACCAAATGAACACACCATGTGGCAGACAAACACTTCTGACTAAGAACAACTGATGCAGAACCAATGGTGACCAGTCCCCATATGGGTGTTTGAAGGTGGGGCAGGATTCTTGTTTTATGTCCTCCTTGGGGTTTCTGTAAGCATCTTGGTCCAAAAGGTTGGTTAGGGCATGAAACAGTTGCCCATCGGTTTCATCTGTGGGCTAGGGATATAATAGCTGGGGCGAAACCTTGAGCTCCTTTAGGACAGGGCAGTCCTACACCTTTCTTGAAACTTTAATGACAATCTGGCTCATAGTGAGGAATCCAGCAAAACTGGAGGATCAGATGATGTTCCCAGGCATCTTCTTTTGTCCCTTAACCATTGGACAAATCCCCACATCCTTTCCCCATTTTTTACTTCATGGGCAGATACAGGATTTTGTACAGACAGGTGCACAAAAAGGATAAAGACAAAAGCACAAATTACACTGTATAGGGTGTAGCTCTGCAGGGGTGGCTACACTCCCCTTCTCCCAGCTTTCCCTCTGGGAAAGTATCCTGGACACTTAAGTCCTGGGATCAGGTAAGAATCACCCCCTGCCAACTCTTAACACCTCCACCCTCCTCTTCCGTGTTCAACAGCACTTTCCCTCCCCTCCTCTCCCCCCATCTTCCCCACCCACAGAAGCCCTGGGGGCAAGGGGAGTCCCTGAGACATGGCTGCCATATTTCAGCTCATCTGCATGGGGAGCCAGGCTCAGCCAAGGACAGCAACAGCAGTGGTAGTGGGCAGGTTCCCCCTCCCTGAGCCTGTTCTCAGCCTACACCAAGGGGGAGGGCAGAGGAACCACCACCACCACCACTGCTGCTGCTGTCCCTTGCTTTGGACTCCTTCACCCCAGGGCAGCTGGGATCAGCAGCAATGAATGGAGTGGGAGGAAATGGGAGGGGAGGGGAAAAGATGTGCTGTGGAGTATAGGGTAGTGGGAATTCTTACCTGATGCAGAGATTTGAAAAAGTCCCTGGCTTTGCTCCCACAGCATGGTCTGAAAGGGGGTGTGACTGCATCACTGTATCCCCTCTGGATCTGCCCATGTCTGATAGAATAAAGTTTATCTGAATAAGGCATGGAGAAAAATGAAGTGCAGACTTAAGTATTTATTTTTTCCTATAAAACTGCAGACCATCTGTATACTTGAGATCTACTGTACTTGAGATCTATTCATGATTATAAAATGACTTTATGGGTCTAATTTAGGTATGAAAATAACCCATAAAATAGAAGTAGGACTTGTGATAAATAACTCAGTGATTTAAGGTTTAGAAAACTGCATTGGTAAATCAGTTCTGAAGTGCAGAGATTTTTTTTAATAAAACAACCTTGGTATCTCACAAAATAGCATCCTTAAAGCAAATTCACCATGGATGAAATTGCTACAACTGTTGTATTTTTTGTACTTTATTGGTGAGAAGCTGAAGTGTGAAATGTGTGAACCTGCACATAAAGAATCAGTCTTCAACTAACTGTATTAATGACAAGTAGGCAGGATGATACAAGAACCCTCTTTAACTTTATAACACTTCCTGGGAGGCGCAAACTCTAGTACTTACAGGCAATCCCTGCTTAGCACTCTTAATCGCATCCAGAAAAACTGAGCGCTAAGCGAAACCGCACTAAGCAAAATCCATTTGCCCATAGGAATGAATGTAAATATAGGTAATTGGTTACTGCCGCTCCTTACCACCACTTCTTGCCACCACCGCTTCTCCCCACTAGCCCTCTGGCCACTCCAGTCCCACATGCCAGCCTGGGCCTGCACTCCTGCTGCCCCGCAATGTGCCTCCACCGGTCCTAGCCCCAAGCACCAACACAGGCCCTGTGCTGATGCCCATCCCCCAACTCACCATTTCTCCCTGCCACCACCTCTCCCCATCCGCCTGCCCACCCACTGGCTACTCTGGCCCCACGTACCAACCTGGGCACTGGCACTCCTGCTGCCCTGTTCTGGGCATTGGCCCCTGCTGGCCCTGGCCCCAGGTCCCATATTCCTGCTGTTGCACCCTGGGTACAGGCCCCTGCTGGCCCTCAGCACTGGTGCAGGCCCCACACACCTTGCCATCTCCACTGCTTTGGCTGGTGAACTCAGGAGATGGAGCATCCCACAGGAGCAGGGTGGGTGTTTGCAACCGGTCAGGAGCAGTTGGGGTTGAAGCCTCCCTCCTACCTGCCAGGCCGGCTGTAAAATCCACCCCACTCCCGGCCAGCTGCAAAACTGCACCTCCCCCACGAGACCCCCCCACCAGTCTTGTTCACCAGCCTGCCTGGCTTTTCCCCACCCCCCACCCCACGCTCACGCCCATGCCTAACTGGCTGCCACTCACTGCTGCTGCCACCACCACTGCTTCTCCCGACCTTACCGCCAAAACTCACTGATTCCACAGAGCACTATAGGGAAACTGCTGAGTGTTCAGTGAAATCAGGTATCAATTTTAAATGAGCACTATAGCAAAATAGCACTAATCAAAACCATGTTAAGTGGGGGTTGCCTGTATTCCAATAGCTTGCAGCTTGCAGTTTTGTGAGTTCAAACCTGGCTGGAAGAACATAAAGAAATAATCAATAACAAAGTCTAACATTTCTGGAAGGTTCATTGTGGGTGCAACTTTTCTGCTGAGCACCTGTCAGCAGTAACAAAGGCTGGGTTCAATTTTGGGATACTAAATATATTTCACCTCAGCTAAAGACTCAACCCAGACCACCTGGGAAACACTAAATGAATCACTAAGGTGTCCAACAAAACCAACAACTCTTGCCCCACAAGCACTGTAAACACAAAACTAAATTTATTACAAAGAATAAAGAAAAAACCTACAAAAATAAATACTAACTATAATTAATATTGACTATAATTTTAAAATACTATAAACTACAAAACAGGAGCTAAAAGGGGCCAGGCCTATCTTGGCTTGGGCCTAAACTACAACTAGCATCCAACCACACTGCTTGGCTGGGGCATAAACTGCAAAAGGGACAAAAGGAGGCCCAGGCCTATTTCTCTGGGCCTGGACTGGTCAACAAAAAGCCAGCCAGGTCTATACTGCATTGAAGCCTGGATAAACAACAAGAAGTGCCAGGGCTTCACCCTGGCCCAAATATGCCAACCAAACATATACTGGGGTTCAGCTGCACACAGGTGGGCTGAAATGCAATAGCTGTGAATCAGCAAAGAGGGCCCAGGCTTATAGCTGCAGCCTGGGAATCCAG
This sequence comes from Crocodylus porosus, assembly GCF_001723895.1. Taxonomy (NCBI): domain Eukaryota; kingdom Metazoa; phylum Chordata; order Crocodylia; family Crocodylidae; genus Crocodylus; species Crocodylus porosus. The sequence goes on along the minus strand of NW_017728906.1, from coordinate 175,333,317 downwards.
TCTCAGCTCTACCACGATGCTGAGACACTACAATCCCCAACACAGGGGGCCAGTAACTGCCAGGACCCCATTCCTGATTAGTCTACACTAGGGAAAAATACACTCATGGCATCATCCCACTCAAGGACTGCATGGCCAGTAGGGCTGTGCGAGACAGCACCATTCCACTTTGACATCTGTTTCAATGTTTCAAAGGAACAGTGTTTCACTTTGAGTTTTATTTCATTTCCAAAGCACTGCTCCATTTCGTTTAATCAAAACTGTTTTGCCGTTTCACCCATAGACTATAATGGGGAATCATGAAAATGCCTACAACTTTGTCATTTCTTCCCTGAATCAGATGAAACTTGCCGAGATGGTTGCCCCTTCTGAGAGTATTAAGCCTGCCAAGTTTCACATAGATCGGTGCAGAGGTTTCTGGGAAACTGCACCTCAAGTTGTTGACAAGCAAAACTCATGTGACTTGCTGGCAACAGCAGCCTCCTGTCATCTGGCCTGCAGATCTAGGGGCCCATACCCCCAGGAGGGCTGTGTGGCTGTTCCAGACTCATCCCAGGGGCATGGGACCCCAGATCTGTGCGTCAGATGACAGGAGGTTGCTGCCGCAATCTGCACCCAGCACCGGGAAGATTGGTGCTGCCACTGGCCTGAGGTGGCAGAACCAGCCTCCTGTCATCCAGCAGGTAGATCGGTGCCCAGCACTAGTCTTAGCCAGCAGCAACAGCCACCTGTCATCCAGCAGGCAGATCAGGGGCCTGTCCATACCCCCAGGAGGTCTGCAGGGCTGTGCCAGACTCCTCCCAAGGGTGCAGACCACCAATCTGCCTGCCGGATGATAGGAGGCTGCTGCTGCCACCTGGGACTGGCTCTGAGCATAGCCTGCACCCAGCACCAGGAAGGTTGGTGCTGCCACTGGCCTCAGGCAGCAGAACCAGCCTCCTGTCATCTGGCAGGCAGATGAGAGGCCCACACCCCTGGGAGGAGTCCGGCACAGACTCCGCAGCCCTCCCGGGGTATGGGCCTCCAGATCTGCACGCCCAATGACAGCATGCTGTTGCTGCTGGCTGGGGCCAGCAGCAGCACCAATCTTTCTGGCACTCAGCACAGGCTGCATCCGACAGGCAGATCAGGGGCCTGTCCACATGTCCAGGAGGGCTGACAGCAGTCCCAGCTGGCAGCAGCAGCCTCCTGTCATTCAGCAGGCAGGTTGGGGGCCCACCCACACCCCTTGGAGGAGTCTGGCACAGTCCCCGCAGCCCTCCTGGGGTGCAAGTGGGCCTCTGATCTACCTGCCGTATGACAACAGGCTGGTTCTGCCACCTGGGGCCAGCAGGAGCACCAATCTTCCTGGCGCTGGGCATGAGCTGCGCCCAGCGCCAGTCCCAGGCAGCAGGAGCAGCACCAGCAGCTTCCTGTCATCCAGCAGGCAGATCAGAGGCCTGCACCCCTGGGAGGAGACTGGCATAGCCCCGCAGCTCTCCTGGGGGTGCAGGCAGGCCCCCGATCTGCCTGCCAGATGACAGGAGGCTGCTGCTGCTGGCTGAGACTGGTGCTGTACACTGATCTGCCTGCTGGATGACAGGAGGCTGGTTCTGCCACCTCAGGGAAGATTGTGCTGCCGCTGGCCCCAAGATTGGTGGCCAAAATTGGTGTTGCTGCTGGCATTCAGATCCAGGGGCCCAACCCCAGGAGAGTTGGGGGCTGTGCCAGAATCTTCCCAGGGGGCGTGGCCCTCAGATCTGCGTGGGATGACAGGACACTGCTGCTCCCAGCTGGGACTAGCGCTGAAGCCAAGCAAGCCCAGTTTTGAAACTCAAAACATTTCAAAACTTTCAAAACATTTCAAGTGTCCTTGTTTTATTTCAAAGCTCCTTCAAAGGTTTTCATTTCATTTTGATTTCGCTGTTTTGAACTCGAAATACATTGAAACAGCTTCAAAATGAAACACCCAGTGAAATTTCGCACAGCCCTAATGGCCAGTAACTGCTGGGACCTGTTCCTGGTCAGTCTGCACTCAGAAATAATACACTCATGGTATCACCCCCACTCAAGGACAGCATAGCCAAAACTGCTAGCAAGATGCACAGCTAGGGTTCAGTGACACAGTTATGCTGAACCCAAAAGAAGTTGCAACAGCAGCTTAAACATGCCAGGCTCTCAGCCCTGGTCCAGAGTGCCCCAGCAAAACTGCCACACTCCAACCTCACTAGTTTGCTGCAGGGATTGATACCCCCATAACCTCATCCCTCTCCAAACCCAGAAAAAACAAAAGGGAAAAGAAGAGGAAGAGAACAGAGGTCTCAATCCCCTAAGCTCCACTTTCTGGACACACTGTGTTTCTAGGACAGGGGTAGGCAAAATGGTGGATCCAGACAGCAGCTGGACTTCATTTCCCAGCAACCATGTCACTGAGTCTGATTTCCATGGAGATCCTAGGAGCAGCATGGCTGTGACACTATGGGGCCAGGGTTTCCATGGAAACAAGTCTCAGCAGCTCTGGCAGGGTGCAAAGCTAGGCTGTTAGCTGCTATCAGGTTACTCTTGGGACACCACCATGTCCCAGTCCACTTGCCTCACCAACTGGAGAAGAAAATAGTGTTTGGGCAAAGCAAAACCTCAGAAGAAATTAATCAAGCTCTACAACTCTGCACTGGGCCCAGAATTTCTGGGACACACAGCAGTTGACCAGCAGAAAGGGCTTGAGAAGGCTGTCACTCTGTTTTACTTTTCTTTTCAAGAGTACCAGGAACAACAGTCCTGGTCTATCCATAAATGAGGGAAGATGTCTTGCTGGCCTTCAGAGATCAGCCTTGCATGGGATCTTCAGGAGTGCTGTGCAAAATTTCAGCAACTGTTTCATTTCAGAGGTGTTTCGGCCCATTTCGGCACCTGAAACACTGAATCCAAAATGAAACATAAGGCTCCAAAACATCCCCAAAATGAAATGAAACTATCTGAAATGTTTCTGAAATGTTTTGGATGTTTTGGAGCCAGGCTTGCAGGGAAACAGAAACTAAGAAGAGGGAGAGGGAAGAGGGATGGAAGTACTGCACTTCAAGAGGGATGTGGATAACCTTGAGAGGGTTCAGAGGAGGGCTACTTATATGGTTGAGGGCCTGCAGGTAAGACCCTATGAAGACAGACAGAGGGATCTGAATCTCTTCAGCCTGTGCAAGAGAAGGCTGAGAGGCGTTCTTGTGGCTGCCTACAAACTCATGGGGGGGGTCAGCAGGGAATAGAGGACACTGTTTTCCAGGGCACCCCTAGGGGTTACCAGGAATAATGGCTACAAACTGAAGGAGAACAGATTTAGATTGGACATAAGGAAGAAATTATTTATGGTAAGGGTTGCCAAAATCTGGAATGGGCTCCCAAGGGAGGTGATGCTTTCCCCTGCCCTGGAGATGTTCAAGAGGAGATTAGACAGGCATCTGGCTGGGGTTACCTAACCCTAGCGCTCTTTTCTGCCTGAAGCATGGTGTTGGACCCAATGATCTACCAGGTCCCTTCCAACTCTAGAAATCTATGAAACCTATGACTGCTCTGATATTGACATCTGTAGCTGGCCAGTGTCTGTGATCTGTCCCTTGAGGTCCCTTCCAATCCCAGTGCTCTGGGGGAGGGACAGCAGCCTGCTGTCATCCTGCACACAGATCTGGAGGCCCATGCCTCTGGGAGCAGTCTGGAACAGCCCTGCAGCCCTCCCAGAGGCATGGGCCCCCTGACCTAGATGCAGGATGACAGCTGGAGCCAGTACCAGCACCCAAGTCTGCTCAATGCAGCCTACACCAAGCACAGCCAGGGGAGCCATGGGAGAAGCCCCCATGGCTGCCCTGCCCGGCCCCATCCCCTGCCTGGCCCAGCAGCCCAGCACTTTATTAAAAGTTTTTTAAAAAGCCCCATACTCACTGGCTGTAGCAGGGGCTGTGGGGGATCTGGGGCCATGTGAAGAGTCCCCCCACACAGGCCTTACTCCCAAATCTCCCACCCCAACCCAGCCCCTGATGTCCCACCCCCCGCCCACCAGGACCCAGCTTCCTGGCACTTTAAAAAAAAAAGTCTGGCACCAGTCAGGCCCAGTGGCCCCAGTTCAGCCTCAATGGCAATCCCCACTGCCCCATGCTGCATGGAGAGGCTCTGCCATAATCCCTCAGAGGCCCTGATTGCCACTGCCAGATCCAGTGAGTGCAGGGCTTTTTTTTTCTTTTAAAGTGCCGGGAGGCTGGGGCTGGGCAGGGGATGGGGCTAGGCAGGGAAAGCCATGGGGGCTTCTCCCACAGCTCCCCCTGCCTGGGAAGAGGCAGGTACAGTTGGAGGAGCCACAGGAGAATCTGCAGCTGCCTGGCTGTGCCTACCTCTCCCAACTAATCCAAATCTCCAAAACAGTGTAGAAACTCCAAAACAGATTCAGCCAAATCAAAATGGATCAGTGATCCGAAACACTGAAAAGAATCACAGTCCTGCAAAATGCCTGAATCCGAAATCCAGAGGAGACAGCCATTTCACACAGCCTTAATCTTCAGTCTAGATGTCCTTGTCCCAGCACTCCTTACACCGTAGAGAACTCCTTATATAGCAGGAGAACATACATGTTGAAATCCTCACATGCTGAAGTCCTGTTCTCTTCGCTAAGGCCAAGATTTCACACAAAGATTTCCAAAATATGTGGTAAATAATCCCTTTTCCCATATTTTCCTTAATTTCTGGCATTTTCACAAATAGACTAATACGGATATTATTTCAGCAGTCAACCACTTTCTCCACAGAAAGTCAGAATTGCTTATATGAATTCACCATTTTTACCTATCAGAAAAAACAACCCTCCTGCCCCCGCACACACAGTTCCCTGGCCATCTATAAACTGAGGGAAAAGATCAAGGAATTCTGACCTTGGCAAAAAGCAGAATTGATGGGTGCCTGTACACGAGCATGGAGGCTGCTCCAATGCACTGTAAATACAGCGTGTTACAGCAGACTGGATTCACTGAGTTTGCTGGAGCCTGGCAATTACTATGCTCCAGCAGTCTCTGCATCTTGTGTATCAGCGTCCCTGCACTTCAAAATGGTTGTGGGGGCACTTGAACTAAAGCTTGCTAAATGAGTGCTTTAGTTCAAATGTCCCTGCCACCATTTTGAAGCGTGGGGATACTGATACACGAGATGCTGCAATGGTTTAATTAGAGCATCCCCAGAGTACGCGTAAAAGCACCTGATTTATTTTTTTATTTATTTCTGAGGAGTTGCAAAACAAGAATGGGGGATAAATCAATGAACTACTCACCATCCCACTAAAGGCTCAATTAGTGCAGTGCAAGTGGATGCCATTCAGAGATGTGCCATCATACTTTACCCCACCACCTTGGAAGGGCTCCATCTGGGGAAGAGGCAAAGGATCCAGTGTTAGGGGGAGAAGCAAAATACTCTCTGTGACCAATAATCCCATCAAGCACCAGGGCAATTTATTCCAGGTCAGAAATTATTACTACCAGGGTAGGTTATTCCAGGTCAAAGAACAAAATGTAGTATCCTGGCAGTAGCATCTTTTTGCCATTAGAGTTACATCTATTAGGAATTAAATTAGCATAGATTTATTAAGCAGTAAAGCAAAAACCAAAAACCAGACACTCCCTGATACAGCTGTGCTAGAAAACCTTGCTGTGATAGACCTGAAATTTCAAACATTCTCCAAGGCTCTGTTGTATAACAGTTGGTAGAGGATCAGGAATGGAAGGCAGAATAAACTCTCCTAAAATATTCCTAGATGGAAAGAGGTCCCAGCTGCAAGATTCAGTGCTCAGGTAGAATGAAGCTATGGCAGAGAGAGGGGAAGAATTTGACCTTCAGAGAAAATCCACTGCAGTAACCTTTAGGGCAGAAGTCTGGAGCCCCCCAGGTACCTCACCTCCCTCCATTGGGCACACTGAGAACAGATAGGTACACTCTTGCCCCTGTATCCTGGAGGCAGCAGCACAGGAGCAAGCAGAGACACAAACTGGGCAAAGGGATCTCATAGTGATCTGCCTGCCTGGTGGGTGACTAGAAGCCCTGCCAATCACAGAAATTTATCCCAAACCAAACTGGCCTGTTTCTTCACTGGCTTGGCAACAAACACAGTTGCAGCAATCATTTATTGCCATGCACAGGCATTGACCTGGAACTGATTGAACTGGCTGCCATGGGCACAAGGGGATGTTTTGTGTTCCTAGTTTTAATCAGTGGGTTTCTGAAATTACTGGGGTTGAATAACCCAGATTCCACAGCCTGGTTATGTAATACCCAACCCCTTAAGATTTCACCCCTAGAATGAAGAGCATAAACTGTTTAAACTTATTTTAGGAGGCCTGGCAAGAGAAAGGCTCCCAACTGTACAAAGCGACAGATAGTGCTTTTAGAGAGAGAAGGACGCACTCTAGAACAACGCCCTGGCAAACTTGCATACTGTGCCTGCCATACCTGACACAGATGGGGAATGATACCTGGGAAGCTTTGTATGTTCATCAATATTCTCCGTGGTGCTTATGTCCCAGATAATTGCTGTGCTTTTTCACAGCTGACTGCTCACTAGTTAATTGTCACTGTGCTTGAGAAAGTTCAGCACCTGTGGCTCTGCCCTAAACTGGGATATTCTGGGCTAATCCCAGTCAGTTGAGACTGCAACCTACTGCTTCAGTCTAGAAGGGGAGGAATGCAGGTTCCCACCCTGAGAAAGGTGACAGCAGGAAGTCTGAGAGTTGAGTGGCATGTTCTTGAGGCCTCTGGAAAGGGCAGAGGGGCAGTTCAAACTCAGGATGTCAAAGAGTTTGCTGCCATCATTTGTTTGCTCAGAGAGGCTTACCAGGGCTGGAGGAAACTGTTGCTCAGTACAAGACTGAACTGGAGAAAACTGGGGCAGGGTCTTAGGACAGGCTATGGATTTGAGGGCAGCTGTTTGGGGCTCAGATTTAAAGAGAATAAGGAAGAGGACCTGGGGTCTATGTGGAGGTAAAGACATTCATTTTCCTTTGTGTTTTAGCATCATGTCCATATCTCAGTTTCAGTTCCTTCTTCTCAGCTCCTTCCCTGCCCTCTTTCTCCTCTCTTTCAGTAAAATGGGGCTCCAGCTAAAGCCAGTACTGTTCTTCCCAGCCCTGGTCCCTTCTACCTCTGCACTCCAGTGTGGGGGAGGTAGAGAGGACTAAACAGCCTGGTATGATGCAAGGAACACATTAGAGGTTTGGCATAAGTTCCTCCATCCTGTACATATCCTCCATTACATAAAGACCAGTTGTATATTGTGTGGCAGGCCCACACTTGCAGCACGGCCACTAGCATGCCCTGCCCACTCCGGCACCACCCTAGGGCATATTCACCTGCCATGGGAACTTGTTACCATCTTGTACCATCTATACTCTTCCCAGAGCCTGACGAAGGACCTTGATCCTGAAAGCTTGCAGAAAAGGACAATTTTCTTGCAATTTTCCAGTTGGTCTAATAAAAAGTATCATTTTAGAAGCAAGAATTCTAGATTTTTGTATGTCTTTTTGTCTCAGACCAGCATGGCTACCAAGTACACCCCCAGAAACATAGAAGATGCCAAAGTTGAGCCAATTCTGGATTTTAAACTCCATTGCAGAACAACAAAGTTTTTTTACCCCGCCTGTCTGCCATCTGACACCTCCAGGGAAGGAATTCTACCTGATCTACACATCAAAGAGCTACTCAGCACAGCTCACAAAGACACTCTCATGGACCCAAAGGGACAGCCTTCCATCTTCAGCTCTCTCTGTGCAAAAATGAAGTTTATTTCCTACCTACTTTTTACCATCTTGTACCATCTATACTTTTCCCCACAGCCTCATGATGGGACTTTGATCCCAAAAGCTTGCAGAAAAGGACAATTTTCTTGTGATTTTCCAGTTGGTCTAATAAAAGGTATCATTTTGGAACCAAGAGTTCTAGTCTTTTGTATGTCTAGCTTGCTGAATGAGTGCTTTAGTTCAAATGCTTCTTGCACCTTTGAAGTGTGGGGATGCTGATGCACAAGATGCTGCAATGGTTTAATTAGAGCATCCCCAGAGTATGTGTAAAAGTGCCCAGGGGTTTTTTATTATTTATTTATTTATTTCTGAGCAGCTGTAAAGCAACAATGGGGGATAAATCAATGAGCTACTCACCATCCCACTAAAGGCTCAATAACTTCTTCTTAAAGCTTCATTAGTACAGTGCAAGTAGATGCCATTTAGAGATGTGCCATTATACCTTACCCCACTACCGTGGAAAGGCTCCACCTGGGGAGGAGGCAAAGGATCCAGAGTTAGGGGAAGAAGCAAAATACAAAATACCCTCTGCGGCCAATAACCCCGATCACCTGGATGCCAGCACTGCAGTGAGTGGGTCGTGGGCCTGCCACAGTTGTCACTGAAAAGGTATAACTAAAATAATGGAAATTCTGGGTTAAATGTGTGTACAGAGGCCTGCAAGGTCAGATTCCATGTTTTGCTGAGATAAACAGGAAAATGCTAACTTAACTGCTTGGTCACTAACACAAATAAAGTAACTGGAACCATTTACCCTGATGAACAATACTCTGTCAAGAATCCAAACCCAGCTGATAAACTCTGAAAACCAATTTATAGTTAAACAGCTGGTAAACAGCCCATGTAAAGACAACACCTGATAATCTTCTCCCCCCGGGGGATATGGATGATAGTCCTTATCGTAAATTCTTTACTTATGAGTGGGAGTCTTCAGGGCCAATCTCTTTTATTAACATATGTACAATCAAAGTACAGATGGATACACGTCATTAATAATTGTACACTTGTGCTTGTAAACCTGCCTGGAGGATGACCAATTGAGGATCTGAGCAATTAAGGACCTGGAGAATCAGGAATCCAATAACCAGCAAGAGCTCAGAAAACCTGGAGTGTAGCCAACACCCCTCCTTCCCAGGCATGATCATATGGCATTCCCATTGCC
>NW_017728906.1:175322060-175323664 GCF_001723895.1 Crocodylus porosus | reverse complement strand
TCTGCAGTGGGGTGGTCTGCACTTTTAGCACAAAGTGATGATGTGTGGGAAGAGTAGAGAGATTCCAGACACAAGTCCCTTCTTGGTGCCATCAATTAACTACTCAAAACTGAAGTGTTTCTGAGAACAAGCCTTTATAGTTGGTCTTGGTTGATTCACTATAATAAAAAGAGCTGAAAAAGTTTCTGAGTGTATCACTGATATAAGGCAGGGTCTAAAAGACATAGCATGGTGAAGCAACCTGAAGAGGAGTAATGAAGACCTCCAGCAGCAGCACAAAAGAGCAACAGAGACCCATGGTCATGAAACCCGCATGATTTACTATCTCCAGCCCATAGCTTCCCTGACTTCCCACCACCTTGAATGCAGTCCTTTTAAAGACCCTTTTAAAGGACTACCCAAGAGTTCATTTTCAGTTGGCAATGTTTAATAAAATGTATGGGGAAAGGGTCATACAGATTAACATGGATGACCTTCTCTCCCTATGCACCATCCACCCCACCACTCACCCAGGAGCTTCAGGAACTGGTCTTGCAGGGTGTTCCTCACAAGCATGCTCTGGTGGTTGCTGTCCCCAGAGATGTAAGACACCATATCACCATACTGGCCAGAGAGTCATTGTTTCTACTGCCCAGGCCTACTAAAAAGCTTCCCACTTGGTCTCATGAACATTTTGCAGAATGCAGGTAGAGAGGACACAGTGGGGCACAGCACTCGCGAACATCCAAGAAGACCTCCAAAGTATCCAACATACCCACACCCAAAAGCACGCTTCACGCTTATGCTACAGCTACTGAGGCATCCAAGCGGCCTGTGTCTAGCTTCATGAGCCAGAGATGGAACAGATATGCCAGGTTCCCAGTAAGCAGTAGAATGACAGTTACTCCCTCCAGCTCGATGCTGGCAACCCCACAGGCAAACTTTCTCTGCTCCATGAAGCTCAGGAGGCCAGAGCACCTGAACACCATGGAGTTGTGGACCTTGAGTGACCAGATAGCTTTGCAACCTTCCAGACAATGATAGCCCTGTGCTTCTCCATAATCAGCGGTTCCCTCATCTTGGTGGCTTGCTGCTTGAGGCTGGGGGGAAGTGCAACATAGATCTCTAAGATGGTGGCTTGGGACACCTGCTGTTCATCTACCTGGACCAGAAACACCAGCATACAGTCTGGAGGTGCTCCAGCCACAGCCCAAACTCTCCTATGCTACATGGCCTTGGATTCATCAGCCATAACAATAGAGAAGGCTGTAGAGGGCCTCCTCATCCCCAGCTGATATGAGAAGAGGGTGATCACACCAAGGAAAGACTTTTAGTGCCCAACTCCCTGCTTGGACCAGTGCAGAAAGGTCAAGAGTTCTCAGTGCTAGATGACCAGGGTACGAGTTAATGAAAAAATAGACTGAGACCAACAAACTGCCATCTATTCCCCTCTATCGGGCGCTGGTCAGACCTCATTTGGAGCACTGCATGCAGTTTGGGGCACCACACTTCAAGAGGGACGTGGATAACCTGGAGAGGGTCCAGAGAAGGGCCACTCATATGGTTAAGGGCTTGCAGGCCCTACAAGGAGAAACTAGAGCACCTGGACCTCTTCAGCCTCCGCA
>NW_017728906.1:175304506-175321736 GCF_001723895.1 Crocodylus porosus | reverse complement strand
CAGCACTCTTTCCTGTCTATGCAGGGGGTCAGACTCAATGATCTATTCCAACCCTAACATCTATGAATCTATATGCCAGAGATTCAATCTGGAGATCCGAATCGTTTTTCCAATTCAATTTGGCCAAATCACTTCAGAAGATTTGGAGCCGATTTGGAGACTTGGCCCTAGAGTATAATGGGGAATCAATGAAATAGCGGTAACTTTGTTGTCTGTTCTGAAACTTGAAGGGATGGTAGCCTCTACTAATAGCATGATCTGTGCCAAGTTTCAGGTGGATAGGTACAGGGGTTTCTGGGAAACTTCGCCCCAAAATTCTAAAAGCAAAACTCATGTCACGTACATGTGTTAAGCCACAGTGGGGTGAAAACTGCAGAGGTGGTAGCTCTTGCTGAGGCCACAAAGCTTGTCAAGTTTCAAGGAGATAGGTGCAGGAGTTTGGGGGACCCTGTACCTCAAACTGCAGACAAGCAAAACTCATGACATGGGTGACACCGAATCGTTGTGTGTTAAAGCACAGCAGGATGAAAGCTGCAGGCCTGCCAGCCCCTGCTGAGGCCACAAAGCCTGCCAGCTGTCAAAGAGATAGGTGCAGGGGTTCTGGGGCCCTGCACCCCTAGCTGATGACAGGCAAAACTCCTGACATGGGTGTCTGTGCAACTGACTGCCTCTGTTTTGTAGCAGCAGCAGTTCCAGGCTCTGTATTGATTCTTTCCTCTCATTAGTCTGTAGTTTTGTAGGTGTTAATCCTTGCTCATTAACTTGTTATCTAGTAGCTAGCTTCTGTGTATTGAGCTGGTCCCTGAGTGAATCATGATTGATTGGTAACATAATAGCTTAACAGCCAGGCCTGCAGTAGTTTCACCATTCCCCCACCCCCCCTGCCCCAAGATATACACAGTTGCACAAGCACCCATGTTATGAGTTTTTCTTGTCCGCAGCTTGAGGTGCAGTTTCCCCCAAACCCCTGCACTGATCTCCCTGAAACTTGGCAGGCTGTGTGGCCTCCACAGGGTCTACCATCCCTGCAGCTTTGACCCAACTGTGGCATAACATATACACATGACATGAGTTTTGCTTTCAGGAATTTGGAGTGCAGTTTCTGCCAAACCTATCTCCCTGAAACTTGGAAGACTTTGTAGCTTCAGTTAAAGCTATCACCCCTGCAGTTTTCACCACACTGAGACTTAACACATACACAACATGAGTTTTGCTTTCAGAATTTTGGGGTGCAGTTTCCCAGAAACCCCTATATTTATCACCTTGAAACTCAGCACACATCATGTTCTCAACAGAGGCTACCACTCCTGCAAGTTTAATCTGAATCAGCCAAAAGACAACAAAGTTATAGATATTTCATTGATTCCCCATTATACCCTATGGCCAAATCTCCGAATCTTTTCCGAATCAATTCAGAAGCTCCAAACCAATTTGGAAATCCTAAAGCTTCCAGCAATTTGGTTCAGATTCATAGATTTGGCCTCCAAATCATCCAAATCACCTCCAAATCCGAATCATGATCTGAAGCTTTGCACAGCCCTAATAAATTCCTCTAAGAAATAAGACCCAAATTATCCAATCCATATCTGCATAAGTGCCTAATCTCTCTAAAGTATAGAACAAAAAAGAGCATCATTCTAACTGTGTACGGTGCAAATGCATAAAAAAATGGTATAATGTAAAAAACTAGAAAATTATTGAAGCAGGGATGTTGTGGCTACAAAACTTCCTGCAAGAGTTAACTATAAAGGAAAATAATCGGAAAATAAAGGAAAAGAATATTGTGCCAGATCATCCCCTCAGTTTCCATGATAGAGCATTCACAGAGCGCATTAATTCAGATTAGTGCACATGGATGAACCACAGCAGGCACCACAAACAAGCAAACAAAGCCCAACTTTCCAAAAGAAATCTTAAAACCAGGAGTGTTTCACTTAACTCCAATTAGCAGAAGTGTATAGCAGCCACCCCACCACTAAGAGAAATCAAGGTAAACTGTAAATGTTGAGTATCAGGTTCCTCAAAGTACTGAATTTCCTGCATTTCCAATACTGACTTGAATCCATTTCAGCAAATTTTGCCTTGCAAAAGTCTGGGGCCAGAGTCACCACTGGACCCAGTGGTGAGTCCAAGAAATAAGACCCAAATTATCCAGTCCATATTTGCATGAGTGTCTGATCTCTCTAAAGTATAGGACAAGAAAGAGCACCATTCTAGGGGGTGCCAGGGGCGCACATGGACCCCCTGAAATCACTGCTGCACCCCATGGCAGCAGCATTCCCAGGCAGGGGGGCAGGTGAAAATGCTGGTGCCCCCCCTGAGAGTGCCAGACGGGGAGTGTGCCAGGAGAAGCAGTCATCCCATGACTGATCCCACTGACCCGGAAGTGCCAGTGGCACACCTGGAAGTGCCAGCAGCATGCTGCTGCCAGTTGTGGGTCAGCGGGACTGACCACAGGGATGCCCCCTCCCAGTCTACAGGATCGGCCGTGGCCCCCCGCACCCGAGCCGCAGACCATCTGCTGGGGGGGAAAGGCCCCCTCAACTCAGGAGGTGCCAGTTGCCCATGACTGGAACAATGTGCGTTGAGTTACAAGAGCTGATTAAGCTTGACTTCTATATTGCTGACTTCTCCATTTAGCACACACTGCTCAGAAAACTGCCACATTGTCAAAAATGGGGAATCGAAAGAAAAAAACAAAAATCGCTCCAAAGGGCAGCACTTGAAAGTGGTAACAGACTTTGAAGCTCTGTGAACTTGCTGAGATTTGGTTGGGTCATTTTGTTTTCCTCAGATGAATTCATAAAAATTACTTTATCAAACTGGTACTGCAAGCATCTTGGAAGTGGAGAAACCATGAGATATTGGCTATTGCCACCAAATACAAGGGATTGGGCTTGATAGATCTATGGTCTGAACCAGAATTAAAAAATCTTGAGTTTTTATATACTCCCTCTAACTGCAGCATCTGCAGTGTTCATTATATTATTTTTTTCCACCCATTTCAACAGGCAACTCAATGTGGGGGGTTTTTGGTTTTGTTTTTTTACTAGCTTTTTTAAGATATGAGTTGATCTTTTCCAGAGGCTGGAGAGATTTCGCACTGAAGGGCCAGACTGTGGAGAAAGCATTAATATAATACTCTGGCAACTACTACAACATACAGACAAACTTTATTTATACCTTCCTTGCACCTTCCTGAGCACAAGGACGTGAAAGCAGACCTAAACACCTCCAAAAGGTCAGAGAGGAAACAACCTCCCTTTCTGGCATAGGAGTGTGTAGCAGGTGTGCTCCTTGTGGTAGCTTGAGGACTTGAGTCCCCCAGAGCTCTTGCTGGAGTGGCTTAAGTCCCCAGATCCCAGAGCAGGGCAATGCCTTCAGGGCACAACAGAGTCCCAAGTTAGCAGTTACTTCAAAAGAAAATAATTTCTAATGTGATCAGGAGCAGAAGGATTGTGCTTGTTTTCATTCTGGGATTCTCCCTAATGCTATTCAGCTTTTAAACACCATAGGCTACAAGCAGGAAAGTAATTCCTATGAACAACATTTATTTATATTAGCAACTGGCTGAGCCTGTAGCAATGGTTTGTTTGGTTGTGGTTTTTTCATTTGCTGGGAGGGGAGATGCGGGGGGCAAGGCAGAGGTTGAGGTTTTGGTTTGGTTTGGTTTTGCTCTGATATGCTCTCCTTTGTTAAGTGGGCACCGCAACAGTGGAAGCTAAGATTTAGGACCCACAAGCTATTTTTATGTTTTTTAATGTATGTAGCAGGTTTTTGGCCATTTTGGCTCATTTGATCCTTCCATCACAAGTTTGCATCCAGCCAAACTTCTGTTCCTAGCTCTGGTGTAGTTCCACTGGTTTTGGTTTTGAGGATCATTATTATTCTTGTATAATTTCCCCTATGTGTAAACCATTTGTAAGGAATTCTCTGAGGGAACTGCAAAGCATGATGATTTTCAATAATAACAGCAAAGAAAATCTGGCTTAGATGGCACTTCAGAGTTATGCAGCCTGTTGGGTCTTTCTTTCCCAGATTGTGTTCTTGCTACTATATGTCTCAGTTCGTTTTGAGAAAGTTGGTTTCATCAGATCCCATTTGATTTCCATGCTGCCTCTAGTGCACTTGGATTTTCACTGCCATTAGGAGACAGATATAAATATATGTGTAAACCTTTTGCCAGACACTGAATGAAAATAATAAGGCGTGTGTTCAAATTTTCTATATTGGCTTAAGACACCACTCAGCAATCTGGGTGTTCCAAATTGAACCAACAAAAACTGGATATTATAACAGGGCTCATTAATGGGGAGAGAAGGGGACAAAAATCAATCTTAGAACAAATATTTATAGTTAGTAGCCTGACCCAAGCATTAACAATTCCTCCCAGTCAATGTCTCAGAGTTCTCCACTAGCTCCACCCCGAGTGAGCTTAGTAGCTCATGGGGCTGGTGCAGCCACTAGCCCTGGCCTTTCCCCTGGATGCCACAGTCATCCCTTAGAGAAAGGTACCAATCCTTTAGCAAGAGACTCTGTTGGGGAAATCCAGAGGAGCACTATCTAACCCAGTCCCCGGGTGTTCTTGCTGTCATATGGGGACAACACCTACATCAGGAGTGACCAAGGTGCATCCTGTGTCCTGGATTCAGCCCAGAGAGCCATGTCACCTGGCCTGAGGGCTTCCCACTGGTCTAGAAATTTGGCAGCATGGTGACTGGTAGTAGTTTTAATTGCTTTGGCTCCTCATTGCCACCAATCATCCTACAGACAAATTTCTGGACCAGTGAGGAGCCCTGTGAGCTGGATCTGGAGTGCAGACCTTGGCTAACTGGCCTGGGTGGAAGAAATCTGGAAGCAGAAAGAAGGGAGGACCAGTGGACACAAAGACTGGTTTCACCTCACCATTTGCATGTAAACATTTTACCCAGCACAGTTAAAATAGGCACAACTAGTTCCTAAGCCTCCCATGACGCACACCAATGAGAACATACATATTTGGGGCACCTACCCCCCACTCTCAAGCATGTGCACCAACAGCTATATGCAGATGAGGCCTACACAAAGGCCATCACACAGGTGACAACACCTACATCTCAAATATTCTACATGCTTTGCCACAGCCCGCTCTGACAAAACCACTGAAAGACTCAGAATCACCTCCTCCTATGCCAGCCACTGAGACGCGTTTAGAGTTGGCCATATCCAAGAATCACTTCTCCCTTGTTAAAACATAAAGTACCTACATGAGCAGCTCTTTGACCCAGAAGCTACAGTTAAGACAGTAGGAGCTGCCTGGAGATGGTCTTGATCAACAGTTGCCTAGCATGGGTCTAAGCCAATAGCAGCCTCCTTACCAAAGAGATACTTCATACAGCCCCACTGAAGAGCCCCTCATTGAATTAGCGTCAGATTCTTTCCCTTTGTCTTGAGTCAATAGGAGACACACTGCAGGACAATATCAACTCTAGGGCATTAGGAGTTGTTGGGAGAGTGGCAAGTATAAGCCAGTATAGACAGAGAGGCAACTGCTTTCTCAGCTGCTTGACAAGTCATTTAAGTACCACAATGTTATTTGGATGGATGCCCTCCCCTTTGGCCCTAGACAGGCAAGCTGTCCTCCCTATCACCTTGCCCTAGTCAGTCTCTCACCTGCAGGGGCTCTCCTTCTTATCCCATTATTCCTCCTTTTCCTAATCCCCTTTCCCCTGCAGATGCAAGGATGATACCGGTCCTTGAGCCACATTTTGTGCACTAAGGTATGGACACCTCTTTCATCAAGAGCAGAGCCAAAATATTATGGTGTTTCATAGACTGGTGTTGGTTCCTGTGTTGTGGGGGTGGGGATAGGGGCAGGGGGAGGAGGCATTTAGCTGTATAAAGGGGCTGGGCTTTGTTATAATGGGCACGGGGGAGCCAGAACAACCCCACACCATAGGAGTACCTCTTCATGCCCACCCCAGACCTGGAGAGACTCTCTGAAGGCTGGGAAACCAGGTCTGAGCGAGTCTCCCAGCAAGGGAACAGACACAGGTATGGTGAATGAGGAAAAGCCTACCATGTGGACTAGCAGAGGGAGAGAATAAAAGATGCTGAAAGCAGCCTGAAGGGGGCTGCACAGGCCGTGAGCAGGCTGCCTGGAGCCTGGGGTTACCGGGGATGGAGCAGCCACTGGGAGGGGGTGAGAGCATGACCCCTCATCTACTTGCTTGTTTGTTTGCACAGGCCTGCAGTCTTTCCAGAACCTCTGAAAGATAAGAGATGACCAGAAGATGAAGCCTAGGAAGAAGACAGCCAAGAGCTAAGCAATAGTTTATTCAATTAATTTTGATTGCTCATTTTGCATTTCCAACAAGCCCTGCGTGGCGTTGTGGTGTTATCTACTAGCTGTGCTGCAGCAGAAGTGAGGGCCCTGAACAGTGGGTGCTTAGCCAAAGCTAGCAGAAAAATTAAAGTGATCAGCTCTGCTAGCATGACCAAACAGGCCTGATGGATTTGTCCCCAATCTACCCATAGGCAGCTTACTAGCTACAGCAGAAGAACCTCACATCATTGAGTGTCGTGTCATCCCCCTCACCCTGGGGTGGTTCCACCTTAGTCTGGAGCCCGCAGATGGCCCCAGAGTAGCAGTGATTACTCCAGGAGCCAAAAGTGCCCCAGACAGAACCTGTATTGCCCTCTTGCACTCTCCCATCTAACAATCTAAACTTGATGTTGTTGGCTGCTGTGTCATCACCATCTCCTTGCGGTGACTCTACTTTCAGTGAGAAGGCAGTCAGGTACAACCTGGGATGCCACTGCTTCGCACTCCATTGACCCCACCTGCAGGAGAAGAAAACAGTCTATCTAAGATGTGTTCAGGCTCAGCTAAACCCTATGGGAAACTGGTCAATCTCTTCAACTGTGCACCGGGCCCAGAATTCCCAGGACACATAGCAGCGATGAGCAGAAAGGCCTGGAAGGGTCTGTGAAGGGTTTTTTTAATTATTTTTTCTTCCCTGGGCACCTGCAGTATTGATCCTGGTCTTCCCCGATTTGCTGGTAGATAACTTGAAGGCCTCAGGAAAACAGTTTTATATGGAACATACAATTAATATATCTTTCTCCCAAGCATCCCTCACATAGAAGGAAACCCCTCCAGGTTGAAATCTTGGTCTCTTGAAGTCCCCTTCCCAGGATTTCACACAAAGATTTCTACAATGTGTGGGAAAATTTTCATATTTACCCTTATTTGTGCCATTTTAAAAAGACTCTGTAATTAGTATTATTTCACCAGTCACCCACATTCTCTACAGAAAATAAGAATTTCTAATATGAAATGGCCACTTTACCCATCCTAGAGAAGCCAAAGTACAAATGCAAACCACTCCTGTAACTCAGTTTGCCTGGCCATTTATAAACAGGACTGTTACAGTACACACCTTTCCCCTGTTCCCAGCTTTACACTAGCTGTGTTCCTTGCTCCACCTTAACTGGCTCTTCACCCCAGGTGTCCCTGCTTTATCTCATCAGTCATGCCTTGATTTTCCTCAGTGTGCAAGTCACTGGAGAAAAGGAGCATCTAGTTGACAGGGTGACTCGTGACTTTACAGTCCCTCCACATTCTTAGCTGGGATTTTCTTCACTAGGTACAAGTCCTCTAGTCTTTTCTTCCCTGGCCTTATGAAGTTTCTGAGTCTTGCTGAACAGGCCCAGCACTGATCTGGCCTTCCTTATGGCTGATTAGACCTCCCTCATTCTCCACATTCAGTTTCTCTGGATCTATTCTCCTTCCACGCCAGCTAGAGCTCATGCCTTTTCCTCCATCACAGCCCTTCTGCCCTGCTTTCCTACTGGGACCCTTCCTTTATACTGCTGTGAGAGGAAAGACCTCCCACTTGTATTTGTCCCTGTCCCTTCTTCCTGCTAATGAGGACTAAAGGGGCCCATTACAAAGGGGAATAGTCA
This sequence comes from Crocodylus porosus, assembly GCF_001723895.1. Taxonomy (NCBI): domain Eukaryota; kingdom Metazoa; phylum Chordata; order Crocodylia; family Crocodylidae; genus Crocodylus; species Crocodylus porosus. The sequence continues at coordinate 175,313,789 of NW_017728906.1, read as the reverse complement.
ACGAGTGTCCCGTTGCAAATTGCAGCATTCATTGTGGGGTGGGGGAAGACAAAGGGAGGGGAAACAGTAGCAAGATAAACCAATGAGGTACTCATGGTCCCACTGAAGATGTAATGGTTGTACCATCACTACAGTACAGGAGGATGCCATTCAGAGCTGAATCATCCCCAGAGCCCTGAGAGGGCTCAACCTGGAAGTGGGAAAGGACCCAGGGTTTCAGGGAGGGTCAAGAAAATTCCTTGAGACCAACAGCCCCTCTTAGCTTCCTATAACTAAACTCTGTGAATTAATTAAAAAAAGACATCACATTATAGAGTCAAGGAAAGCATTATTGTTTTCGTCATTGCCCTAGGAAACCAGGAGGTGATCAGGCAACTTTTCCTAGATATTCCCCTTTGTACTTTCCAGTTCCTCCTCATCCAGACAATAAACCAAAGATTATGGACTAGAACCCAGCAGGGAAGAGGGAGAAGACAGCCCTAGCCATATTTCCCACCCACACACACCTCAGCATTACATTTTAACTGTGGCAGCAACAGGCAACTTCAGAGCAGCACAGGCAAATAACATTAGATTTACATGAACTGAGCAAAGCAGGTTCCCATGCAATCCCTTAAAGTGTGTACTTTTTTGCCATCAGCACTGTATCTATTAGGATTTTTGTTAGCATGTTGTTGAACAATAAAAGAAAAAAAAACAGGTACTAGTCCTTCCCTGATATAGCTGTGCTGACAACACTTCCTATGATAGGCCTAAAATTTCAAAATCAAATATTCAGAAACTTTGTTTCCTGATGACTGGGGAAGGATCAAGAAGAGAGGACAGAATGAACCCCCTTGAAAACTGCATAGAATTCAGAGAGGTCCCTGCTGCAAAATGAGGAGAGCAGGGGATCAGGAAAAAAATTACCTTCAGGGAAAATCCTTTGGTTCTTCCTGTTTAGTCCCCAACCTCCTGGCACTGGTGTATAGGCAGGCAAGTGTCCCATTGGGAACCATTGCCTTCACCAGAGATCATTCAGCTGGGAGAGGGCAGAACAATAGGCCAGGAATATGGCCCTAGTGGATGCATCTTGAATGGTCTGCAGAGGGAACAAAGCATGCCTAGGAAGTCAAAGAGGAAAAGTTTGTAGTAGATGCAAGCTAATAAGAATCTAAGTGAAAATTTATATGAGTAAGCCAAAGTCAAATCCCAGAACAAGACTGAGGGAGATAGTATTTTGCCTTAATATCATGGTTGTCAGGTGCTCTTTGATCTAGTACATTCATCTTGTTTTCTCTGGGAGCTCTCATAGGCAAGGGCCATAGACCAATGGCTGGAGAACCAGGCATGTTTGCTCAGCCAGGATAATCCAAAAGTAGCCTGGGACAGACTTAACTCCTATTTGGGTGGTGCCCGCATGAACTAACAAGGAAGTGGGAAGGAGTTGCAGGGCATGGTCAGGACCTGGAGGGAAGACCCCAAAAGAGGGAAGGCCCCTTCCTCCTCAAAACCATGGAAAAAAACACAGTTGTAGCAAACACTGATTTTCACGTACCTATACCGAGGCACTGACCTGGAATTGATTGAACTGGCTGCCATGAGAGCAAGGTGATGTTTTTTGTTCCTGCTTTAATCAGTGGGTTCCTGGAATTACTGGTGTTGACTAACATAAATTCCCCAGCCTGATTATGTAATATTCAACCCATGTGGATAGAGGTTTACTCTTTATTAACTTATAAATTATTTAGAATTTGTGCTTCCCAAGTTTCCGCTTAGTGTTTCCCCCTAATATAGTCTTTGTTCTTTATGCATTTTCAAGACTTGTGAGTGGGGATGTATGACCTCCCACAGGATGAACTAAGCCCATTGCTTACGAAAGCTTTGATACATTGTTAAACATCTCTGATATAGTCTATAGGGTGCAGAGCTATCCTGCTTTATGTCTGACTTCAGGCTAAACACAGCTGATTTCTCTCTCCCACAGGAGGCTGTGGATAGGGACTCAAGCTGCAATTTGCCAGAAGAATTACACTTATTATAGATGTGGCAGCTAATATTGCCTGTTAAGCCACACAACGTTTCCTATTCTAAGGCCCTTCTTTCAGTTTTTTCTAACTTTGCAAAACTACCATCATTTGTGTTGAAATTTTCCAGGCCTGAGGTCTACCTCAGGCTGAAGTTTTCTGGAAAATTTTAGTTCAAACAATTCAATCATTTCTGAGAATAAGTTTATGGGAAGAACATATTGCTTTCCCATGTAAAACTTCTGGAAATGTGTTTCAACATTTTGCTGCTATCAGAGTCGCTGAAATCACGTTTGGCAAAAGAGAAGTAGATAAAATTAAAACCGTCCCACATTCAAATGACGCCATGACAAGAAGAACTGATGACATGGCGGAAGACATAATTAAACAAATTTCAGAAAAAATTATCCAGAAACAACAGTTCGCTTTACAGATTGATGAATCTACCGATGTGTCCAACTATTCACAATTGATGATGTTTGTCAGATACATTGATGATGAAGACAAGCAAGGGATACAGAAACAAATACATGGATGCAAAGAATTGGACACAAAAACAACAGGAGAGGACTTTTTTTAGATCTTAAATGAGCACATTATAAAAAATGGATTGTCATAGGAGTGGTGCGTGTCTGTGTGCGCAGACAGAGTGGCAGCAGCAATGGTCGACAAAGTGGTCTTGTTGCTCGCTTAAAAGCTATAAATCCTTCAATCAAGTGGAACCATTGTATTATCTATACACATACTACTGACCTTCTTTACTGAAGGTTGGTGGATGTCACATGGAAGGTTGTTGAATTGCCTGTTCCAGTTGAGATATGAAGTTACCGTCTCTCTCAGAGAGATGAAATCTGAATGCTTACAGTATTTTGAAGATGAAGTATGAATTTGCAAATTAGCCAATCTTAGTGACATTTTTGATAAAATCAATTACTTGAGCCTTCAGCTTCAGAGATACAACATAAATATATCTAGCTTGCATGACAAAGTAAGAGCTTTTAGGAAAAAGTTGAGGTTCTGGAAAAACAGAGCTTTGTGTGGAAATGTTGGTTCATTTCCACAGGTCTCAGAATTCTGTGAAGAATATGAAATCCCTCTGAATGAAAGTGTGAAAGCAAATATTAAAGAACACTTGGTAAATTTAGAGTCAAACTTTGAACATTATTTCCCTAACGTTGAAGAGCATGAAGATCCACAGAAACTATGGATTTTGAATCCATTTAATGACAGTGCGATTGAACAAGTAGGGATTTCAGAAAGCATGAAGGGAAAACTTTTTGAGCTTTCCACAGACAGTACACTGCAGAGGATGCAAAGCATGAGATTGGGTGACATCCCTGCATTTTGGCAGAAAATGAAATGGGAACACCCACAGCTGAGGAACAAGGCTCTCCCATTTGCCTCAACATATTTGTGAGAGACCAGTTTCTCACACTTGACTGGGCTAAAAAGTAAAATAAGAAACAGTTTGTGCCCGGAAAATGATCTGATAGTAGCAATAAGTAGTTTAAAACCAAGATTTGGAATGCTTATGTCATCCTAACAGGCCCAAGTTTCTCATTAAATCCACATCTTACAAGAACTCATTTTTATGCTATTTTAATAAAACTAGCAAAAAGTCCCGTCCAATCCCTGATTTGTAGAACAACTCTAGAGAGGGAGAGTATAAGTTCCAGTCACAAAGATACTTCTGTTTAGAGTTTTATTAATATAAATGTTTGAGTTATATATTGTTTTTACTGTTCTACAATTTATGATTCACATGTGATTTTGTTTCAAAACCTGTTGAAAAATTCAATAAAAAAGAATCCAACTTAAATTCTGAATTATTGTATGCCTATTTGTGTGTGTGCCCCCATGTCTGCCTGCATGTGTGTGTCACAGCGTGTTGCTGCATGTGTCTGACTGTGTCCTTGTGTCTTTTTATCTCTGAACTACAGAACCAAACTCCCCCTTCACCCACTACCACCACAGTACTCCTGCAGACATACCCTTTTTAGAAAAAAAGCGGACACAATCTTCCCTCCTCCTGAGGGTCATCCCCACAATTACGGTTGCTACCTGTCCACCCTCTCTCCCCACTTCCCTCTCTCTCTTCACCTTCCCCCCTTCCCTGTCTCACTCTCTCTCTCTTCCCTTTGTCCTTGTCTGTCTCTCTCACTCACCCTCTTTTCCCTTCTCTCTCTCACCCCTTCGTCCTCTCAAAACTATGGCAAAAAATTCCCCAGCAATAATTTAGCATACCACGCTTTGTGTGACACTGGGTTCAGTCCTTCTAGCTTTGACCAACATCACCTCTAGCCTAGGTGCATACTTGAGCACCCCCGCTATAAAAAGTAGCAACCCTACCCACACCAGATCAGACATCTGTCTTATCATAGCCTTTTATACACAGCCCTTCTTCCATCATATGGCATACATTAATCTGTAACTGTAAAATCCCCAGGAAAATTGACTGTTGGGGTACTTATTACAATTTTCAGAAGTTAGGGGGTACTTGCTACTTAAAAGGTTGAGAAACACTGCTTTACATGATGCTAATGTGCAGTAGACTAATTCTACTGCACGTTAGCACATTAGCACAGCTTCTGCCATGACACACTAATGTACAGTAGTCTACTGTGCTTCCAGTGTCTCATGTAGATGCATCCAAGGTCACTGAATATTCAGTCTGCCCTGGGCGTGGGATCAAAGCTAAACAGGATTTTCCATGCAATTGTAATGCTGACTGCTACAAGCACTGCAATTGCCTGGGCAGCCTTAGTCCAGCCCCCTTGTACAAATGCTTTATGATACCATTTTTTAATTACATGAGCAGGTACTGGGTTTTCCACAGAATCCTGCTGCTTCATTATATGCATGAGGCCTTTCTTGTGGGATGAATCGGGTTTAGTATCTCATTTGTTGCAGAGACTGGAAAGCATGCAGAGACAGAGGAATTCAGGACAAGAGAATCTCCTTATTCAGGCAATTGAATCCAACACCCCAGGGAACTAGCTGGGTTCTCTCTCTGCTGCAGTCCATATGTTAACACTAAGAAAGGCACTTAGATTTTCCATCCATGGTTATTAACCATGTGCAACTTATCTTCTGATGTGCCTTGAGACCCTAGGGTCTGATTTGCAGCCGTGTTGAGCCCACTCTACTACAACCAAAATCAGCGGGAGTTCCGCTTTGAGCATATTATGTGCCTTTATAAAACTCTGACATCAGGTCCTAGAAGTCTCTCACTGGGGACACAACATTAGAGAATGCTTTCAATCTTAATCTCTGCATCTCTGCTCCCCTTTGTAAAATGGAGAAAATACTACCCACATCCCATACAAGGATTTTGAAAAATTAATTAGTTAAATATTTGTAAAGCACTTGTATTCTACAGTGAAGAATACCACAGAAAAGCCCATAAAGCAGTTCATAATTTTGTCTTCAGGGCAGGGTCCAAATAATGTGCATTAAAAATGGGAAAGGCCCAAACTCCAACCAATAAGAATTAAACGCAATGCAAACAAGCAGTCAGCATCTAATGCATGCCATTGGCTCATTTCTGAGTCATCTCAACACCTTTCTCCCTCCTGGAAACAGCCCCCCAATTTTTTGGGGGGGGAGAGGGGGGCTGAGGTGAAATTGCAGAGTAGATTTTGCCTCTTTGGGGGATATGAAAATTGTGTGTGTAGTGCTGGTATGTTCACACATGCATTGTGTGTATTCATGACATATCAAGAAGGAGCTCTAGCTGCTGTTTCTGCCCTGCAGTGGAAGTGTCCTCATCTCCTCAGGCAACTTCTTTTCCTGTTTAGCTCTGTTTAGGTCTTTCAGAGGTCCAGAGTATGGCTACAGATTCTAAGACACAATAACATGGAGCAGACCTTGATACTCCTCTTCATTCAGTCTGTCTCAGGCAGTAAACGAGGCCTAGGGACAGTGCCAACTTATGTCACAGGTCATAGCTAGTCAGCTCTCTACAGATCAGCAGCAAGTTGGTGGGATCAGAGTCAAAGACAGAGGATTGAGTCTAGTTGGCAGCATCTCTTTCGCAAGAAATCCTGTGGATCAGAATGACCAACTTCAAGGAGACCTTTAGGAAAGAAAGAAATTATATATATTGTCAATGATTCATCTCCTTTCTGTTCAAATGCTTGGCCTGCAAGGAGAGCTGTAGTTCACAATGTCACCTGTCTACAATAAAAAATTATGCTTGGCTTTGGAAGTGAACATGAAAGTAACAAACAGAATATGCATAGCAGAACTGAGAACACACATCACTAATTTGTATTCCATCTTTATAGCAACCATGGCAAAACTTTCCATTGAACCAAAGTATGCTACACATTGGCACATTAATAGACTGATTAGCAGAGTCCAGAACATAATCTGCTGTGGTTTTGAACACATTTCTGAAATTGTACTTAATGTATCACAATCTGGAATTGTTTTTGTGACATTTTTTATGGCTACAAAGTTTTCAAAGGGCACATCTACACATCACCATATGGTGACATTGGTATGATGCCATGTTTTAGCACTTCCTTTTGAAAGTACTAAAGCACGGTGTAGTAGAAGCAGTTACTGAACCATGAGTGTGGCGCACAGGTAGATTTCACCGCTATGTCACCGCAGCAGTGCACTATACCCAGTGAGTGCGCCACCAGGTTACATAGCTGGCAATCACATGTAACATGTTTGTTACGTTGCCATAGCGTGCTGTACAGTGATGTAGCCCATCACTATGTCACCATAAGGTGACATGTAAATGCACCTAAAGGATCAAAAACTCTTGTTTTTCTTTAAATAGATTTATGCTAGAATTGCTGCTGTTAGTTTCTGACTGGACAAAACCATATGCATATTTCACAGATAGAAGATATTTCCCAGGGACTTATTTACCTCATTGAGTTTATTGTGGATAATTAAGCATGTATCATTAACATTAACAATTAATGGAAAATCAATAGAACAGAACGTTGCCAGAACAGTTTTGATGAGGTCTCTGCTTTGATTTTATCTTCACTTCAGACACTGTTCAGCACAGTGCACTGTCATTCCACTGAACTTTCTGGTCCAATTTTTCAAGAGATCCATACTTTTAAATGCCTCAGTTACTGAAAGATTAGACCTGATCTCTGAAAATCAGACCCCTTTAAAATGTAGCAAGTTAGGCACCCAGAAACCATTAACCGCCTTTATCTTGGTAAATGTAAATTAAATTCTACTGTGTAGTAATACACAATGCAAATATCTTGTAATATAATAATAATAACAATAATAATAATAACAACGACAACAACAACAATAAAAATAATACACAAAGGCTGGGCTGATTAATAAAAAATGGGATAATTTAGAAGTCCAGAACAATATCTGTGGGACATAAAATATTGTGTAAAAAATTGTAAAACCAGGATGATGCAATAGCCTTTGTGATGAGTGAATATTATTACCTTCCAAAGTTATCTCTGACCATTTAAAATAGACGCATGCCTCCTGACATGTGTTTTATCCTCACAAATGGGAGCATGAAAAAAATAGTAGCTTTTTATCACTATTGGACTATCCATCAAATCCCAAATATACTGTAATATTTAATATTTGCTCAGCTACTGTTTGCAAAAGTCCCATTAATATTCAATCATTTCTTTCAAGAATAGTTTAAGAAGTATAGGTTGTAGTCATATTGGTCTAAGGACACAGGCAGACAAGGTTCTTTGGGTGAATTGGATATCTTTTATTAGATATCAGATATTCTCCCAGTCTCAGTTCTAATCCTCAAAGGGAACTTACAAAACACTTTTCACAGATAATCCTATGAACTTCACTTCATCAACTGCCTGGATACACAAAATCATGGACTAAATATAAACATTGGATTTATGACACATTATAATCTGCCTGACATCTGACTCCCCAAGTACTTCTCCACTATTACTAGGCCTGTGCAAATAGGGAAGTATTAGATTCAGATTTGGCCAGTTCAGAGGCCAGTGATTTTATTTGGTGATTTGAATCACTGTTCCCATTCGATTAGGCCAAATCAAAATTGGAAATTTGGTGCAGATTCAGAGATTCATATTGGCTGGGGAGAGGCAGGCACAGCCAAGCCAGGTTCTCCTGCAGCTCCTCTGGCTGTGGCTGCCTCTCCCTGGGCAGAAGGAGCTTCAGGAGAAGCCCGCATGGTTGCCCTGTCCAGCCCCATCCCAGCACTTTAAAAAAAAAATAAATAAATAAAAAGCCCTGCACTCACCAGATGCAGCAGCAGGGATCAGGGCCTCTGAGGGCTCCTGGCAGAGGTGCCCCCATGCAGCACAGGGCAATAGGGATCACCCCCCACACCAGGCACCCATGTGGCAACTACCCCATGGCACAGGTGCAGCGCAGCTTGCAGGGCGCTGTACAATGTCTGGGAGCTGGAGCCATTGGGGTGAGTGGAGATGGGCTCTGACTGATTGCTGGAGCCACCCCAGCTCCCAGACAGCGTGCAGTGACCTGCTGAGCCATGCTGCATTTGTGCGATGCAACAGCTGCCACATGGGTGCTAAGCAGGGGGGAGGTGATCCCTGCTGCCCCCGCACTGTTCAGAGGGGCATTGCCACAAGCCCAATCACTGCTGCCAGAGCTGGTGAGCATGGGGCTTCCCCCCCCCGCAAGTGCTGGGAGGTCGTGGCCCAGTAGGGGATGGGGCTGGGCAGGGTAGCCATGGGGACTTCTCCTGCAGCTTCTCCAGCTGTGCCTGCCTCTGCCTCAGTGAGGGAAGCTATGGGAGAAGCCCCCATGTCTGTCCTGCCCAGCCCCATCCCCTGCCCAGCCCAGCTAGCACAGGTGGGGCACAATGCAGGCGCTGCTCACTCTGGGCAGCAGCAGGGCATAACCCCTGCTCCCAGCACTGCCACTCCCACATCAGCACTGGGAATGGGGACTCTTCACTGCCCCCACTTGCCAGCCAGTGCAGGGGAGCAAGTGCTTGCCAGCCAGCATGGCAGGGTGTGGGATGTGAGCGTGATAGTACCTGGAGCAGAGATTATGCCCTGCTGCCGCTTGCCCTGTTGGCATGGAGGGGGGATGCAATGCAGGTGCAATGCAGATGTGGCAATGCAGGTGCATCTCTGGGCAGCAGCAGAACATAGCCCCTGCTTCCATGCTACCGCACCTGCATCAGCACTGGCAGCAAGGACTCTGCCCTCCTGCCACTTGCCCCCTTCAGCCTGGAGTGAGCCATACCTGCATCCCACCCCCACCTACCCCCCACCCCAACTAAGCAAGTGGCAGCAGGGCAGGCCCCCCAC